>NC_141540.1:83917500-84268750 GCF_021556685.1 Rattus norvegicus | reverse complement strand
TTCACATTTTTTAAGATTTCAGATTTGTTAAGTTAGCTGGATGATACACTTCTTGCCTACTAAGTTCTAATTTATTTTATAAAACTAATTGGAATTAAATTTTATAATGAAAACAAAAAATAGTATATCAAGTCCTAGGTTTGTGTTTACAAAAGCAAATTCATAGCATATTAACTTCAGAACTCACACACTGGGGAATGAGTGCTGACTCCCCCATGCTGACTTCCAAATGAGCTTTCTAACTGTGCTGACAGTCACCATCATTTGCATCAGGTCTGACTGAACACAACAGATTTGCCCAATAAGTAAATGTTCCCTGTGAGTGTGGGGGAAAGTCTATTAATCTGTAGGACTTATTTTCCCATGGTTTAGGTATTGATTAAAATGTGGTATTAGCAACATCTAGTATTCCTAGTTAACACATTTTCCAGCAACTGTCTTATGACAGTAAGTACTTAACATCTGATTTACCACGTGTTTCTTTTCTTTCGTAATCAACTGAATGTGGCAAATGACGTGTTCAGAAGACGGAATGAGAGCAGAGACTAAGGAGCACAGGCTTCATGACTGGTAACCTCCTCTGACCTGCCTACACGTAGCACAGTAAATCCCACAGCATTAGGTGTTATAGCACAGAGTCTATTTGACAGAGGAGATAATACAAGAGCATCCTAGAGACAGGGAGGAAATGCAAGGCACCAGCCTGTCATAGGCATCACAGCTTAAAGGACAGAGACATTAGAAATAGCAGTGCTGTTTATGGATTAGGGTAACAATATCATATTTAAACCTTTAAAACTTCTGTTAGCGATTAAGGAGTACAAAGAAGGTATGCTTCTCATGCGATGACCCAGTTGATAAATTTACCTTATGGGATTTACCAGAATAGAAATTTACCACTGCTTACTCAGTATAAGCAGGAATGGCTCTAATCAAATAATTTGTGGATTAATTTTGAGGATAAGCTTTGATGCTTTGATGGGTTTGGGGCAAGGGTATATAATAGGGTACCACACAGTAATAATTATTTTAATTAAAGTACAAAGTAAAAATGAAATTTGTGAAGCCTTAAAATCCATTTTTAAATATAGGACTTTTAACTTTACAGGAAATACACTTTTAGAAGTAAAAGTCTGATTTTTCATAATTAACTAATTAAAAGTATGCAGGCTAGTGACACTGCTATTGACAACAGTTGCAATTTGGGATAAGCCAAGCTAGCTTGTCAGAACACATTGAAAAAAGTGCAAATATAAATTTATCATTTCAAATTCTTTCTGACATGCAATTATTTCTGTCTATTCCAGAATTATATGGCAAATGAACTGATTAAGCCAGGATCTCATTTTTTTCTCAAATCATAATTTAGTTTTCCATTTTCCAAAAGAATAATAGACCCACATCTACAGTTATATAATAGCATATAGATCGCTGACAGGCAAATTTAACAGTGCAAGGAAGAAGTGCTGATCTGGAGACAGTCAGTAAGCAAACTCTTCCCGAACGCTAAATCGATGGCTGCTCTAGTCAACATGCTAGACCAAGTTTCCAATTAAAGAGCAGGCAGTGGTCACATTTTGTTTCATTAAGTGGAAGCAAAGAAAATCTGATGCTAAAACCTCATTTTATCAAATTTATAAACATTTTTAAAAGGTTGCAGTACAGATATAAGTGAGTTTTATGCTTTACACTAGGTTTATATGCCTAGATACATATTCCTAAATTTTCAAATGCATCTTAAAATTTATCTGGTTACAAAAATGTGAGTCTATAAGCTATACTTCTGATAGCATTCACAAATTTTGTGTTTATCAATTATACCTGGTTGAACAAACTAATCATGCCTGTATTGTGAATCTTAAAAATATAACAACAAAACTCACCAGAAAGAAAAGAAAAATAAGTAAACAAGAAAAAGCATCATTCTCCAATTTACTGGTGTATTAGTTATCCAGGAGGAGTGAGAAACTGAGCCAGACATGGAGACGTGTACATGGAGACGTGTGCATGGAGACGTGTACATGGAGACATGTAAAGAGCACTGTGGAGCCTGAGTCAGGAGGACTGAAACACAGTCAAGGCCGCAGTCTGTTTTACCAGGCCAGTTACAGGTACAATGGAAATCCAGACACCCCAACTCCAACAAAAACGGAAGCAGAACAGACCTCCACCTCACAGGGCACTCACCGGGCACTCACGGGCACTCACCAGGCACTCACGGGCACTCACCGGGCACTCACGGGCACTCACAGGGCACTCACGGGCACTCACCGGGCACTCACGGGCACTCACCGGGCACTCACAGGGCACTCACAGGGCACTCACCGGGCACTCACGGGGCACTCACGGGGCACTCACCGGGCACTCACCAGGCACTCACGGGCACTCACAGGGCACTCACGGGCACTCACTGGGCACTCACAGGGCACTCACCGGGCACTCACGGGGCACTCACGGGGCACTCACCGGGCACTCACGGGGCACTCACGGGGCACTCACCGGGCACTCACGGGCACTCACGGGGCACTCACCGGGCACTCACGGGGCACTCACGGGGCACTCACGGGCACTCACGGGGCACTCACCGGGCACTCACGGGCACTCACAGGGCACTCACGGGCACTCACCGGGCACTCACAGGGCACTCACGGGCACTCACCGGGCACTCACTGGGCACTCACAGGGCACTCACCGGGCACTCACAGGGCACTCACTGGGCACTCACAGGGCACTCACAGGGCACTCACAGGGCACTCACTGGGCACTCACCGGGCACTCACAGGGCACTCACCGGGCACTCACAGGGCACTCACAGGGCACTCACTGGGCACTCACCGGGCACTCACTGGGCGCTATGGAGCTTACTATGGAGCCTGCAGAGCCAAACCCAGAACCTCACACACACAAGCAATGCTCTCAGAGCTCTTTGTACAAAACAGTGAGACTCACAACACTTTATAAAAAAAAAAAAACACAAAACAAATCTATTAACAAAATAAATATGAGAAGGAGATACTAAACTGAAGGGAGAGGGTCAGAGAGAGGACAGAGGAGGAAGGGATAAGATGAATGTTGAAGCAAGGGCAAATGACACCAAGAGCAGGGTTTAGGTCTATGAACAATGGTTTAAAACACCAAAATGTCAATTGGTGAGGTGGGTCTCACAAAGTAGGGGACAGATGTTTGTTTTAGAAATGTAGGGACTTTCTATAACTGAAAAGATGGTGCAGGAAACCCAAAGAAATCAGATTCTTTAGTTTAATTATCATAGAGTATTTTACATCTAAAATGAAGAAACAAGTAGGGCCGGATATGATATCAATTACTTACATGAGATTATAACTGAAAAAGGTTAGAATTATGATAGTACCTGTCTTTATGAGAGGCATCATATTGTGATTTTAGAATAGCAACCTTGAAGGAATTAGAGTTCCTGAGTTGACAAAAGATGCCATTTAACCAGTATGTCAACTGAGAAGATTAATCTTTCTGTACTTTTGATTTCTACATTTGTAAAACAGGACATATAGGTCGATGGTATATAATTTATCAAAGCTATATAGGCAGTCTATGTCATAGTCATACCTAGAACCCAGAAAATATAGATCTACCATTTCTGATTAAAAAAAAAACACTAGATATCCATAGGGGTAAAAACTGATCCTACTTTGATTATAAATAAATTTTTCCTACTGAATAGGAATCTTAAGTGGGAAACAAAAAATGTAAGAGTCTCACTCTTGACCTTGTAGTATCCACAGATTTCTCATATACAGACTAAAAGCCATACAGAAAAGGATTAATGAATTTGAACACATTTAACTTTAGAAGATCTACGTTTTAAACTGACTTCAAAGAGAAAATAAGCACTTAGAAATATTTGCCATAAATACATTCAAAACATGGATCAAAAATTAAAAGTTATATGAACAGATAGACAGACTGTATGAAAGAAAATATCTAAGTATACAAGAAAAGATATCTAAGTACACAAGAAATGTATGAACATTTTCAACCTCACTGCACATTAGGGAAATACAATATAACTACATGAAGTAACACCAGGCACACACCAGAACATCTATTGGTAAGAAGACAATTCTCTAAAAGTACAAATGGAGTAAAAACTGATATAGAAAACTATCCTCCCTAATAAATAAACATATTTTAAATCAGTGTTACCAAGTGTATACATACACCAGATGTACACATGAACTAAGACCAAAAATTAAAATTAAGTGTCCAATCAATCATTCCTAATAGCCTTAAGCAAGACATAAACTACATATTAGCAATTAGTAAGTAAGAGACTCAGTCCAACCAGAATGATGAAACTGCAAATTTAAGTAAGGGAGGCCTTAAACCTAGCAGTGATCCAAACAGAAAAGACAAAGCAAATACAGTGTGGTTCTATAACCTGGGAGGGATTAACCAGGCCTCCTGAAAAGGGCAGGAGTAATCGTTGGGAGGACCTACTGAGATGTAATGTCTGCTTACTAGCCTAATACACGTATTCTGTGTTGTTTATTGACAATCCTATTCACAACTTACGTTCTTCTTTCCACATACAAAGTAATTTAATAATAGCTGATTTTAAAAATGTATTCGTGCTATGGCAAAAGATCAATTTCTCAGTAGCTTGTTGTTTCTAATAAAAACCTAAACATACTCATACACTGTACATACTACTAGTTCATGTTATTATATTGGTCGTATCTTTAAAACACACACACACACACATACACATACACACACACACACACACACACACACACACCAGATATAAGCCATGCCAAACTGCATTTGATGAAACACACAGTAGCTATTTATAAGCATTTTGAGTTGTAATATGCTAACAGAACTAAGATTTTCTATAATATATAATATACATAAATAAAGGTTATTTTCATAATTAGGGGGCACAGCATTTTTAATGGCCCCAATCTTCTCCAACCAAGGAATCCTAAAACAACATGAAAACCAAATGAACAGAAGAGAATACCAGCCCTCTAATGACATCTTTCAAAAACTCCATCATAAGCAATTTTCTAAACATTCCAGTGTGATCATGTGGCCAGCGGCAGGCAGCAGGATTGCAAAATACAACTGGCTCTAGGTTGAGGCAGAGGAGAAGTGAGTAGATGACTCCTTATATTAAATCAAAGCTGAAAAATTATCTGATCTGAAGTGATGAATTTACAAACAGCCAAAAACAAACACCTTGCAAAGTATCTTCCCAGCCTTCAAGTCATAGGCACATCTGAAAAGTGTATGTAAACGTAATTAGGCAAACTGAACTATATAGAAGACCTCAAACTAGCAGCCAATACTTCTGTTTGGAAGCATAAATGCTTCAAAGCATAAAGAAAATACTAACACCCAAAACCAAACTGCATAGGACAGAAACATGGAACAGGAGGAAGAAATGGTCCAAGGAAGCTAAGGAGGAACTAACAGCACAGGAAATGTACCACAGCTCAGAGCTGCACCAGAGGACTCC
Source organism: Rattus norvegicus (assembly GCF_021556685.1). NCBI lineage: Eukaryota > Metazoa > Chordata > Mammalia > Rodentia > Muridae > Rattus > Rattus norvegicus. The sequence goes on along the minus strand of NC_141540.1, from coordinate 84,263,250 downwards.
AGGCCTACAGAACTCAGTGGAGTGCAACTGAAGACCACAGTCAGAAAATCCAAGTCAGGCAGGCTTAACTGGGACAAACAACAGACAGATACACTGAGCAGTGATAAAGGAGTTCTCAGCAACAAAGAGAGAAGGACACAGTAAGGCCAGAAAAGCTACCTTATCACATCTCCGTGGTCCATCCCACACACAATTCCCAGTAGCCCAGAATCTCACTCAGTGTGCAAAAAGAAAAAGAATGTGAAAAACACTACAGCATATTATTGTGTTAAAATGACAGAATTACAGAAAAAGGAGAAAGAAAAAGAGTAAATGGCAAGAAAGGCAAAGGAATGCATTTATAATTGGAGTCTTGAAAGAGGAAAAAACCATATTGCTAAAACTATCTCTTCTCACCAGGACTAAATCCTAGAAACAACTGTTCTGTGTGTTTAGAAATAGTGATCCTAAAACAAAGTATGTTACATATTGACTTTAAGATAAGGAAAAACTTCCTTTGGACAACCAAGCAAAACTCTAAACCACTTGTGAAAGTTGGGGCTGCATTAGGTTTCTGGACAACATTCTAATTGAAAGCCATTGGGAAAATATGGTTAAAATATGTAAGTAAATGTTAGGCAAACAACGTATAAACTGCCAAAGGGTTTTATAAATATAAGTGTGTGAAAAATATACAAGCAGGTATTTTTCTCATGAACAAATTTCCCATGAAAACGTCCCCTGAAAAAATAAAATTCCCCTAGAAAGGAGCTCCAGAACACTAACAAATAGAGAGGTGTGAGAAGGTGCTGGAAGCTCGGTGGTGCACACACAGAGCAGGCTTCAGGATAAAGTCTGCTTAGTTGGCCTTTAGGCCTTTCTCTTTATTTCCTGAAGTATATCTGATCAAAATACACTCTCAATTCCAATGTGCTTCTAAGCTGCATCTTCTAGTTTAACATCTGGATTTATAATTTTTTCCTATTTAACAAATGAGATATACAAATTAAAATTAATTATATCATCAAACTAATAGATGGCTTTGTGGGAAAAGCTCATAAAAGCAACATTTGTTAAAGGCCTAAGGCATTAGAAAAAATTTCCAGTAACAGACATTTAAATTTGTACTTTACAAAGATCAAAGTGACAAAGAAATACATCCAGTAATATACATAACAAAATTGCCAATACTAACCTGATAAGCCCTGTTTATTTGATTAGCAGCCCAACCAGCATATCTGATGTTGTCTTTTTTCATCTTTGCACTTGCTTTTGGATTAGAAGCAATATGACTTGCAGACTATAACAACAACAAACAAGAAACATCAAAAGTAAAACTTCTCTAGTTAAGATCATAAAAGCATGAGTCATGGCTGGGTGTAGGGAATTGATAACAAGTTTTAACACTAAAGCAAAACAATTTTAAAGTAAAAATGCTAAATGAAATTAATGCTCTAAACTTAAAATATAAGTTAAATGTAGCATAGTCCAAAATAACAAGACAGAGAATATTTTGAAAGTGTGTCTAAACCACTTACTATCAACGTCAGCTCTTAAAGCTAACACCGCTATCCACTACGGAAAGACACTTTATATACAACAAAGCATTTTACTCAGGTTACTGTTATTTCTTGCTACTGAAGAATAGCAAATTTCTAATATTATAAACTATTAACAGAGAGATCTCAAAAACAATTTAGCACAAATTCCAATATTAACAGATAAAACAATATTCAGGCTGATAGAAATAATCTAACTTGAACCAAACAAGTTAATGGCAGTCTCTGAAATAAAGAGGATATTTATCTTTTCCTGACTTGTCTTTACACTACACCAAGCGCTTTCCAGTTATATTCTAAACCCAGAATAGTCACAACAATTTCATCAACCTTTAGAAACGATATACTTTAATCAGAAATCCTTAGTCCAAGATCTAGTAAACAACCTATAAACCTCCAAAATAAGAGGCTGATTTTAAATATAAGCTTATATTTCTGAGAAAAGGAAGGATGAACTTTGGTCATATTCCCAAAGATACCCTGTCCTTATAAGGATCTGTCTAGGAGATGTAGGAAAGGTTAAGGTTTTCTTTTATGCCTGGTATTCCTCAGTCTTTCTGCTCTCCCCTCTCTACCCAGTAGGTTATCTGTATTCTTGTAGCAATTTCTGCACCTCTATGAAATATTATCACATTTTTGTTATGAACTTAGAAATGCAGTGGCTGAAAAAATGAATAGTCAACTTCTGGGATTCCAGCTAAATATAGTAGCATTACACTCAGCCTTGGGGAAATTAATTATATCTGCATCTCAGTTGTACCATTTGTAAATTTCAATTAGTAACTGGAGATTTTATGTAAGTGGCTGATGTGAATGACTACTGATGTAAAATGAAAACTAGGACTCAGAGCAATAAGGGGGCAGTTGTTAGTAATCACTGCCATGGGGTTTTTAGATGGTTGTTTGATTTAGTAAATACTGCTAACAACAGTACATCTCCAAGCCACTGGTACTGTTTTGGACAGAATCAAAGAAAATATCCTTTGCATTTTTTTGTAGGCATATTTTAATCTTATTTCTTTACTAAAAATTATCGTATTTGTTTCTTCCTACTGCTGCACTTTCAAATAATTCTCTATCGCTGGCTTCAACAAGAAGACATCCATAAAAGAGTCCATAAAAAAAAAAAAAAAAAAACAGACCAGTAAAATATGGTCAACACTAATTAGACTCAGTATATCTGTAAAAAGAATATATGAATTTGAGAGAGGAAGGTGGGGGGGGGCAGAGCAAAGGTGGAAAGTAGAAAATGAATTTTATAAGAACATTACATCCATGTTTGAAATTCTCAAAAGATAAATATTCAAAAGTAAGCAAGAAAAAGAAAAGGTAAACCACAATTTCAAAGAACTACGGGACCCGTTTATTTCCCTAGCCTTTCTGATTGCAAGCATGTGCTCATTTTAGAAATAGTCTAAAGCTCTGCGAATTGTCCTGCTTCCCCTAGCTCTTGTTAATTGATTTTTCTAAGCTCTTTGTGAGGCATGCATAAATGACAACTACTTAATCTCACAAATAATTTCCAAACTGCTTTTTCACATTTTTAAAGGTTTAAAATTTGATATACTAGATATTTTACTTTTTAATGCTTTTTATTGACATAACTTAAAATATCTTTTATACTGGGCACAAATCCCAAGTATTTTATATTGTTTAATTCTGATATACCAAATATATCAAAATTGAAATGTCAAAAGGCAAGAATGTACTAAAATCACAATTACAGCATTTTTTACCTTCTTGTCATAATTAAATATGTTCATCAACAGAATACAAATGCAAGCAGGGAGAGATTGGAAGGACAGTTAAATGCATTTTAAATGACAGACTCCGTAAAGTGATGTTGAACACACACATCAACTCACCATGTAAAGCCCAAACAGAGCTCTCATGTTTCTGTTGTTGAGTTTCAGTGCCTGTGCAAAATACTTTCTTGAAAGCTCCAGGTTTTCAAGTCCACCTTGGGTGTATTTGACCTGTTAAAAGTTGCAGATTGCTGAAACCTGTTTATTTTACTACTTTGAAATGTAGCATGTTCCATCATACATAGGCATTATGTAATGAGAACAGAAATTCTCTAAACAAATGCTAACATGCTAAAAGAGTTCACATTAAGGAAGTTAATCTAAAATGTAAAACACACCCTTGCTCTTACTGAACTATTCTCTCCTATGAACATTAAGATTTCTGAGTAGTTGTTATAACCAAAATGTTATCACACTAAAAAGCAGAGCACAATCTTCCTATCAATAGCCTTGCTGTTACACAGCACTGTATTTTCTATTATATGTACTATATATCTAGACCTTGACAGAAATTCTCTATTTTACATGTACACTTTAAAAATGAGAGCAATCACCTTTTTATATTCTTTTATAATGACATTTGTAACGTTATAGCATTCAGTTATACTGCGATTCTTAATAGTGTACAAATTAAACACATATTTCCAATATGTCATCATTCTAGTTTCCTAGTATATTTAAAAACTATCATCTTTATAAGTGTCTCATAAACAATTAAATATTGACAATTATGATGTAATTGATTCAAAATTAGGAAAGAAACACAGATATACATGAAACCGACAAATACCATAATAAATTACAACAAATTTCAGTTTATCTAAACTTTTAATTGAAAAGTATGTTATTTCAAAACTTCCATGGTTTAGCTTGTATCCCCTAACCGCTCACTAGGTAGGCTTGTCTAACGTGACGAACACACAGTAATATACAAGAGAAGGCAGCAAAGTTCGACCCCAGTGTCCTTGCTGCCATACTTACCTCTGCGTACTGTTGACAGTACAAGTGGTTATGTGGATTTGTCATCATCAGCTCCTCTAAGCAAAAGGCTGCTTTGGCATAGCTGCAAAATATTAATGGTATATATTTATTTTAAGTCATAAGTTTTCATAAACACACCTTAAAATAAATGTAAAACCTCAGTGAGATTAGACATTTTATTTCTAAAACTATTTAAACAGATTTTAAGCATTTGTTGATTCAAAATATTAATAACATCAAAATTTTTATTGAAATAATAAATCAATCTATGTCAAGATCCCAAAGTAATCTATGACTACTCAATGGGTATTCCTTTGCTAAAAGTGTGTTTACCAAGGCACCCACACATTAGTAACATAGGCTCCGACCCTGAGAGCTCTAAACTTCTATAAATCCACTGATCATTCAATATTAATGTTTAAATTGAGTAGCAGAAAGAAATACAGTATTTAATGAAATCGTATCTAATTTCTACAGTCTTCATAGTCTGTATCAATATGTTCTACTGTAACAGTTTCTCATTAAGTTTATATTCAAATCAGAATTAGGTATGTGTTTCTGAAGCTATCAATAAGAGATGAAGTTAGTTCTGGTGTGCCCTCCACTATTAATAACTCAAGTGCTGCTGAAAACACATGAGCTCTGCCAGAAGGACCGTCCTAAAGTAGCTTTTAGAACGTGTGATTATAATTTGCCTTAATATATTTTTTATGCTTAGGTCTACGTTCTCATCCTCATTGTTTACAGAAAACCCTGAAGATGCTTAGACACTGCAAGATTTATTCCCAGTGAGGTAGTGACCCTCCTCAGTGGCACAAGGTTAAGTAAAGTTATTTTTAGTATTTGTTAGTAATATCTGAATATTAACACTACATATCTTTCTGATATATATAGAATCTAAATCCACACCTACCTACGGAATAATATGTAAATTCTATAAAGTACTCATTATGCATCCTGCACTACTCAAAGTATTTTTAAGTATATCAACCAATTTTATCTTACCAAAATCCTAAGAGTAGAAAATTAATTTTATAATTCCTGAGCAGAGAACAGAGCCACAGAGAAGTCAACTATAACCCAGGCTGTCCCACTGCAGAGAGCCGCCATATAACCACTACCTGTCTTGCCTTCATAGTTCCACACACACCAAAAACCTATGTCAACATAGTAATGAAATTGTCAATGGGTACAACAAAAAAACCCACAAAGACATCAAGGAACCAAATTCATCCCAGAAACTTGCAAAAAATCATATTTTAGATTTCTGGAGGATCTTACATACAGATTCCCATCCAACATCTGCAGCTTTTTAGCACTTCTTATTTTTATGCCTAAAATTTAGCATTTGTTCTTTCAAAGGTATCCATTCAATAAGTAGCTGAGTGAATGAATGAATAAATACAAATCTAAAACAAACCCATGAATGACACATTTAATATCTACTCATTTAAAAGATGAGGAGAAAGCAGCTTCTATCTTAAACATTCAATAGTCTCCCTTTACCTACAATGCTACCAAAAGTTCAAATTAACTTTAAGATGAAATGTCGTTAAGAGATTTAAATGGGTTTAACCACACTCTAGTTCTGATGAAGCATAAAACAAGGTAAACCAGGGAACACTGAAGGTAGATGGGTGGAATCAGAAGTAAATTTTGTCATGTCTTTGCTTTACTGGAATTTCTAAAGTTTTCTATATTAGGTATTTCTTTACATTGAACAAAAAGATTTCCTTTTCAAAATTTAAAATGCTTTTATAGTCACAGAAAACTTTGAAAGGTATAAAGAAATTGTAAGTGATTGCCTTGTGTTTCTTAAAAAACAAAAATCTAATGTTAGTATTGTAATATGTGCTGAAAACCCATTTTCTATTGACTTATATGTGGTCTTACATGCCTGAGAGAAACCTGAACATAGGTAAGTGTGTGTGTGTGTGTGTGTGTGTATGTGTGTGTGTTTATTTATTTACTCTGAAATCAATTCAGGAAACAGATCCCTTACCGTAAGAAGAGACTCTGGCAAAATCTGACAGAAAGAAAAAATGGTTCTCAAATGTAAAATGTCTTTCACTATATATCAATTATGGCTTTTATTCAATATACCATTTTCAGTAAAATTATGAATGTGATCTCCTTTTGTATAGTCTTTGGTGTATAGACTTTTGAAAAGGCAACATACAAATGTCTTCGTTCTATTTTATTTCTGGTGTCATCTGTGTGTAGTGAGTCCAAAGTTAACTATTAACACAAATAAGAAAATGTGCATGGGAATCCAATTCCATCCTTTGAAAATGAAGGAAAGATACGTGTTATGGACTTCAGATTTAGAGCTAAGAGGGTAAAGAAGTAAGCTGTCCCACATTACATGGAGGTTGGCACTAATGCTGTGATATCTGCAAACCTCCACCAGGACTCAGCACTAATCCTTTCACACTGGGATTTCCTCTTGTCACTACAGCAATAAAAAAGCTAACAAAAACATTAAATATCCAATAACCAAGCTCCTACAGCATTCAACATTCTTGATTACACTTCGTTTTTAGCCCAGGCAACAGAACGCTTCAGCTCTGGAAGAGTTGATTCTCTTAGTACTAAGGCTAATAAATGCATACAATTGACTGAATTTTTAAACAGCAGGGAACATAATACTCTTTGTGTATGAGAACAATTTGACCTCCAAAATTCACAATCTTGTTTCCCCCAAAGTAATAGCTTAGGAAAAGGCCTTTCAGATTCCAAAGAATCCCATTTCTATTTGAAAGAAAACCTTATTTCCTGAACAAAAATAATTTACTTAAACCAAAAGACCCAGTTAAAAGATATTCACATATTATAACTAGCAATTTTTATTTATTATTTTTAATTTATTTGATCTTTTAATTAGTTCTTCATCTAAAACGACAAATGTTTGTCTTATTTCCAATCTTCTGGAAACGAGTCTATTGAACTTTACAATTTCATTCTTAAAATTCTGTGTGTTTTTAACAACTTACTCATGCTCATTAATATAAAGTTCTGCAAGTTCATGCCAGGCTTCTTGGTCTCCAACGAACCTGATATGAGGAAAAGAGTATGTGTAAATGTTCTATAAATGAACACTAGAAAATCAAATGCAAATTCCATTTTAATTAAAAAAGATTTATCAGAATAACAAAACACAATCCTCTTGTAAAACACTCACTGTTCCAGATACTCATTCAGCTCCCGAATGGCCTCCACATTTTTCCCCTGGGCTTTTCGAATGGCAATCTTACGCTTTCTGGCAGCCTATGGGTTGACATTAATAAAGGATTAGGTCCTCACGATTTTTTGTAAAGAAAGTAATTTGACTGTGCAAATTATTATCTCAATGCCAATGAAATTCCATTGTAGAAGAACTGCTTTAGAGAGAGTTTATAAACATACCCATGACATCCCACTGGGGAATTCAGACATTCCTCCAACAATCACACACGCTTTACTTTTGATGCATGCAAAACGTATGCATCATTTCATCCAAATAAATAACCATCCAAAGTCCTCTAATTACAAGCCAGCAGGGAATCCTAATCTCTACCCACCCTAATGTTCTTTACTCTGCCTCATTCGCGGGATCAGTATATTAAGAGGCAGTGGAGATTAGGGCGAAAAGAAAATTACACAATTGACACTTGAATGTCATTATACAAATCTGGCTTCTGACAACTTTTTTCACAATTTTAAGAGAAAAACAAATTACTTATAAACCTTTAAAAAATAAAATAGGTGTTAATAAAAATACTTTATAATAAAATTGCTTAAAACTTATATTTTAAAGTTATAAAAATGATAAATATAGAAATTAATGTTAATAATTTATACATTCTTCAAATAACTATTAGATAACTTGTTTATCAGGTACTGTGCCAGATAATGAAATAATAAAGATTAAAAAGGATGCAAATCATTCTTTATAGGAGTAATCTCATGAGAAATATACATTTAGTACAATTTTAATATAGTAAGAGCAATGAGAGATATATCTAGGATGTCAAAGCCGACGGGAAGAGATCCCAATAAGCTATGGCACCATGAGAGGAGCGAAAGGAAAAGCAGCCATGAGAATCCAGGTGAAGATAGCCACACTGGAAGAGAAAAGGTAAAAGGAGGCATCGCAACATAGCAAGTCAAGGAGCTCACGTGGGGAACTGCACCACGGAAAGACAAATAAGCACAAGTAAAAGAAACATCACCACCACCACGTGACTCAAGTTCAAGACCACAGTGAGCTGCTAGGATCAGACAGCACTGTGTATAAAGAATTACACACGCACCAGCTCTAACTCTGTGAAATTCAAATAAAGGATACACAAAATAACATATGACTTGGGTCAGTGACCTTATATTATGAACATAATTTATTGCTTTATGGAATATACGCTCTACAAGACAAAGACAGAAAAGGAAAAGGGTAAAAGCCTCTTTAAACTAAGAGTTACACATAGTGGGATGGAAGGAAGCCCATTGGTTTGGTTCTGAAAAAAGGAGAAAAATTGGAAGAGAATCACTATCAAGCCTAAGAGAAAGCCAACAATACTTTACTAATGAAATATTTAAAAAATATATCTTGATTATTCAGCTAACCCTAAAAGCTACCCCCACAAAGCCACAAAGTAGGTACATTCAATTGTTTAGTTTTTTCTCAGTGGGTGACTGGGAAGATTTGCTTTATTATGTAAAACAAAAGCATCAAAATAATTATAAAATTTAGAAAAATCTCAAAAAATTCACAGGTTAAAGCTTTAAGAGTAAGTCAAGCCCTAAGGCCACTAGAACTGGGAGGGGGATAAAACCTGAAGTATAAAAAAAAGATTAAATAAAATTTTTTAAAAAAGAATATTACACAGTGGAAACCTTATCTCAAGTACTGAAAGGATTGCATGACCCAACTCATTCTCTCTCATTTTCGTCCCCTACCCCTGCCCCCAACCCCATCTCTCTGCTATTGATTGACTGACTGATTGATTGATTGATTGATTGATTGATTGAGACAAGAGTCTCATTATCCAGCTCAGGTTAGCACTGAATTCATCCTCCTGTCTCATTCTACCACGTCCTAGCATTATGGGACTGTATTACCAAGTCCGGATAAGACACTGATTTCTTCAAGGAGATAAATAACTTTAAATTAAATAATCTAGCATTATTTGAAGTACAGATAAATTTGAAATAAAATTTAGTCTATTTTTTCATACCACTATTTCCTCCACATGCAGTATTAATAGGGTGGAAAGTCTAGTTTTGAAATTAAAATGTCAAGTTGACTCTCAACTGTGACTTATCAACTTTTCTTACCTGCTCTGAATCTAGCTACCTCCACTTTTCTCCAACAGCCAACACAAAGCAACCATCAGAGTATGAGTACATAAAAGGCCACTTTACTCCAGCTTTTGTCTGTGAGTAACAGCTAAGCCTTATACTACAGCCTCTAGTAAGACCTTGAAACTACACAGACTTGCTTTGTTCATTTATACCTTGACCCAATCCTTATAGGATCAGCACAAACAAAGTATAATATGATTATGCAACTAGAGTGAAAACTTGCTGAAAATATTGAAATAATAAAACTACAAATTACATTGTGAAAGAACAGATAAGAACAGCAAATAATACACCTAGAATTATGGTGAAGATGCTCATGAAAGATGTCCTGAAAACACCTCATGATACTGCAACTGGTCTTCTCAGTTACCTGACCACAAAAACATCTGTACTATTAACCGCACTAATGTTTTTCACCAAGTGCACAGTAGTTTGTAAAGCTGTAGAGTGATCCCAGGAAAATTAATTTTATTTTTTATTTTTTAATTATTCATTTGTTGGGATTATAATTATAAAACACACACACACACACACACACACACACACACACACACACATCTTCATCTCTGGTCAAAATGGATTGAAGATACAAGATTTAGTTTCCTGACTGAAAACAGCCAAAGGATTTGACTAAATATATCAAACAAGTATTTAAGTATTTTTAATGTACAGAAAGACTCAGGTAATAGAAAACAGATCCCTGTCCTGGCTATCTATCTCAAGAGTTGTAAGCCTGTTAGGTTCAGATAGAGAAGGCAGAGTGAGACCAGGGGAATGAATGCCTGAGCTCAAGGGAGCACACACACTTTCCAGGAAGATCAAAGAGTCCAGTGCATGAGACACAGTGGGCAGAGAGACGCAGGAGGAGGATGCGCAGCTGCAGGGGCTCCAGGACGCAGTCAGCTTTGCACTGCTTAGTACACATCGGTGAGGAAACAAAGCTCAGGCAGGCAGAAAACTAAAGGAAGATCTACAGCAGGTAGTATTAACACTCAAGCAGACTCGTAGTCTAAAATGTTCATTCATAATCTTTCTGTATGTTCTGCTTGTGCCATTTCTCATCCGGAGAGACATAACTTTCTGAATATACCCAAACTTTTATTTGGGTAAATGTTAGTAGAAGTCAACTGAAGTCTTAAAATCTGTTCTCTATCTTCTAAATGATTTCAATATCTGGATTAAAATTTCTATTATAAAATAGGAAATTTCAAAACATACTCTTTTTTCCATGGAATAACAAAGGAAAAGGTATTCAAGTCTTAAAATGTTGCCATTGGTTTTAACTTTTAAGTAGAGAATATGAGATGTGAAATCCTCAGTCATTGTAATCATGGTTTCACAGAGGAAGAGGGAAACTGAAGCTCCAGAGTCAGTGTGCTCACTCCCACTGAACAATGGGCGTGGGTCACTGGGAGAGCATGCAGATACACAGGAAGACAGAAAGCTGCCTCACACATTTTACAACTGGAAAGAACCTGGAAATGGGCAGTGATAATTAAATCTCTTCATTTTATAAAAACAAAGCTCGTCTCAAGCTACCCAGCAACGCTTAAGGCTCCTGGACACGTTCACTCTGCTTCCCAGCAGCTTCGTGTGCAGGGGACACTTACCATTCTGCTGTCCATTACAATTCACAAAATCTAACTCAATCGATACATCTTCAGAGAGCCACAGTAACTGTGTAGGTTTTGAGTGATTACCAAGCACAGAATAAGGTTCAAACAGGTTTCTCTTGGATTTTGGATTTTAATCAGAGCACATAAAAAAGTGTGTAAAGGGGAGGGTGCTGTTAGTTTTCCTATCATGACTTCACTAGTATAAAATTCACTAGAAACTATTCTTAGAAAATAGGAAGGGATAAAATAAAAGCAAGTGGTTTGCCTTCCTACATACTCTACAGTAGTGATTACAGTCTAGTTGAATGACATTTACAGAATGGGATTTTTGTCAGTAGGACAAAGTGGAATCCCAGATCTCTTCACTGCCATGGCCTTTTTGATTATGATCATGGGCTGCCTCTGACCTCAAACTACCACTCCAGAATCTGTGACTTATGAACTGCAAGATGTTGGTGAGGTCTCTTAACTTCCTTATGATCTAGCCCTCTCATAAATATAGTAACATCTGATAAAAATCATAGGACTACAGTGATATTATCAGAAGACACGTAAATGCTCAGCTCCATGAGGACTCATAGCAAATTTTCAAGAAACACTACATTTCACCTTTAGTCTCCTTAACTCCATTTCTTCCCGCCATATGTAGGCACTTATTACACCTTTGTTTAGTAAAAAGTTATGACATTACTCTAAGTTAATGGTAGGGTAGAAAATATAACACTAGCTACATATATATATATATATATATATATATATATATATATATATATATATATACATGCCTTACTTACAACAGAATTAACAAAACCAGATCACATTAAATAAGTAATATCGTCTTTCAATCAATTGTAACACCTAAATTTTTGTCCTCATAAAAAGTAGAATTTCAGGAGTGAAAAAAATGACTCAGTATTTAGGTATAACTGTTGCTTTTCAAGAAGACTTGAGTTCAGTTCCCAGCACCCACATCCGGTGGCTCACAGCCACCTGTTAACTCCAGCTACAGTGATCTGATGCATCTGGACTCTGCAGGTACTTACGTACACACGTACCTTTAAGAATTTTAGCCTATACTAACTCCAATAATGTATCCCTTAACCTAAATCAATATTCTGAATTAACAATCAGGAAACTTTATTAAATACAATAATAATTCTGAAGAAACTATGTACAGTAGTGGAAACAATCCTACTAACAATACAACAGAACACAAACAATTCACTCTACTGCTGAAAAATGAATAAACTGGCCAACAAAACATCCTGTATCTGATTCCGATTGTTTTTGTTTTTGTTTTTCAGGAACCAAATAAATAAGGTTCATTACCTGGTTTCAGAGAATTGACTTTACTAGGCTAAATCTGTTTAGCAAATATAATATACATACTTCCACATCCTCATTAGGGCATATAGGATATTTTCATGTAAGTTCTCAAATAACAGGGGAACTAAACACAGGAAAGCCAGCCTAGGAAATAAACAGGGTGTGAACAGAAATGTTCCTGTGAGTTATTTTCAATTCAGACAACATGGAATCTATATATAGGCATAGCTTTACTTGTGTATATTCCCCAAACCTGGGAAGCTGACACAGGAAGACTGAAGGTCCAAGGTCACCCAGGGCCAAAAGTGACCTCCAAGTTAGCCTATTTTACTGTGCTTAAGAGTTTTATGACAACTTGACATAACCAAGTCATCAGTAAGGAGGGAGCCTCAATTGAGAAAACGCCTCCCTAAGATCAGGCTGTGGTTAAGCCTACAATGGCAGTTTCTTAGTGATGGATGGGGAGGTCCCAGCCTACTGTAGGTGAGGCCACTCCTGGGCTGGTGGTTCTGGGTTCTTTAAGAAAGATGGCTGAAGGAGTCATGAGGATCAAGACAGTGAGTAGCACTCCTTCATGGTCTCTGCATCAGCTCCTGCCTTCAAGTTTCTACCTTATATTGAGGCCTATCCTGACTCCTTTCAATGATGACAGTAAAATAAAAGTATAAATCAAACTCTTGCCTTCTGTCTTAGTTCGAGTTTTATTGCTATGAACAGACACCATGACCAATGTAAGTTTTATAAAGGACAACATTTAATTGGGGCTGGCTTACTGGTTCAGAGGTTCAGTCCATTATCATCAAGGCAGGAACATGGCAACATCCCAGTAGGCATGGCACAGGAGGAACTGAGAGTTCTACATCTTCATCTGAAGGAGGCCAGGAACAGACTGAGCATCCTCAGACAGCTAGGAGGAGGATCTCCAAGCCCACCCCCACAGTGACACACAAGGCCACACCTGGGCCAAGCATATGTAAACTATCACACCTCCCCACGTTGCTTTTAGTCATGGTGTTTGATTACAGCAATGATCGACCTAACTGGGACAGTTAGGTAGAGAACCTGTCTAAAAGAAACAAACACCACACACACACACACACACACACACACACACACACACACACACACTCTCACTTACACACACACACACATACACACACACACACACACATACACACACACACACACACACACACACATACTGCTTTAAATTTTAAGACTATGAATAAATCTTCATCAACCTAGTTACATATCTTCTAAAAACTTATACATGATTGAGTTAAGCATTAGCACATTTTGTGGAAGACATTACACATTTTTAAAAATAGACTGCTTGCAGAGAAATAACCTCTAGAAATGGATTACCATATTACACCCAGTAAAATACAATTTACAACTCCCCAAACTCTACATTTGGAAGACAGAGAGGCAATATAAAACTTAAGTACTTGATCAAAGATAAACACATGAGCATACATGCACACGTGCATGCAGAGGGACAGTCACATGCATGCTTCTTGCCTGGGCTTTAAAAGAAACCTTTCTTAACACAAACTAGAATAAATCAAGAGTGCACCTAAGGGGAGGAGGACATGATGTTCTTTTTGTTCTTTTCGTGTATCATTTTTTACTATTTATAGTTTTTAATGTGAGTATCCAAAACTTAAAAAAAAAATTAAATAAAAATTAGGTAGTATCCCTTTTCACCACCACTTCTCAAAAGTCTGAAACGTAATTGTAATCATATTCTTCCCTTCCCTGAGGAAGCCTTGTATTTAATAATGTGAAATCTTACGCCATTCACTTGGCACTGAATATCTTTCTCCAAATCACTGTCTTTGTTTTATTTAAGCCACATTCATTCTTTACAGCCTCTGAAAGTCAAAACTCATATAGAACATCACAAAAGAATCAAATTTAATCAATCCATTTCAAGGGTCAAAGATATTTGTCACGTAATGAAGCCTCTTGAGAGGCAGAGACAAGGCAACACTGCATCTAATGTGCCCTCTGTCTGGCAATAAGTGCAAACATTCCACGGTTTTGAAGGAATAATGATTGTGTGTGAATGAGGTGAATCTTTAAAACTAGATGTACAGATCCATCTCTTCATTGAACACAGAAGCACAAGACAAAAGGGCCAAATAAGTATTAGACAATGAAGAACTTACACCTTTGAGGTTATGCCCCAAATTTGCTTTATAAGACACAATACAGCAAGTCAACCATTTAATGCTAAAATGTAGTCTTCTACTAGATACGTTAATTTTAATTCTTGAATAGTTTTATGTCCTCCCCAACAATGCCTAGTATACTGACTCCTAAGAGTAAAAGATCAGAGCTGGGTTTTATTGCCACGACATGAGAAATACTCAAGAGATATCTGGGAAAGGAGGAGCTTGGGAATATCTGATAATATTTCAAGAAACCTGAATGCATTCACCTTGTTTAACATGCCTATATAATGGGATTTACTTAGTGTCACCTCACCTATACTCTGAAAGAAAATAGTTGGATTTCTCTTTTAACCAGCCTTAAAAGCCACAAAAATACATAAAATATAAAAAGCAAGACAAAGATAGCCATATTAAATGATAAACTACCAACTCTTTCTTGCATGTGGCCTGGGAGATGAAAACCATGGCTTCACAGGTATTTATCACTAAGCTACATCCTCAGTCCTTGCCTTTAAGTGAAGTAATTTATTAAAAATATCCCCACTTAGACTAAAGCAGAAGTAACATGTTTGATTCCACAAAAGTGAATTATTCACCAGTCATATTAACTTATATGTGAAAAGCAAAGGAAACTTAGAAACTTGATTTTACTTTTTTCAACATATAGCTAAATGGCAAAGGAAGCCAGGACATTCGTAAATGAATTAAGTACTCATAAAAGTACTTTAGCAATAAAAAAGTGGTACATTATAATTTATGCTATTTTATGAACATGGGTGTTTTGTCTGCATGCCATACATGTCTGTATATCATGTGTACGTCTGGTGCCGGTAGAAGCCAGAAGAGGGCATCAGATCCCCTAGAACTGGAATTACAGCCTGTTGTGAGCCATTACATGGCACTGGGAATTAAAAGTTCTCTACAAGGGCAGTCAGTGCTCTTAACCACTGTGACTCTCTCTGATCCTAAGAGGTACTTTTTAAATTAACTTTTTCTAAAGCAGATGGCAAGCCATTAAGATAGTTAAAATTAGAAAATTATTTAAAAATCAATTTTTACTCTTTATAGTAATAGAATCTAGACAAACTAGTAGTTGTTACTCTCGTTTTGTGTTTTTACAATAGGTGGGCTTATCATGATCTCAGCTTTTACCTCTACTTTCTAGATTCTGAGAACCATCATGGAATAATGAAATCTTTCCATTCAAATACCTACAATAACAATAAACAACAAACCAAACACAAAGCAAAACTCCTTACAAGTTTTTCCTAAGAAGATTTTCCTAAGAAAACATTAAAAGTGGAGTGTAGCATAAACATATCAACTGCTGGAACACTGACAGCAAAGGAGGAAGCAGAAAAGACGTTTATGATCAATGCCTCTACAATGTGCTTTCGGAATACATTTATTTTAATTGTATAATTACTGTATCATAATTACTTTCCATTATTTATTATCGAATCATATATTATTAAATAATTTCCATGTTAACATTAGCAATTATGTAAGTTGAATTGATACCATTGTTGAATTACTTTTAGATCTATCATAAAATCTTTAAAAATACATCACATGATTTTTTTAAATAGTAATTTTTAAAGATATGTTTGCCAAACAGAAACATTTTAATTTACTTTATATGAACATAACAATTTTTCTTTTTATAAAAATTGTTTAAAAATTCCAAAAGTAGGGGCTAGAGAGATGACTCAGCCACTAATAGTACTGGTTTCTCTTCCAGAGGACCCAGGTTTAATTCCTAACACCACAGAGTGGCTCACAACCATCTACAACTCTAGTACTAAGGGATCTCATATTCTCTATTTGCCTCCACAGTCATTGAACACCAACTATGTACAGATTTACATGTGAGCAAACCACCCATACCCATAAAAATAAATCAATTTTAAAACATTTTTTTAATTCTAACAATCTGTTCCTGCTGCAGTCACATATGCACAAGGAAATTTAGAAAGACATAACAATGTATTATCTACAACTGCCCTGGAGCTTTCCATTTAGTCAGACAAGCTATGATGTCAGCATATTAAATTAAACATCGCCACATTTAAAAAGACAACTGGGAAATTTTAAAACAAGTAGTTATTTACATTGATTTTTAATTCAAGTAGTAAATAAGAAATCCCCCAAAATGGAATAGATGCATTAATACCATCTAACAATTACTGAGATGACTTCTTTCATTTTGAATTATGATAACCAAAAAGGATGTGCACACACTAAATGGTACTGCATAGGCTTCATAACATTAGAGAGAGAGAGCCTTGCCTGGCTTTTACATAAGCATAGTCTGCCCTCCCCAAGCTTTAACTAACCTACTTTTTAAATAAAAGTCAACTCTAACTAAAGAGCGACAAATGTCTTGAAAGTAAAAGTGATTTGCCTAATCTATATAAAAGAAAAAGAAACATTCTGGCTCCATGAATAGCTATTTAGTATTTCCTCAACTATTTCATTTTACTCTTATATCAAACATTAAATCACCTTTAGGACAATGCACAAACTTACAGTATTAGTTGGATCTTCTTGCAAAATCCGATCATACAGTTGTATAGCATCATCATATCTATTTAAAAAGAAAGATATACCAAGAACCATTACCTTAAATGTCATAATACAGAAACATATTAATTAGGGCTTTAACTCATTTATAACCATTATGCAAGTCTCCGTATTTTCATTTAGTGATAAAAGTATATTTAGTCTATATTTTTAGAAAACAAAAATCATAAAGTATATACAGGAAAACCTTCCACAAAAGCCATTAATTCTATATACATACAATGATAAAACTAGAAACCAAGGCTAAAGGATACTTTTTTGGTGTGTGTGAGGGGGAGGGGGATTAAGGAGGAAGGAGTTGGTTTTTGGTTTTTTGTTGTTTGTTTGTTTTTGTTTTTTTTTTGAGTTTTGTGACTGTGGCACTAAAGTCATAAACTACAGCAGGGAACACAGAAACACAATGCATGAAGGTAGAAAACAGGCCATCAGCTACATCTTGGAAGTTTTTTAACCCATCCTCTATGTTCTGCTACTATTAATAACAATAGTGTAAGAGGCTCAAAAACTGTTCTTCATTAGACTACAGTCAAATAGAATGTTTTTACAGATAAGTCCAAGGGTGGTTCCTGTTTATTTCTTAATAACCTAAAATGCTTTCTTCATATTTTCAGTAGAGCATATTAGTACATAACCTTTAACTGCTTGTTATCTCTAGCTTCAATCCTAGCCCAAAACTCTATCTCACCTCACACTGCTGCCACATCAATTCTTAACTCTCCTGCACTTCTCTACAGATGTGCTCCTAATGCCTCAACACAGGTCCAAATGCGTCCCCACCTACAATTCAATTGAAACAAACCATCTCTTCTCTAGATTTCTAGGTTAAATGTATTTTTCAAAACAGATTTATTTTTCTAAAAGGTTAAAAATATATGGTCTATTGTGAAGGGTATCAACACCCTAGTCACAATCGTCACAAATAACATAAAATACCTCAGTGTGACTCTAACCAAGCAAGTGAAATATCTGTATAACAAGAACTTCAAGTCTCTGAATAAACAAATTAAAGAAGTTCTCAAAAATGGACAGATCTCATGATCATGGATTGGCATAATTAATATTATAAAAATGGCCATCTTGCCAAAAGCAATCTATAGATTCAATGCAATCCCCACCAAAATTCCAACTCAATTCTTTATAGAGTTAAAAAAGGCAATATGTAAATTCATCTGGAATAACAAAAAACACAGGATATCGAAAACTATCCTCAAAAATAAAAGAACTTTTGGGGAAATCACCATCCCTGACTTCCAGCAGTATCACAGAACAATAGTGATTAAAACCTGTGAGAGACAGGCAGGTAGATCAATGGAATAGAATTGAAGACCCAGAAATGAACCCATACACCTATCGTCACTTGATATTTGACGAAAGAGCTAAAACCATCCAGTGGAAAAAAAGATAGCATTTTCAACAAATGGTGCTGGTTCAACAGTAGGTCAGCATGTAGAAGAATGCAGATCAATCCATTCTTATCGCTCTGTACAAAGCTCAAGTCCAGGTGGATGAAGGACCTCCATATAAAACCAAATACACTCAAAGAATGAAAGCAAAGGTGGGGAAGACCTTCAAACACATGGGCACAAGGGAAAATTTCCTGAACAGAACAACAATGGCTTATGCTCTAAGATAAAAAATCAACAATGGGACCTCATAAATTGTAAAGCTTCTGTAAGGCAAAGGACACTGCCATTAGGACAAAATGGCAACCAACAGATTGGGAAAAGATCTTTACCAATCCTACATCCGATAGAGGGCTAATATCCTACATATACAAAGAATTCAAGAAGTTAAACTCCAAAGAATCAAATAACCCTATTAAAAAATGGGGTGCAGAGCTTGGGGTACAGAGCTAACAAAGAATTCTCAGCTGAGGAATATCTAATGGCTGAGAAGCACCTAAAGAAATGTTCAACCTGGGTTGGGGATTTAGCTCAGTGGTAGAGCACTTGCCTAGGAAGCACAAGGCCCTGGGTTCGGTCCCCAACTCCGAAAAAAAGAACCAAAAAAAAAAAAAAAAAAAAAAAAGAAATGTTCAACCTCCTTAGTCATCAGGGAAATGCAAATCAAAACAACCCTGAGATTCCACCTCATACCAATCAGAATGGCTAAGATAAAAAACTCAGGTGACAACAGATACTGGCAAGGATGTGGAGAAAGAAGAACACTCCTCCATTGTTGGTGGGATTGCAGACTGGTACAACCACTCTGGAAATCAGTCTGGAGGTTCTTCAAAAAATTGGACATTGCACTACCTGAGGACCCAGCTATACCACTCCTGGGCATATGCCCAAAAGATGCTCCAACATATGTCAAAGACACATGGCTCTACTATGTCCATAGAAGCCTTATTTATAATAGCCAGAAACTGGAAAGAACCCAGATGTCCTTTAACAGAGGAGTGGATACAGAAAATGTGGTACATCTACACAATGGAATATTACTCAGCTATTAAAAACAAAGACTTCATGAAATTCATAGGCATATAGATGGAACTAGAAAATATCACCCTGAAAAAGATAACCCAATGACAAAAAACACACATGGTATACACTCACTTTTAAGTGGATATTACCCCACAGACCACATGAAGCTCAAGAAGGATAACCAAACTGCGGATGGTTCAGTCCTTTTTAAAGGGGGTAACAAAAATATTCATAGGAGGAGATATGGAGACAAAGTTTGGAGCAGAGACTGAAGGAATGGCCATTCAGAACCTGCCCCACCTGGGGATCCAGCTCACATACATACACCCACCAAACCCATACAATATTGCTGATGCCAAGAAGTGCATGCTGATAGGAATCTGATATAGCTGTCTGCTGAGAGGCTCGGCCAGAGTGAGACAAATACATAAGCAGATGCTTACAGCCAACCACTGAACTGAGAATGGGGCCCCACTAGAGGAATTGAAGGATTGAAGGAGCTGAAGCGATTTACAACCGTATAACAACAATACCAACCAACCAGAGCTCCCAGGGACTAAACCACCATCCAAAGAATACACATGGTCAGACCCATGGCTCCGGCTGCATATGTAGCAGACGATGGTCTTGTTGGGCACTAATGGGAGGAGAAGACCTTGGTCCTGCCAAGGCTGGACCCCCAGTATATGGGAAGGTCAGGTCAGGGAGGTAGAATGGGGTGGGTGGTTGGGTAGGAGAACACCCTCATAGAAGATGGGGGAGGGGCAGATGGGATAGGGGATTTGTGGATGGGAAACCAGGAAAGGGGATAACATTTGAAATATAAATAAAAAATCTAATAAAAAAGATGAAAAAAATATGCTCTAAATGATGATCATGCATTTCATGTACTTTGAGAGTATATGCATAAGTATGTGTATGTTTCCCTCAAAGCCTAGGAAGTTGACAATATCCTTTCTTAGAGGAACAAAGCTCAGAAGTCTTAATATTGACTTGTCAAGTCAAAAACAGAAAATGTGGAAAATGAATTATACTTTATGCCAAACGTTGCTTCCTAGAAGTGTGGGTGGGGTTTGTATCGAGAAGCGCTCTGATGTCAAACAGAGCTCAGGAGCATCAACGATGCACTATAGAAACGGCTTCCGCATCTGCCCATGCAATTACACTGTTCACTAACCATGTTTACCTTTCCATAGCTTCAAACCGCATTCCCGTTAACCGCTTAACTCTGTGACTACCAGGGAATTGTCTTCTTAACTCCTGAAGACAAAACTGAAAACATAACAAGTTAAACGAAACAATGACTTGAGCAACTGCAGTTCTATCTCATAAGTAATCCATTAAAAATGGTCTAACCAGTTTCTACTGTGCCCCAAAGTATGTAGTTTTATTTACTGTTTTATTGGTACGGGTATTTTATTCATTTTCTTTGTGTGCATGATACTAGAGAGTGAACCTAGAACCTTCTGGAAGCTAGCCAAGCATCCTACTACTGAGGTACAACCTTGGCCTTGTACTTAAAGAAGCATTCAAAACTTGCCATAGAAAGCACTCAGTACGTGTCCCACAGTAAACCTTAACTACACATTAATTTATAACTCATAAAACAAATATAGGGTAAAATATAATTAGTTTAAATACTTACCAATGCCAAGTCATCCCGACCATAGTCTAGGGCTGCAATCATCACCTGCTCATATATGATCCAAACTACACATATAAGATAGGAAAAACACCTGAATTTAATGTAGAAATTTCCCAAACAGAAATTAATAAATTCTTCTACTTTCAAATATTTTAGGGACATTGCTTATTACTGAGAATTATTAATTATATCACTTTTAGAAATAAAATACTTTTAGAATTTATTTTTATTTTTGTTTTTAATTTATTTTATTCACAATTATTTTTAACATTTTTATTACTTATTATTTATTTTTTATTTTTAAATTATTTTAGAAATAAAAATTCTTATGTTTTGCAGGCAAATGGATGGAACTAGAAAATATTATTCTGAGTGAGGTAACTCAGACCCAAAAGGACATGCATGGTATCTTAGCAGAAAAAAGCACAGAATGCCCAGCATACAATCCACAGAACTCAAAAAGGTTAGCAAGCTGAAAGGCCCAAGTGAGGACGCCTCAGTCCCACTAGGGAGGGAGAAGAAAGCAATCACAGGAGGGGAAAGGAAAGGAAGGTCCTGGGTGGAAAGGGAACCGGGAGCGGAAGAGGGGAACATGATCTGGTATTGGGTGAGGGAAAGGGACTGAAGCCCTGAGGTCAGCAGAAAAAATGGAAACAGGTGACCTCAGGAGGTAGGAGGTGGGGGGACCCTCCAGAATGTACCAGAGACTGGGGAAGAAGAGACTCTCAGGACTCAAAGGGAGGAACCTTAAATGAGATGCCCTGCAGTGGGGAGTGGAAACTTATAGAGCCCACCTCCAGCAGAAAGACAGGGGATCAAGTGAGGGTTGGCTTTGCCACCCATAGTCAAAAGCTCTTACCCATAATTTTTCCTGTCTGAAAGAACTGCAGGGACCCATAATTTTTCCTGTCTGAAAGAACTGCAGTGACAAGAGTCTGAGGAATAGGAGGTCCAGTGACAGGTCTAAAGTGAGCTCCAGCTCAAGGGGAGGCCTCAAGGCCTGACACCACTACTGAGCTTATGGAGTTCTGACAAAAAGGAGCCAATCATGACTGCCCTCCGGAAGACCCAACAAGCAGCTGAAAGAGTCAGATGTAGATATCTACACCCAACCAATGGACAGAAGCTGCTGACCCCTGTGGTTGAATTGGAGCAAAGCTGAAAGAAGCTGGGGAGGAAGGCGACCCTGCAGGAGGACCAGCAGTCTCAATTAACCTGGACCCCAGAGATCTCTCAGACACTGCATCACCAAGCAGGCAGCGTACACCAGCTGAGATGAGGCCTCCAACACATGTACAGCAGAGGACTCCTGAGTCTGGGTTCAATCAGAGAAGATGGACCTAGCCCTCAAGAGACTGGAGGCCCCAGGAAGTTTAGAGATCTGGTAGGGTGGAGGTAGGAAGGACATACTTGTGGAGACGGAGGCAGGGGTTGGGAGGGGGGATAAGGGGTGTAGAACAGTCAGAAGTCAGAGGGTGGACCAGGAGGGCAGGAGGGGGATAAAAATCTGGGGTGTAAAAAGAAAAAAAAGATTAAATAAAAGAAAATAAAAAAGATAATGTATACATTCAACATCCCCCAAAATTCTTAAGTTTAGACTTATACATACTAAATTCTAAAATTCTCTAGGAAATACATTTTGACCACATTAGAATGTCATTCTGAAATCTACAGTGGCCAAACATTTACCAGCTTCGTGAGCCTTTCAAACAGAAGTGCGTGTTTAATGGTTTAACTACAGTGGTGATTTGAGTAAGATTGTCCTCCACAGTTTCTGGCACTTGAAGACTTGGCTGCCAGTTGTCTAGGGAGGTCTAAGAGATACGGCCTTGCTAGAGAAGTCCCTCTCTAGGGCAGGATTTGAGGTTTCAAAGCCTCTGCTTCATGACTACTGACCAAGAAGTGAGTCTCCAGCCACTTCTTGCTGCTCCTGCCACCATTACAGACTCTAACCTAGAACCATAAATCCAAATAAACTGTTGTAGCTCCAGCTTCTGTTGCTGTGATGAAGACCATGGCTAACAGCAATCTGGGGAAGAAGGGTTTACGTGCTCTAACAGCTTTAAACTTATCATCCAAGAAAGTGAGAGCAGAAACCAAGGCAGAGGCAACGGAAGAGTGCTGCTTATGGACTTGCTCAACCTGCCTTCCTTTACAACCCACGACCACCAGCCCAGAGGTAGCCTCGCCCACAGTGAACTGGGTTCTCCCATATATATCATCAGTCAAGAAAATGCTCCAGGGGCTTGCCCAGAGGACAATCTGGTGGGGACATTTTCTCAGTTGAGGTTCTTATTTCATAAAGACTCTAGCCTGTTTCAAGTTGACATAAAACTAGCCAGCTCAGACTTTTCTATTAGCTGTCACAGTAATGTTCTGTATCACAGCAATAGAAAAGTTAATGGATATAAGTACCAACAACTGTAAACTAAATTATAGTACCTCCTTAAAGTACCATTCATCATATCTCCTGCAACAAAGGAGGGATGTAACTAACTAGTAAGTAAAATGTTAATAAAGACCCTTAAAGATGAATAATCATGAATATGACATGCTGAGCCTGCACAAATAACCGAAAACTTACTGTCGTCCCCAAGCTTAGATGCATAATCATTAATTAATTCTTCTCCAACTTCCATAATTTGTTCACTATTTCTTGAATTTTCTTCTCGCCATTTTCTCATTTTATCTCGCATTTCTAAAAAAAGTAATATTCAAGTTCTTTACACATATACATATATAAACATATGAGAGATGTCAAAATACTGACTAAATGAAATCAACTATTTACATAACGAAGTGAACTCCAACTTCTAGGCAAGTCTGTGATATCACAACCATCTTTAATTGTAAAGAACATCATGCCACAGGTCTGCTACATGCACTGTATCACTTTGGGCAACAGTAGGTCTTAGTTGGAGAGCTGAAGGCAAATACAGACTACTTTCTAGAGTTTGGTAAAAGTCAGAGATCATTTTCTAAATAGTAAAAAAAAGCATACTATTATATTGAGATATCTCAATATATTCAATGTATTCTTATAATTTGCTTATGGATATAGAAATTTTCAATAATTTTCATAAACTAAGCTATTAACAACTAAAGGATATTAACCTCACATTTCCTTCATACTACACTGCTAAGCTAAGAAGTAAATAACGAAAGAATTACAACAAAGGAAGTGTTTAAATGAACTTAGTAGACAACAAGAGTAATGTTAGTAAGATCAATTGTATTGTTAGCTGCATAAGACAGGAGAACAACTCTGCAAATTACAAGTCAACAGGAAATTTTGGGATAAGAACTCTACTGTGGTATGAATGCCTCTCCCTACGTTCAGGAATTGGAAATCTGATTCTGAATACAACCAGACTGTGGTGGAACCTTTAAGGTGTTCTCAGATCCTATGGCTTTTGTCCTACTGAATGGATCAATATCCGTATCACAGGAGTGGGCTGAGAGGAGTATTAGTTATCACAGGTGGGTTATTTACAACAGAAGAGGGTTCCTGGTTTTTTTTTCTTTTTAAAGAAAAACCCCTTATGTTTTGCCTGTACACAAACTTTTGTCCTTCCCCGGGAGTTGAGAACCAGAATGCCTTCCCCATAACCACTGGCCGAAAATAGGTAGGTAAATACATAAATAATGAAATAAAAATCCCAGTCTGAAGAACTAAGATCTGAGTATAATGAAAACCAAACCCAAAGTATTTTAAAAGCATGTTTAAACTGGTTCCTTTTACATAACAGGCTAAATGTTTATGATTCTTCAAGTTAATTAAATAAATACTTAACTAAAAATCCAAGACCTTAAGTGGTGACGGGCCTATGGAAGGCAATCAGTGCCCTCACGAGATGTAAGAGACTCTGTCTTCTCTGCTTTCTGCCATTAGCTGTCTATCCTCACTAGACACCGTATCTGCCAGGAGCTGCCTCTCTACTTCCTATCCTCCAGAACCGTATAGAAGGAAAGAATTTATGGTTTAAGATGTAAATTGTGATGTATTTGCCGTATTGGCCTGAACTAAAACACATAGCTTAGGTAAAACTAAGTATCTACCTGAGAGCATACATCTTTCCTATTTTACCTGTACACACCTATCAAGAGAACATACCTGAGAGCATACATCTTCCTTATTTTACCTGTACACACCTATCAAGAGTGCAAATGCAATACTCAAGCTGCTGCACTGCAAGTCTCAACACTGACACTTTATACCTGGGTATCTGCTGAGTTAATCACTTTGCATTTCAACATTCTCATCTACCAAATGGAGATAAAAAATAATACTTGTATAACTTGGCTACTGTAGTGAGCATTATTAATTGTGTGTGCTGAAAACAGAATTTTTGCTCAGTTTTATGCATATTGCTATTTTGATGATTCTTCCTCAGTCAGTCACTATTATAACTGCAAACACTATCTTGTTCTGACTACGGTATCTCTAGCTTGCTCTGCACTTTGCATTTATATCAGAAAATTTAAACTTGACAAGAAACTACAACCTTAAGGCCAAATTTGTAGCCAATTGTTTTGCTAGCAAACTTTTATTAGAACCTACGTTTGGGGAGGTTTTGTTTTTCTATGCTGCAATGATACAAGAAGAGACAATACAAGCCAAATAACACACAAAAGCTGCTGACATTTAGAACATTTAGATAGAAGTACTATCTGGTTATTCTTTATTAAAAAAAAATATATGCTGATGCTTGGCTCCATACAAGATTCAGAAAGAGCAAAGGATCTAGTGAGAGGACTAGTATTAAATCACCTTTGCCTCATCAACCTGAAGGTGGTGATTCGGGACTTATCATTAAACATTTCTACCACTTTGGTTATTACATACACAGGATTACAAGTTTCACAGGTCTCTCATGAAACTTAAATACAGCAAAACCGAGAGTTCATGTTTGAACAGTGCTGTGGTTTGGATTTTTGTTTTGCTTCTAAGCCGATTTCGATTACTATTAAAAGATCATGCACCCGTGCACTCCTCATAGGCTTTACCAATCTTTCATTCAACCTCATTCACATGTTGCCCTCATTTATGTAGTCTGCATTTAGGACTCCTACTGTCAAGTAATTTACAGAAAACATTCTAGTAAACATAAAGCACCACAAAGGGTTTGGCTACCTTACGGAAGTAAAATAAGGGAATTTGGGGAGCATTCCTCCCTTGAGTGTACTTTTCTTTTTAAGCTGTTCCCCAAAGGCAGTACACTCTTCAAATCCAAGCTCACTTTATTACATACTATATATGTAATCTATTCACCACTCTCTGTACCTGCTATTAACTACTGTCTTTCTACACGGGGTAATATCAATAAAAGAGGTTACAAGGGGCTATCCTGTTCATCTTTCCCTAAAGACTAAGTCTCACTGTGCCAAGACACCTGGACCTCGAGAGATAAGGAAATAGCCTGCCTCCTACTCTGCTTCGTTTATACGAAACACCTTTCTCCTGTATTTCCTCCATTCCAATACACATTCTCAAAGACCACTTATAGACTCAGGTATATGAATCAGTATATATCTTTTAGCAATTATTCATAGTATCACAAATTTGGATCACCAAATCACAGTTACAGGACAATGAAATTGCCTTAGCTCTTAATGGATGGGGTGGGTACTAAATTTGAAGGCAAAAAGTAAGTTATTTCAGTGTACAGAAAATTCAGTAGAAGTGTTCTCCCAATTATGTATGGCAGTGACCTAGTGAGGTATGAAGTCAATCTAGTGCATTCCAGCACTTGGCAGCAAATGGATGCAGAGAACTTATTAAAAGAACAGTGTGAAAAGAATGAAGTAAACCTAGGGGAATTCTATTAAGAAGCAAAAGCGAGGGGCTGGGGAGAAAGACAGTGCTTGCTGCAGAAGGATGGATAAAGACCTCAGTTCCAATCCCTAGAACCCTTGCAAAAATATGAACATGGTGACACCCCCCTAAGTTATGGGAACACAGGTGGATCCTGGAGACCCACTGGCCCATCAGTCCAGCCAATCAGTGAGCTCAAGATGTAGTGAGACAAGCTGTTTTGAAAACTTAAGTAGAATCCAATAGACAAACACCCAGCAGGAACTTATGGTATCTACATGCATACACACATATATCATACACACATATACATACAAAAAGATACAAAATCAAAATCTTGCATAGAGGGCATTACCTGTAATGGCAAGTATAACAGAAATGTATAAAATATAAACATTTGAATTGGCAAAGTGTCTTCCTAAAGACCTTAAAGAAAAAGTAAGACATAGAAACCAAACTGTTGATACATATACAACACAGTCCCTGCTCCTCAGGCTCAGAGAAAATCCTGGAAAGGGGACAGGAAAGGTAAGAGTCAGCAGATCATAATGTCAGCTGTAAGACTGTATCTTCTAGATATGAGAAGCTGCATCCAGGAAATGTCACAACTGTGGTTTCTTAAGGGATGAAGTAAAAAAGAGGAATACAAACAAAATTCTCTGTAACATTTTTAAAAACTCATTTCATGTCTATTATATGCTAGGCACTGCCCAAGGCACGCTATCGAGCCATGCCTACACACATATCTCAAGAAACTTCGCTATTTTCCTTACGAGTCTAAATTCTCTTTCCTGCCTCCAATTTTTAAATATATTTTACATAACAAATGCTTTCAACAGGTCTTACAAAGTAGTCTTTCATTCTATTCATTAATATCATTTGAGACTTAAAAGAGTGTTAAACTTACTAAAGTCTTTTATATATACATTCCTATTACAAGAATTACAGGGGCTAAGTAGCTAAGAGCTCTTGTGGGGTAAGAGTCCTTGCTTAGCAAGCATAAGAACCTGAGTTGAATCCTTTGCAAAACATAAAAAAGGCCTGCTTGGCTCTAACCCCAGCACTAGGAAGGGGTTTGGGGAGGAGATATTGGTCACTGGGGGTTGCTGTCTAGTAGCCTGGCTTCAGGTTCAGTGAGAAACCCTGCCTCAAATAAATAAGGTAGAGAATGTACAGCAAGACACAGCTTCCTCTTCTGGCCTCTTTGTGCCTATGCATACCTACACTCTCATGTATGACATGTAACAAACACTACACAGAGACACAGACATTTACACAAACACACAGACACACCCATACATACACACACTATAGTGTTCTTTGGACCCATTTATGATGGCGATGGAGTTCTTCAGGATACAGCTGGCACTGTCCACCACATCTAAACAAAACTCCTAAGACAGGTTTTCAGGAAAATTAAGACTTCAGTTTACAAAAATAAGGAAACCGTGTTCTAGCCACTGAAGTGCCTAGACTAGAAAGCAAGAAAAGAGCGTGGACAACTTAGTGTTGGTTATTAATACTTTCAATAGTTCAATAATCAATAATTCAAGTTTCTTCCCTGTGTCAAGCACTAGTTACATAACAGTGAGCACAGTTGGCCTAGTTTCTTTCATTCTAACACAGAAAAAAATTTGAGGTAACATAAGCAAGAAAGTACTTCAATAGTAAGAAAACACATGATCCAGGAGCAGGTTTTGTTCAATTCAGTTGCTTGGGGTTTTCATTTTCTTGTTTTCCCTCTTTCCTTCTTTTGTAAATATGGTGGCAGGGGTAAGAAGATGCATGCTTAAGGGTCCTGCAATACGTAACTTTAGAGCATGATCCTGAGAGGCTAACATTTAAGAGTGAGGAAGGAGTGAGACTGTGAGGAGAGAACACTGTTGGTGGAAGGAATTGCTTGTGCTCCTAAGACAATTGCCTGACAATTTAGGCAATCTAGACAAGACAAGCTGAGCCAGCTCACAGAGTTGGCACCGGCAGTGGCTCTAGACAGATCTTTCAGCAGAGTGACATAATACTATCACCCAACAACAAAATCTTTTCGCTCAGGTTAAGAGCTTATCGACCACTTTAAAATAATTTCTTCTTTCATTGCTCAACAAATTTGCACAGCAGTAACTATTCGAAATCTAGTGATATCACTACACTTTAGAATGCCCACAGGAAAGGACGAAGCTATACAGAATGATTTTGTTTGCCAGCAGTGACATAATCCTTGTCCCTTGATTGTACACATTAATAGACCTTAAAAGCTATCCTTTACACACCGTCATAATATCACTTTTCAACAATCATGAAGTATTTATAACATTTAAAACACCCACTAACCTATCAACTTTACCACTGAAGAGTACGTGCTGACACGTACCTTTTAAAAATGAATTGACAGATTTGTTGTTCCATTAAACTATAAACTCTTTGAAGGTTGGAGCTGTGTATTACTTAACATACAGAAGAACTAGCACTTATATTTCTCTATCAATATAAAATCTTTTGCTCCTTAAAGTATTTCAGACACTTACTCACGATCAAACAATTCACGAAAATTTCACAAAAAAAAAAAAAAAATCCCACAAAAGCATACAGTGGGCAAATTAGCTACTCCAATACACTGTACTGTGTCAACTTTTGGGAATATGGACTGTCCATGGACAGAAATTGCATGTTTTTAAAAAAACTCATTTATTTTCTTAAGTATGACTCCCACCAACGTTTTTTGAAAGAGGTAACAGTTCACACAGAACTGATCCAAGATTTGAATATTTTATTTAAAGACTCTCCACTCTTGGTCAATCAGACAGGAAAAGTTGATCATATGTGAATCAAATTAACCAGTTACATTCTCCTTCAGTAAATGAATTGGCAGAAAGTAAGTAGGAAGCTATGCTGTGTGTGCTTTAAGTAGGTTTGACCAATGAATTTAAAAGGGGAAGGCATTCGAAACCCAGTTCTGAAAAGAGAACAAAATAGAAAGTGCATATTGAACCACATTTGTTTATGGATCTCCCACACACCTTGTCTATACAATTTACAAACACTTAGCACAGGCCTCACTGGACCTATCTCTTGGTTTCAAACAAGAGTCAACACACAAATCCCGCCTCAACCACGCCTCCCAGAAACCACATGCTGTGTGACAGTCGCAACCCCGTGTTCCTCTCGCCTCTTAAACAGAAGATGACAGAACCGGTGCACAGAGAGGCAGGTGGGACGGTGTACGGACCGGCAAAAGCGACAGGGTACGTCGCAGACCGTGGCTGGGCCCAGGAAGGAACCAGCCCCAGTCTCCACTAGGTTCAACCAGTTCAGGGAGAGCTGCCCGGCCGAGGACACAACGGGGCACGAATCTCTCCGGGGACTCTGGGTACTTCTGAACCATATCCCAGGGCTTTGGGTCTTCCTGCACCCTCCCCGCCCAACATTACCTTCCCAAGTCACATCGTAACGCTCAGTGACCTTCGCCATCTTCCTAGAACCTAGAGGCAGCGGGGAGAGAGGGCGGGGAGACGCAGCACGTCACCCGCTACCGGGCAATGGCAAATGACGAAACCATTTTTTATTGGTCGATAGAAGGGAATGGGCGGAATCTTCCTCCCATTTCTACAGCTCTTACGGGAAAGAGGGAGGAGCCGAAGGGACGAGGCCGGGGGCGGAGTCTGAGGGCGGGGCCAGCGGTGAGCTGCGGGAGCTGCTGAGTAAGGAGTCTGTGACACAACTAATCTTAGTTGGGCTGAGGTAACTTAATCTTTTTCCTGAGATTTTATCAAATGTGATGCCGACTCAGGGTTTTCATTTTCCTTTACACAGGTATATTCATTCTATCATAGTCCTTAGTCTGTACTTTATCTTCAGAGACCCCTGAAACTCAACGTTTTAGTCAAATATTTGCCCACTCCCAACTTTCCTCTATACATCATGAAAGTGGCTTTCTGTGGTCTTTTAATGTTCAGCTAAATAGAACAACAAAGTTTTGTGAAAGATTTGAAGGAGCAACTGTTATTCTCCATTTCCATTATCATGTCCCCAGAGCCAAGGAATTTTATGTTCTCAAGACAGCTCGGCTGCAGACCTGCATCCATAGTTAATATCTGTCTTATATTTAATTTCATTATCCTTTCAGATGCAAGTCTAGATTGAAATCTCCATAAGAGCAGCCAATGTGTAAGTACGTATAAAGAACGAATAAAGAATAAAGACACTTCAGCGCCTAAACTTTGCTTCTGTTCACTCATCTGGGGAGAACTTCCCACCAAAAACTTACTTTGAAGAAAGACTGGCTCAAAGGTGAAATGGCTGAATTGCACATCCCCAACAATGTGTTTAGTATTTCTAATGAGTATTTTACTGTGTAAACAGAGGATTTGTAAGCTGGGGATGTATGAAAATATGACAGATCACCCATAGTTAGGGGTTAGTGAAGAAGAGGCAATAGAGTTGAGACTGAGAGACCTATATCCCACAGCCTAGCTGTTGAAGGGTTTTTGTTTCTTTGTTTTCCATATCCTTAATGAGATATCATTGACAAAAGGATAGATAGATAGATAGATAGATAGATAGATAGATAGATATAGATAGATATACAGTGTATAGCTTAATGATTTGAAATTATTACCCCAAATAATTAACTTATCCATCTCCTAAATAGTTACCATGTTGGAAGGTAGAAAACACCTAATAGCTTTTTATCAAAATACCAAATATATGATGCGATACTGTTGTTGACTAAAATCTCCATCTAAACAAAAATGTACGTCTTTGATCAGCATCTTTCCATTACCCACTCTTGGCAATTTTTAAGTGAGGCAGGGGAAGGGAAGAACTTGTTGCTATCTGCCAGCAATGAGCCTGAAAGGACAGAAAAGGAAACTTATAAACCTGGGTTAGATTCTGAATTATTTTCTCCTCTGACTAAGCAGACTTAAAAAATTATTTCATTCAAAAAATTTAAATGCTTCAGTCAAATTCATATTCGTGTTCTGATAAGACAGTGCTGTGTAGAATATTGCCCCATACTGTTTCTCTTTCTTGCTTTCTGTCCCTCCCTCTCTCTATTTATATATCTCTAGCAATCTATCTCTATGTCTATCCCCATCTCTCCTTTCCCCCTTTCTTTCTCTTTTCTTACACCAATTCCTGTTACTTTTCCATCTCTCAAAGCTCAAAGGCAGACCTACTTTACAACTTACCTCTTCATTTTAGTCTTCCATTAGCCAAATGTCCCACATGCCCCTCCCCTCATTTTTGCATTTACTGAATTACTCTAAGTCCTCTGTGGGCCCCTCTCCTCTACTTCCCATGTAACAATCCAATACTTATCACTAGTCACACTGCGATTGGTCCCTTTGCCTCCCTTCCACCCATACTAACATATCGGAGTACACGGTGCTTCCCACTTCAAGAACTATTATTTAATGTGCATATTTTATAGGCAATTTCTTTCTAATATTATCTACTGTTATTAAAATGGGTTAACTACTGAATAGTGACTTGTCATAGGCAATACTCAACCCTCAGGAGCAGCGTTAAGATTGAGCCTGGTGCCTGGAACACTAATCTAACACAGCACTGCATCACAGACGACCTCCAGTCCTAACCAACAATCTGACCCCAGATAGTCATATCCCAAAAGATAAACCTAAGAAACAAGAAAATTTAAGAAAACTTGATGCCATCAAAAGTTACCAACCTCATTTAGATGTCCTCTAGCAAAAACGACTAACATAGAAGTTCATATATAGGATTTTAAAAGTGATTTTAAGTGCATGATGACAGGAACCGGATATAAATGTCTCCTGAGAGACACAGCCAGAGCATGTCAAATACAGAGGCAAATGCTAGCAGCAAACCACTGAACTGAGAATGGGACCCCCTTTGGAGGAATTAGAGAAATGATTGAAAGAGCTGAAGGGGCTTGCAACCCCATATTAACAACAATGCTCCCAGGATAGATGGGGAGGGGAACACCCTTATAGAAGAAGGGAGTTCGGGGATGGGATGGGGGCTTATGTCTGGGAAACCCGGAAAGGAAATAACTTTTGAAATGTAAATTTAAAAATCCCATAAAAAATTGTAAAAAATTTAAATCTGTTACAACTCAAAATGAATTCGAGAATTATCCCAGAGGATACAGACAGCAAAATGAAATAAGGAAGTTCATCCATGTTGTTGAAACAGAATTTAGCAAGCAGATAAAATACTGGAAAAAATAAATACAGAATGATAATGGAAGTGAAAAATAAAATAGGTCAAATAAAATGTTAAGTGGATATCCTCACCAACTGAATGGATGTTATTGAAGATAAAATATAATGTCTGAAGATATGAAAAGAAAAATAAAGTCTTGGGTGAGTCAGTCTAAGTTGATGATAATTTTTGAATGAATGAACAGAAGATGTTAAAAACTATAGCAGTAGTTACATATTCTAAATATCCAAGAATAAGTATTCCATGCCAATGTCATAAAAATTTTAATGAAATCGTGGAAGATATTTTTTCAAATATAGTGAAAGGAAGCCTATCCAGATATAAGAGGCATGCATACAGAACAGCAAAGAAGCCTAAATCTACAGAATAGATACTACACTGAAAATGCAAAAGAGAAGAGCCAAGACACATAGATAACCAGGCTGGTAAGAAAAACTGCCAACATTTCAATCCATCAACTAAAGAAGGGTTGAAATCTAATGACATGATCATGTGTTTTTTTTTCCTTTGAGTTTGTTTACATAGTGGATTTTGTTGATGGATTTCCCTATGTTAACCATCCCTGCATCTCTTGGATGAAGCCTACTGGATCATGATGGATGATGGTTTCAATGTGTTCTTGGATTCAGTTTGCAAGAATTTTATTGAATATTTTGGGTTCCTCAGAAAATTGGACATATTTCTACCTGAGGACCCAGCTATACCACTCCTGAACATATACCCAAATGATGCTCCAACATACAACAAAGACACATGCTCCACTACGTTGAAAGCAGCCTTATTTATAATAGCCAGAAGCTGGAAAGAACCCAGATGTCCTTCAACAGAGGAATGGATACAGAAAATGTGGTATATCTACACAGTGGAGTACTACTCAGCTATCAAAAACAATGACTTCATGAAATTCATAGGCAAATGGATAGAACTAGAAAAATAGCATACTGAGTGGGATAACCCAATCACACACACAAAAAAAAATAACACATGGTATATACTCACTGATAAGTGGATATTAGCCTAAAAGCTCGAATTACCCAAGATACAATCCACCAACCACATGAAGCTCAAGAAGAAGGATGACCAAAGTGCAGATGCTTCAGTCCTTCTTAAAAGGGGGAACAAAAATATTCATAGGAGGGGATATGAAGACAAAGTTTGGAACAGAGACTGAAGGAATGGCCATTCAGAGCCTGCCTCACCTGGGGATCCAGCTCATATATATACAGCCACCAAAACTAGACAATATTGATGAAACCAAGAAGTGCATGCTGACAGGAGTCTAATATAGCCATCTCCTGAGAGACTCAGCCGGAGTGAGACAAATACAGAGGCAAATGCTAGCAGCATACCATTGAACTGAGCACTGGGTGCCTGTTGGAGGAGTTAGAGAAGGGATAGAAGGAACTGAAGGGGTTTGCAACCCCATAAGCACAACAATGCCAACCAATCAGAGCTCCCAGCGACTAAACCACTACCCAAAGACTAAACGTGGACAGACCCATGGCTCCAGCTGCATATGTAGCAGAGGATGGCTTTGTTGGGTACCAATGGGAGGAGAAGCCCTTGGTCCTTCCAAGGCTGGACTCCCCAGTGTAGGGGAATGTTGGGGAGGAGGGAATGGGAGGTGGTTAGGGAGGGGGAACACCCTTATAGAAGAAAGGGATGGGATGGGGCTTATGGACGGGAAACCATGAAAGGGAATAACATTGGAATATAAATTAATACACACACACATATGTGTGTGTATGTATACATATACATATATACAATATATATATGAAGGGCTTATATCTCTCAATCTTTAAAAGATTATAACTGTAAACCTTCTCTAATATACCCAGCAAATGCCTGCCATAATTCATGGTGAAAGAAAAGCTTACTATAATAAAAAGCAAGCTAAAGGAATTATTGACCACTAAAGTAGCCCAACAGAAATTAGTAGAATGAATACTCCACTCTGAAGAAAAAGATGAGCACAATAAAGAGATTACAGGAGGAAAAAATAATGCTGCAAATGCTATATCACACATTAAACAAGAGAACAAGGAATTCTCAAACACAAAAAGGTAAATAAAATGACAGGGAACAATACACACCTTTCAATCAAAACTCTAAAATTATGTGTCTTAATTCACACATCAAAAAAGACAGACTACCTATTTAGAAGACAGAATATTTTTGCTGCTTCAAGAAACATTTTACCACTAAATATAAATACTATCCTAGGGTGAAAAATAAACTTTTAAAAAGGAACGGAAAACAAATAGAACCAAGAAACAAACAATTGATCCTATTCTAATGTCTACAAAACCAAATACTGTCAAAAGACATAAAGAGGGTATCTTAATATTTTATTGCTATGAAGAGACACCATGATCATGGCAATTCATATAAAATAAAGCATGTAACTGGAGATTGCTTAAAGTTTCAGAATTTTAGCCCATTATCATCATGGTGGGGGAGTATGGTGGCATACAGGCAGTTATGATGTTGGACATAGCTGAAAGTTTTGCATCCAGATCCAGAGGAAGCAAGAAGAGAAAGCCAATGGGCATGGCTTGGGCTGTTGAAACCTCAGAGCCCACTCTCAGTGACCCATGCCACAACAATCCCAATGATGCTACACCTACTAATCCCTGTCAGGCAGTGCCACTCCATGGTGAGTAAGCATTCAAATATCTGGACTGAAAAAGGCCATTTTTATTGAAACCACCACATTTGCCTACAGTTAACCTACAGCCTAGATAAAGGACAAGATAGAAGAGGTATGTTCCCACTCCCCAGAGATACTTATCCTGATCTCTTATAAACATTATTTATATCTTTTCATTAACCTATTTTCACTATGGGACAGATAACTGTATAAAAAATAAGTAAGAAACAATGGATTTAAATAGCATCATGGATCAAATGGAGCTAATTAGAAACGTGCAGACCATTCCACTCATACACCAAACAATACACATTCTTCTCAGCACCACTGGAAACTTTCTCTAAAATAGATCATATGTTATGACACAAGGCATATCTCAACAAATATAGGAAAATTGAAACAACATTCTGTATTGCATCTGACCACAATGGAATTCAACAAAAGATGAAACGACAGACAATCTGCAAACCCATGGAAATTGAGCAACACCCTATTGAATGAAGAATAGAGTGGCGCAGATATCATTAAAGAAATTAAAATGTCTTAGAAACACATACCCAATCCAATAATATAAATTGAGGGAAGTTCAGAGAGGAAGGTTTATAGCTCTAAGTACCTATACAATAAAAATTCAGAGAAGTTGTAAGTAAACCACCAAATGTTGAACCTTAAAACATTGGAAAATCAAATTACATGGAGAGAAATGTGGAGCAATCCCATTAAAATCAGGGACAAGATAAGGCTGTCCACTCTTTCCCTACCTACTCAATATATTGTTTAAAGTTGTAGCTAGAGTAATAAGACAACAAAAGAATATCAAAGAGGATACAAATTGGAAAGGAAGAAGTCAACGTATCACTATTTGCAGATGATATGATAATCAACTTACAGAATTCTACCAGAGAGCTCTGACAGCTAATAAACAACTTCAGCAAAGTGGCTAGGTTCAAAATTAACTCAAAGAAGTCAGTAGCCCCTATCTGTAAAACGTGATAAATGGGCTGAGGAAGAAATTAGGAAACAATACCCTTCATAATAGTCACAAATAATATAAACTATCTTAATGTAACTCTAAAGATTTCCACCATATCACAAGGACACACTCCACAATATTCATAACAAACTTATTCTTAACACTTAGAAACTGGAAGCAACTCATATGTCCCTCAACTGAAGAATGGACACAGAAAATGTGGTTCACATAGACAATGGATACTATTCAGCTATTAAAACGAAAGACATCATGAATTTTGCAGGCAAATGGATGGAACTGAACATATCCTGAGTGAGGTAACCCAGATCCAAAAGGACATGCCTGGCAGAAGCCTAACAAGGCCGTCCTCTGAAAGGCTCTACCATCAGTTGACTGATACAGATGCAGATACTCAGAGCCAAGCATTGGATGGAGTTCAAGGACCTCTATGGAAGAATTAGGGGGAGGATTGAAGGGGATGGCAACTCCAAAGGAAGACCAACAGTGTCAAATAACGTGGAGCCTTAAGAGCTCCCAGAGACTGAGCCACCAACTTAGAAGCAAACAGGGCTGGGTCTGAGGCTCCCAGCACATGTGCAGCAGATTACTGCCCTGTCTGGCCTCAGTGAGAGAGGATAAACCTAATCCTTTAGAGGTTTGATGCCCCAGAGTGGGGCGGGAAAGGGAGGGACAGAAGTGCCCTCTAAGAGGTGAAGGGAGGAAAGAACTACTTTGATGGTGGAACCAGAAAGGGGCAACAATTGGAATTAAATAAAGAAAATATTAATAAAATGCAAAAAAGAAAAAAGAACAACACAATCAGTAAAGTTGTAGATGAAGAGAAATAATGAGGATCAAGGTTGAATTAGTAAAAGATAAATAATGTAATAAAACAAATCAGTGAAACAGTTGGGTTTTGAAAAGATAAATAAAATTCACAATTTTTTTACCCAATACAAGCACAAAAGAGAGATGATCTAAATAAATAAAAGTGGAGATAAAATAAAAACTAGAAGAATTAAAAATTACAACAGATACTGAGATAATTCCAAGAATCATGTGGATTTACATTAATAATATGTATTTCTTGAAATTGAAAAATCTAAAAAATGTGGGTGAATTTTATAACCTACCAAAATTAAACCAATATGAAGTGAATAACTTAAACACAACTCAACAACCAATGAAATAGAAACAGTAGTAAAAAGTTTTCCAACTTAAAATCTAGGACCATATGGATTCAGAATACAATTAAATTAGATCTTAAAGGAAGAAGTAACACCAATACTCCTAAAATTTTTCTGTATAATAGGAAAAAAAAACCACTTCCAAACCAGTATTATCCTGACAGAAAAACCAGATAAAAGTCTAAAGGAAAATAGAATTATAGACTAATCTCACTGCTGAACATTGACACAAAAATTCTCAACAAAGTACTTGCAAACTAAATTTAAGTATTTATCCAAATATCATTCAAGTTGGTGATGAAGCTGACTTCATTCCAGTGAAGCAGGGAAGGTTCACATACATAAATCAATAAATATTATTAACTATGTAAAAGGACTCAAGTACCAAAATCATATGATCACTTCAATTGATTCAGAAATAGCCCTATGACAAACCCAACATACATTCATGATATTTAAACATAATGAGCATTATCCACGACAAACCAATATTCACCCATATGAAAAGTAAGTGGGGAAATGATATAACATGAAGTACGTAGAAAGCGGCTTGGAGAGGTGGTTTAAGGGTTAGGGGCACTGACTACTTGTCCAGAGTACCTAGTCTGTCTCAGCACACATGGAATCTCATAACTCTGTGTGACTTCAGTTCCAGAGGATCAATTGTCCTCCTTGTCATTGCACATAATAGTGTGCAGACATATGTGCATACAGAAAACCCATACACATAAAAATAAAATCTGAGCTAAAGCATGGGATGAGAAAGAAACCTATAAAAGAACAAGAGGATACTTGGAGGAGGAAATGGGAGGGAAGGGAAGGTAAATATGAAATTTCTTTTGTTATTTCTTTTAGACACTTGTACATGTGTGATGTGTGGTTTGATCATATGCACCCCTCCCCCAACTCCTCCCAACTCTTCTAACCAGGAAAAACATCTCCCCGCACTTCGTATTTTGTTGAAGAAAATTATTATTAAAAAGGATACTTAGATCTTATTCATAGCCTCACCACTTGATAACTGGATGACTTTAAACATCAAAGATGCTCATATATTAAAAGCTAATAATACTTAAGCTAAAAGAAAACACTTGGGGGCTTAAAGATTGTAACATTGGTTGGATCTGTAATCAAATAAGAGACAGGAAAATATGAGACTATGTTTACGGGAAAGACTAACGTAGGGAGAAAGATCCTTCTCTGGTGCTTCCCAGAGCAGCACAGACACAAAGGGGAAAGGGGGAAAGTGCCTGCTTGTTACTTAAGAATACTTCTGTCCTGTCATTGTGTTGCTGCCATCCTCTGCTCCTGTTGGCTTTCCCACATGGACTGAAAACCAGTGCCTTTCCAGAACTACTCAGGTCTTCAGTAGTTACTAAGGCTACTGCTACAAAATCTGTTATATCCAGTTGCCTCCTAAATTCATGAACCTTCCAGGACTGTGTGCTTACTTGGCATACTCATTTAAAATATTAGCTAATGTTTAATCACAGTATATATCCCAATCAGACCTTAGGGTTCCTGATGCCACCTCGCTTAGACACATTGGTATTCCTCTTCAGAGTTGACTAGACCACTAACTTGTTTGCAGAAGCTAAATGACAGCCAGCAAGAAAAAGTATGCTAAATTCCTTTTTAATACCTCCCCTACATCTACTCTGTCAGCAAATTCTACATTTCTCATCCCAAGC
This sequence comes from Rattus norvegicus, assembly GCF_021556685.1. Classification (NCBI taxonomy): domain Eukaryota; kingdom Metazoa; phylum Chordata; class Mammalia; order Rodentia; family Muridae; genus Rattus; species Rattus norvegicus. The sequence goes on along the minus strand of NC_141540.1, from coordinate 84,223,287 downwards.
ACTTCCCAAGTGACTTCTTAAATGCTTCAGCCTTAATCCAAGCCATCACCATCTCATGCCTGAGTAACTGGTATTTCATAACTAACTTTGTTTCATTCTGGTGTAAAAAAATGTTATTACATGAGACCTCAGATATTCTTTCTTGAAGCCCTTAACAAATAGTTTGCTGTAACACTGAAAATATGCTCAAAAGGATTCATGTGGATATATGGGGCTTTGTTTAATGTAACATACATACATCTCTTTTACTTACTGTTTTATCAATTCTTACCTGCTTCTGATTCTCATTCCCCTATGTGCTTTGAATATGGCATTTGCAAATATATTCCTAAGATGACCCTTTCTAGGATCTTTTGTCAATAGATCTTGGGGTTTTTTTTTTAAGTGCAACTACCTATAGAGAAATCTTTTTTGACCACCCCATGAAAAAAATGGTTTCTAATGACTTAATGCCTATCATGATAACACACGTACTGTTAAACATTTTTCTCTTCTTATTTACTTTCTGTATTTTCTATTCTAATGAGGTCAACGCTCATACTTCAAAATATTCTAATGAGCATTGTATGTATTTCTTTGGGCCCTAAATAAAATGACATGTCCAAATTCTCACTACTAAGAGTAACAAAGCTGGATTATTCATATCGAGGTTATAGAGATGCTTTGCTAAATGACAAATATAAGCTGAATTATCTTAGATATACATTGTGTGGTGTGTGTGTGTGTGTGTGTGTGTGTGTGTGTGTGTGTGTGTGATGAAAGTAGATGGATTATTTATATCAAGCGTGGATAGGTTAAACATGGAAGACAAAGGAGGAACAAAACAGGGTAACGAGTGGAAAGACAGATGTTACAGGTTTTTTCTAGTATTTAGAATACAGATGTATGTCTCTACATAAACATATATAGATATATATCATCATATCTATGACATGAAAGTAGAAAATACACTATGCTTAGGGAGGCAGCAGTAGGAGAGACAAAGGAAAGTAGTTGAAAAATGACTGTGAACAAATATACTGCTATGTATATGTAAAAGTATAATAATGCAACCTGTTGTTGTGCATAACAATAATTAATAATAAGCATGAGAAATACAGTATCAAGAGAAATTTTATTACAAGTACTATTTCTTGAAGAAAGAAAAGTGATTTTTATAATCTATAACATTTTGCATTTCTATTAAAATTTCTACTTAGGCACACTCAGAAAAACTCTTGTCACATCAGTAACAGTAATTCTTTATTCCTTAATTCCACAAGCATAACTAAACTATTATAAATTTGCTGTTTTATATATTAGATTATAACCCTTAAAGTATATATATATACATATATATATATATATATATATCTGTCTTATCTTCAACAATTCTACCTATAGATAATATTCTAAAAATTTTGCTTTCTACTTTCTTGTTGTTTGAAAATGTGTTTTTGTTTATTTAAATTAAGGGTTTTTACTTTATCTTATTGGTCTCTGGCACATAATCGTGATAAATATGAATAAAATACATAAATATCTGAGTATTTATTTATCATACCACCCTCATTATGAGTTAATGTGCCAGGCATGTTGTGAGGCAGTAGCCTCACATTTGATTATCTCAACACAATGGAAAACAACAAGTGATTAGCATCTATATTATCCATTTTAGGTAAAGCTATGTTTACTTTTTGTGTGTGTATAACTATTTTTTAAGTATTAAAATTATAATGACATAAGGAATCGGATTCTACCCTGGATCAGACAGAAATAACTTTGAATGAGCTCATGTTCTTTGAAATGGAATAAACTTTTTTATTATTTATCAAACTGGATCCAAAAGAGTTTTAAAGTGCACCAATTTTGCGGTTTATTTAATCAATTTTCTATCTGTAGATATCATGGACGACTAAAACAATTTCTTAAATTTAATAGTGTTTATGGCATTTATTCAGTGTTCATTATTTAATGGTACAGAGTGCTATTCTGTGTTAATTGATTTTGTAAGACTCATCTTCTCCCCAAATTATTTATGTAGAATTGATTTATTGATTTGTTCTTAGTCATAGTGAATTAAAGTGCCTCATGTTGCATAGCACAGTATATTTGCCAGAACAATTATCTATCAAAGTAAACTGCTCTCACTAAAACAGCCATATGTAGATTTATGATAGATTTTATAAGTCATTATATAATTCTTGATTAGTGGATCATAACCATTTATATTTATTTAAAATCATAATCCATTTGTATCTAAAAGAACAATTACTCCTTAATCTTCATTTCATTTCAATAAATTTTTCATTCTAACAAAATATTTGAAAGGAAATTTAGAGCATTATTTACCAAAATTCAGTTAGGCATAGAATTGTTGGAGGACTATACCAAACTGTTTTTTTTTAAATACATTTCTAAAGGATTTTATGTAATTTAAAATGATCCTTTAAAACACAAAAGCCCAACTCCCTTTTCTGGCTGAACTATAAGATTTTGGGCACTTTTTACATTTTTGTGTTTTCTGTCACTTGCGATGTGTATAGATTTAAAAGCACTAGCCATAGATTTCATATCCAATTACTTCAGAAAGCAAAGAAGAGTCTCTGGGAATCGTTTTCAGTGAGGTCATCTCAGCCCTTTCACAGTAGAGTTCATGCTGGTGATTACCCCTCTGTGCCACAGTTGCGAGAGAGAGGAGAAAGTACATCCAGAAAGAACACCCCCAGAAACCTCTCCCACGTGCATCACAAATCAGAGCGGTTTCTTCTCTTTGAGATTTGTAACCGTACTTATGAGTCCACTTTCTCTAACAAGTTTTGTTTAATTTTCCCATAGTGCATATTCTATTTACAGACATGCATACATCTGTAAATGCAACAGGCCTTGTGTAAAATATAAAGTAAGAATATCCATTGTGAAAACTCAATATGAAGAAGTCCCTCAGTACCAGTACCATGACCAGGGTTCACTGGAGAACCCTGACTCTACTTTGCAAGAAACCATAGGTTCATAACTTGAAAAAAATGACCATAAAAGTACTTATTTCAGTGAACATTAAATATTAGTTTATGCATATGCTAATAATTATGTGCTATTCTGTTCCAGATGTAATTTTCATTTTGGGGGTTGTCCCTCTCATAAGTGGGTTGGTAGCAACATTCTATCTACAAGTGACTAAATCATTCTCTAAGACCTATAATTGTGAGCTGTCCACCCTGGCCTCCAGCCACAAACCACTTACTTTACTGCTCCTCTTTTTCTTTCACTGATCACACTTTTGCCTAGAATTAGCTTAAAGGCCAATAACCACACTGAGCATAAAGTCTCATCTTTCAACTCATAAATCACATGCCATTTTGCTCATAAGAGAGCAATACTTAGTCAACTCCATAGATTTATTTAGGTAAAAGGCCAATTTCTTGGTAGAATGTTTCCAGAAAATGTGCCTACCTTCCAAGTCCATTTCATCAACCCCATGATACTTTACCACCTTCTCTCCTGAAAAAGACATGTGTTCAAGTTTTAGACATGTTTATGAAACATAATTTTCACTTAAAATTCTTTTTAATAAAATTATGAAGTAAAACGCTTTAAATACTACCACTTAATTCATATTGTTACCACTTCAGTAGGAATCAGTTTGCCGTGATAACATTAGAGTTTCCTTTTGGTGTTTGTAATTTTGGAATGTTTATTTTGAATCTTAAAATTATAGACTAGAACGTTTGACCTGCAAAGAAGAAAAACTTATGTAGTAAGGGCTTCCGTTTCTATAATTTTATAGTAATGGCCATATTTTTTAAATTTTAACTATAACTTCAATCTAATCATGAGTATCAAACAAACTGAAATAGAGAATCATCCATTAGTAACTAGTAGTGATCACAGGCATCAATAGACTTGCATTTTGTTCTTCAAAGCTTTTAGTTTAAAAACTGTTCTTAAGCATGTTGACAGATTCTAAAGTTATATATTTGGTGAACTCAAGATTGTAGGCTTACATTTATGAACTAGTTTATATGAATTCATTCCCAACTCTACAGACCATGCCAAATGTATATGGCTTCTGCAGATTCTGGGTATAGCAGTGGCTTGTCAGCACGCTGCTCTTCCACAGAGCACATTGTTAATCCCACTTCACACATTATACTTGTATAAATTTAGTAAACAATGTGTTTGCTGAGTCCTCGTCTCCTGACATGTGAACCAGTCATGATGACACTTGTCAATTATGACAAAAATTCTAAGTAACGAGCATACAATTCTTCATTCTGCATGGCGGCATTCTTTTTTGTTTAGTATTTGTAAATGTTTTCTGAGACAAGGTCGAATTGTGTAGTCCAGGCTAGCCTCGAAGACTCAGTCCTCCTACCTTAACTGAGATGCTGTGGTCACAGGTATGCACAACTCAGCTCAATAGCAATATTTTAAATGTTAGCTACATTTAATGTTAGTCGTTGAGTACCCTGTAAAGTCATCCTTCCTGATCACCGCATTTGCCTACAGATAACCTACAGCCTAGATAAAGGACAAGGGAGAAGAGGTAAGTTCCCACTCCCCAGACATACTTATCCTGATCTCTTATAAACATTATATATATGATTTTCAGTAAACTTTAACTCCTAATTGATGCTGTCATGTTATGTTCAACACTTCTGCTCAGAGATTCAGTGAGGATTTGTGGAAAAGCAGAAACCCCATCAGAACATTTATTTCATTTTATTTTTATGTTACCAATCTGGGGGCTTTTTGGACTAGTGGAGTTATAAGGAATTGGGTGTAGGGGAAAAGTGAAAATTTTGTCAACTTTCTTTTTACTCTCACGTTATTGTATATTAAAATTGCTCTTTGTAACACCAGAGGAATTCTAAGGATTCACTAGACAATTCCTGGAAAAGGAGTATATCTAAGTTCACCAGAAAACAGTGCCGACTTCCATCTGGAATGACCTCATAGCACATTTGCACTACTGCGAATAGAGTTTCTACATGATATTTGATATATAAATTGAGACAACAGGAAACAGCATTCACTGATTCTAGAACAACTTGTTATGGATAACTCTTCCAGTTAAATAGACTTGATTCTTACTCTTATTTTCTGTATCTTAAAACAAAGACTCTGAGAGTGTTGGCACATGGTTTCCAGCTGGGACTTGTTTAGATTTTTTCCTCTTTTCTGGGTAAATCTCTGAAGGAGTGAACGTGTTAGAGAGCAAGAGCTACTGTATCTTGGTTTATTTTAAAACCGTGTTTGGAGAAGGGTTGCTCCAGTCTAATCTAAGAAGAAAAATAAAATTATACTTTAAGTATCTCATGGCACAAATTTGTGGCAAACTTGATTTAAATATATGTCTTGTCTCATAATTCAATGAAATTGAATTTCTTAAAATTTACACTGGAGCAGAGAAAGCGGTGTACACATTATTCACGAGCATAAAGATGGCTCCAGGATCAAATAGTGAATATGCAGAAAAAATATTTTCATTAGAATGAGAACAGGCAGGGCTGTTATGGCTACAAATATGTGTGTGTGTAGGGACGTATTAACAAATGGAAAAGACAATAAAATTCAGCAACAGTGTTTCTATTTTAAATGCCACTTTTAAAAAAGAAACTGTGGGATAAATTACAGCAGTCCCTGGGAAAGCAGAGTCATTAAAATTAGGAGATGGAAAAGATTAAATCAGCGATGTGAGCTAAGCTAGACACTTGATGATACAGGGAACTCCCTTGTAAATCCCGCCTGCATGTAGTGCCTGTTGTAATAAATCAAATATGAGTGGCTCTATAATTACAGATAAATTACATATATACATATACATATATATATATATATTCTCTTTATTCTTATTCTACTTTCTGTTGCACTTCCTTGCTATCTTTATGGGGGAAAACATGTCTTACTATTCTCTTTATACTCAATTACAATTCTGTTAAAAGGAAATCATGTTATTGTCTGTTATAAAACAATTTTTCCTAACTAAACTTGCAACTTCAAAATAAGTAGCAAATCTAGGGATATTTTTGTATAGGGATAAAAATTGGACATGATGTATATTATAAATCTTTTGATACTAGGACCTCACAGTTATTTGTGTTTTATTACATAATGGGGTCGATTTTACTTTATCCCAATTATTTAAAAATATTTTTGACTCCATTTTCAAATGAATGACATGTATACTCAAGTTTATACTACGTGTTTTAATATATTGAGGAACTTCCTAATTTATATCTAAGAGAGAATTTAATAGTCCAAAGACACACACAGACACAAACACACAGACACACACACTAACTCAAGATGAATAAAAAGCACAAGAAAGCAGATTTGTATTGTATAGTTTTACAACATGAATTGGTCTTGTAAATTTTCATTTAGTTCATCATAGACTAATAAATCCTTACAAGTTTTGACATTCTAAAATACATTAGAAAATAAAAGGATGTGGATATCATTTTTGAATAGTGTTAATGACAATAGTTAAATAATTTTGAACTATCAGGAACTAAAATTGGTTTAGCACTCATGAAAATAGATGTAATTGGCAGCATATTATCAATGAATAAATACTCACGTGTCAACACAGGCAAGACTATCAAAACTAAGCTGCATGCTAAGCACAATTAAGTGAAAAACAACAGTTCAACCAGAGTGCACCAGTCAGATTTCATTTTAAGAGTAGTTATCTGCCTTTTCAGATTATAGTCACTTGAGATTAAGCTATATGAAACTAACTTGAGTTGAAAATTTGTCAAAACTTTAAAAAAAACTTTTTTAATATTTGAGAGAAAAAAGGTGTTTCTATTCAAAATTAAATTATTCACTGTAAAACTTGGGTACCTCTGATACTTTCCTTGTTTTTCCAGTGAACAAATATATATAGAGAATAGTGTTATTGACAAAATGTCATTAAGAAATAGAAACCCAAATGGAATCATGCAAATAAGGAATTGGACAAACATGTGGTGCAAATATGGATACATATTTGCCACAATCACTGTGCATAAAAGACTTTGCATCAGTTGGTTTCGTTGTTCAGGTGCCGCTGGTATGGCTGAGCATTGCCGCTCTTCAGATCCTTACCTGGCTCAACTTCTGGAATTATTGGTATTTAAAAACATAAGCTTGCCAGGCATAGTGGCACACAATGTTAATCTCAGAACCTCAAGAGGCAGGGGTAGTGGATCTCTGTGACTTTGAGGCAAGGAAGCATGGCCTACAAAGCAAGGTCAGGACATTCAGGACTCTGTTACACAGAGAAACCCTGTTTCAAAACAAAACAAACAACAACAAAACCCAAAACAAACAAACCAAAACAAACAAACATAGAAGCTCAGGGGAGTCTGACTATCCTATTGTATAGAAGGTAATCCCACATGCCGTAGAAGATCCTTGAAAAAATATCTGAAAATGTAGCACAATACCTAACACATGAGTAAGTCTTACGTGGATAAAATAACCGCTCTAATGAACTCATCATTTCTTGGACTGTTTTGGTTTCTTTTCCATTCATCATTCAGTTCTGGTTACAAGATGAACGAGCAAACTCTGTAATATTTGCTTAGTGACAGCTATAGATGACTGATGTAGATTTAAAAGCATCTCAAAAGAGCAGAGGCAATTTTTATTTATTAGCTTTTTAATCTATACCAATCTATGTATTTTGTTATCAAATATGTAGACAGTTGCCTTGAATATTTAGCAAGAAATCAAAGAAGCCCAAAATCAAAGAAGCCTTCCCTCTACTTAGAAAATCATCAAGGAAACCCATGAAAAGTTCAAGTTCAGTGCGAGTATAGTCACATCTGTCTCTCCCATATCTTTCTATATGTAACCAGAAGTATTATCTCTTTACCCATTAAAATGCCAGTGATAAACTTACTAACATAAAATATTTTTTCTTCTGCCTTTTCCTTTAACATTCTTAACAATAAAAAGCCATGATACAAGTATCAAATGGTACAACTTTAATTCTTTTAATTATTTACAGCTTCAAAAGGAAATGAAGACAGTTGTCAGTAAGGGGACATAGATGATTCCTTCATGGCAGCAGACACACTAGTTCAGGGATTTTGTCTTCCAGGATGCACTCCTTCCGTCTCTCATCGTCCTAGTCTTGTTCCTTGTTGCTTGCACATGGAAAGATAAGAAATAGCTTCACATGCCTGATAATACAAATGTAATTTTAATCGCTTAATAATAAGTGAAGCAGTAACAATATAGATGTGAACTTCTGGAAGACGAACTCGGATACAAGGCCTTTTCTAATACCAGTGGCGATGAAGAGAAAATCCACAAGAACAGCTCACTTCACCTGGGACTCATTGTGTCCTAAAATGTTGGTCAGTTATGGTAATGTCTGGGAAAACAGAGCACAGAACTGGGCGGTTTCCTGTAATACCCTTGATTTAAAATCCCAGTGCAGACACATGAGAGAGTAACTCAAGTATGAAAAGAGAGATAGACATCCTGCTGTATGTTTTATACTTTACCATATCATTTAGCATTCCTGTCACTCATTCCACATTTATTTATTCTTCACGTGGTTGAAGTTGAGCTAGAGATTGAAAGAGACCATTTTGTCTACATCAAATGAGTTTAAATAGGACACTTCTTCATCAATGTGCCCTGTTTTTCCCATGAACTCTTTATTTCCCACAGTCTCTAAGATTATAATATCATATCAGGTATCCTCCTTACCAACACAGACACACACACACACACACACACACACACACACACACACACACACACATGCACACACATAAACACACAAAATTGGAGAATCTTAGGAGATTGCATAAAAATGGCCTTTTAGTAGCTGTATTTGGATTCTGTAAGTGACACACAGAAAAATTTCTTCTTAGAGAAAAAGTAATGATTCAGGTTCAGCATAGAAGACATGTTCTTACAAAGAGATTAAAAACAGGAAGTAACTGTCTTGAATCTTGATAGTGCTTCCTGTTCCAGCTCCATGCACCATTAGTTCCTTAAGATTTTCTCCATTAGTGCTCAACCAGTTTAAGTCTGTTTCTATTTCTTACAACCAATGGCTAAGGTGTGATATGAACTGATTCTTGTGTCCTTTTAATAATGTTCCATTTTATTTTTGAGATTATACTATAATTGCATCATTTCTTTCTTCGTTTTTCTCACTCTCAACCTTCTTGCTCTTTTTTCAAGGTCACAGGTCATTTTTTCATTAGTTTTTGAGATATATATGTATATATATATATGTATTTCTTATTGTAACCTGCTTAGTATGTATAATGTTCCTTGTATGCATGTATGCTTTAGAGATAAATATTTGGTATTGGATAACGGATTACATATTCTTTTCTGGGGAAGAATATTTCTCTCTCTTTCAGCATCCCTAAGTTGCCTCTAGTTCTTTCTGTAGAGACCTGTAGTCCCGCCACCCCCATCCACCAACTTTGGCATGTCTGTTGTTAGTATCTTTGTTCTGCATGTGTTTATGCAATCATGTTGATGACACTGTATGTGTGTAGCTACTAACATTATCAGGAAGCAACTGAGTTATTTGTCTTGGTCCATTTTTAAATTTTTATTAATATTCATGAATTAATGAAATCCATAAAATAAAAACATGGAATAATGCCCATGCTTCTGTACAAGCATGTGGGCTGGTAACAGCTTCTCACAGCCTGTTCATAGAAGTCAGAGAACAGCTTTCTAGAGTCAGTTTCTTTCTTCCTCTTCATTGAGACACACTCTCTCTCGTTTCCTCCACTGCTCAAGCTTCCAGTCAGTTTTCTTGTTTTCACCTCCACAGCAGTGCTGGGATGTTTATAAATGCCCTTCACTGCATCCAGCCTTTTGCATAATTTCTGGAACAAGGTTCTCAGGCTTGTACAGCAAGAGTTTTTATGAGTGAAACCATCTCCAAAGCCCCTTAGTCTCATTTTGAAAGTTAAGTTTGCAGATCAAGTTGCTACCATTATGCAGTAAAATCCAGTAAATGTTTTTAAGTATTATTGCCAATTGCCATGTAACTTTAAAAATATGACAATGAAGAACGAGCTTGTAAAAATGAAAACATTAACATGATGTGAAAACAAGGGAGTTATTATTACCAACTGAAACCAAACTATTATAAATTGGGTCCTGTTTCTAATATTAAAATTCTCACATAATATTTAGCATTTCTAAAGATGATACCTAACTTTTGATGAGGTTCCGTCCCCATCTGCTAACTCTAAGATATGCTTATTCTAGCTATAAAATCCATTAAATACACCTAGTCCGGACACCATAGTTTACTAATAATCATATACTATAAAACACCAATTGTTTACATAGTGATTATATGACTAGTGTCTCAGTTACTAGTCTTTTCTGTGATCAGACATCATGACCAAAGCTGCATATAAAAGAGTATATTTGGGGCCTACAGCTTCAGAAAGCAAAAAATCCATGACCATCATGGCAGGAAGCATGGAAGGCATGTCCCTGGAAAAGTATCCCCCACCAACATGTCCATGTTTTCCAATCCATTGGAAATAGTTCTACCAGGTGGGGACCAAATAATCAACTGTGAGTCTATAGGGTTATTTCAACTCAAACTGCCACATTGCACTCCCTTTCTATTAGAGTGCTTACAGTTTGTGGTCTGATTAGTCCAACAATGGATGTGTCCTTGTGAAAAGGCTATGGATCAGTGGGGGTTTTTTTTGTCCATAAAATAAAATATCTCAGTATTCCACATGTGGTGCTGAAGTTCCAAGGAATCACTGGAGAGCAGCTAGTATTCAGTCTATGTTGGAATCCAAATGAAGTAAGTCTACCATCAGTGAAGGAAAGACTTAGAAACAGGATAGATGAGCTTGCAGGCAAGAGTAAGGGCAAGGAGACAAAAAACAAAGTCTCCCATGTTCCATGTACTCTTTGTAACTGCCCCAGAATGTATAGTCCAGATTTAGAGTGGGTCATCTCACCTCAAATGATCCAGTCAAGAAAATGCTTTCAAAGTGTGCCTTGCTGCTTGGGTTTTGTTAATTCTAGGTAGAGTCGAGATGACAACCAAAGTTAACCATCACATCTTACCAGATCTGTCTTTCACATGCAATAAAGGGATAAAAACATTGATAAAGTCATTTACCAGGTGAAGAGGTAGCATACAAAATGTGGTAAAATTTTTGGTAGCTCTATCTCTGACAGAGGGATGATGGGTAATCCACGCTAATAATGTTAAAAGTAAATTCCATATATTTAAACCATTAAATAAATGACTGGACAAATGAAAAGACGGCTCTTTAAAATGAGATTCAGATATTTAGTAAGTACATGAAAAAATGTACAGTATTCTTAGGCATCAATGCAATGCAATTCTAAAGCACATTTGGAATTCCATCCCAACCCAGTCAAAATAGCTATCATCAGGAAGACAATAAAAATGTTAGTAAAAATGTAAATTAAACATAGTACTAATACACTAGTGGTTGTAATATAAATTAGTCTAGTCCTTATACAAATTAATATAGATATTACTCACACAATATTCAAACTGCTGTATGAGTCAACTATACCATTTCTGGGAGAATACTTCTGGTAATCTAAGTCAATATGTTACAGAAAGACATACACATCCATGTTTATTGTGGAACTAACTGTTCACAATAGCTAAATCAACCTTGGTGCCCATCAACAAATGAATAACTAAAGAAAATATACACCAGTATATACAAAACAGTATAATTTTCTATTAATTTCATTAAACTCCATGAATTTCATTAAACTGCAATGAAAGTAAACTTTATTTTTCTAGAAAATGGATGGGTTAATATATAATTTTATTAAATGAAATAAGCCACATTCATGCATTTTCTCAATGTGCTTATATGTATAATTGATATAATGAAACATGGATAAAAGAATCCTCCATGCATAATGGGAGACTATTTGAGGAAAAGAAAGAAATTAGTGAGAAGGGTAGGGAGAAAGGGGACTAGAGAGCAGAACACAGTCAAAGCACATGCTATACTTGAATGAAAGTATATTTATGGAACCCTTCACTGTGTGCATAAATATATTAAGAAAGAACACAGTAGGGGTCTCAGTTTCTATTTCATGAAATGAGAAGAAAAATTCTAGTTTAAATGCTTCTGTTTCATCTTCCTCCAAAAACCCCGTAAACCAAATAAATGAATGGGAAAAATACCAAAGTATAATAAAGTGAAAAGGAAATAAAGATGGCGAAATCTGTAATGGAATTCTTTGAAAGAGAGAAAGGAGACTAGACCAGTGCTTAGCAATAGAATCTTTCACAAGGGTGTTCCACAGGAGACCAGACGTCTAAAGCACACTCTCTTGCTTTCTTAAATGTGGCTTATTCTTATTTAATTTCTATCAATAGATCTGGGAAGGCTTTACACTTGCAAGGCCTAAGGGATTGTATGTGGTTGTAAAGTTCAATAACAAAAGCTCAGAGTGGCTGAAAATGAGTATATTAACAAGATATCCTTTTTGACCAACATCCCGAACTAAGCAAATTCCTCCTATCATCAACATATAATAGTCCAGAACTTTTCACTCTCCTGCTTTACTTTGGGTTTTCTTCCTTCTGAATGATAAGCATTAAAACACATGCAAAAGGAAACCCTTATTGTACTATTTCTATGGGAAAGAAAATAAATTTACCCTGTGATCTAGCTAGACCACTTGTGAATATTTACCCAAAGAGTCCAAGAAAATATATCATAGGGCTACTTGCACATCACTGTTTATATACAATACTAACTATGGAAACAACCTAGGTAACCAAGGACAGAGAAATGGATAAAGAAAATACCACATGTACAGAATGGGGAAAAAGTTTAACCATAAAAATTGAATTATATTGTTTTCAGGAAAGTGGAGTAAACTGGCAATGGTCAAATAAAGCTAATTAAATGTCATGTAATTTCTCTCATATGCTTCCTAGATTTTATGTAGATTTTATGTATCTACATAAATTCATGTGTATAGGGCATGAGAGTACAAGTGAAATTATCTATTGGAAGAATAAAAACAGGAGAGACTGGTGGGGACAGGACAAAGGAGGAAGATAGGTATGGAGGAACGAATATGTTCAACACAGAGAATATACTTGTATGAGAATGGCTTTGTGTAATACAATGCCATGTACAAGGAATATAAACTGGATTTTTTTCCTTTGCACAATGTATCTTCAGAAGCCAACAAAATCACAAATACGGCTATTACTAAAACACGTGGAACTCTCTTGAAACTCTCGAACCTTTTCTTGGGCATATACTGTCCTTTCTTAAGTATCTCACTTTCTTATAACAGTCATACTTAAACCTATTTTATTTAATGCCTCATCTAGCTAATGTAAGAAAACCTACTTAAATTCATTGGTTCAGCAGATAAACTTGATTAGAAATGTATCTTTGGTCTATTGTTGCTGCTGTATTTGAGATGACACTCTTAATAGTGTCATCCAGTCCCAGAATGCTAAATGTCACTCTCTTCTGGTGACTTCTCAGTATGAAAAGCTGTTTTCTGACTTCAGACCTGTATCTGTCTGTCAATTGAATGCCCCCAACTAGATGTCTAGTAAGCATTTCCTACTTACCACGATTAAACAAAATTCCTGATACTCTAATCTTCCATCCACCCTAAGCACCTTCCCCAATAGTCTCCCTTCCTCAATAACTGCACCTCCATCCTTTCAGTTTTCAAGCCAAAACCTTATCGTCTTTCTCTCACGCCCTACATCCTACCAGTCAGCACATTCTGTTGACTCTGTATTTGAAAACATATATACAATTTTACCACTTCTTATCACAAATCACCCACACTTGGATTATTATAACTACTTTCTTGCTGATTCTTGCAAAACCTCTTGTTATTCTTAAGATTAATATAAAAGCCAGTAGGTTTTTTTAAAAAAAATAGTTTGTATTCCAGGTTTTGTTGCTTTTAAGGCATGAAGTTCTCCTGTGTAGCTCATGCTGTCCTCAGAGTCATTATGTGGCCAATGGCAGCCACAAATTTGCAGCATATCTCCTACCTCTACCTTTTAGTGCTGAGTTTGCAAATGTGTGCTACTATGCTGTTTCAACACTTCTCAGTTAAAGTTCATCCCACAGCTTCAACCATACGTTGACTACATGTGAGAATACAGTAACGAACTATCTAGTGCCTTCCCATTTTCCTTCCCTACTAATCTCTCCCCTTTCTCCATCTGGCTTCAGTGGCCTCCTTGTTCTAGCCTGTTGCTCATGACATGTATTAGGATGATTCTACCCTATTTTCAAACACTCTCCGACTCACAATGTCCATCCCATCCCTGTATCCACTTTTATAATTTTTTGTATATGGTGCTAGTGGGATTGCACTAATAAATTTTCTCATGACTTTTCTAACGTTTGTTCTTTTCTTTCAGTTAGAAATTTTTTAATGTTTTTATTTATTTATTTTTACACTGCAGAGTTTATTCCCCTCCGGTCCACACACCCTGACAGTTCCACCTCCTGTACCTTCTCCCTGCCTCCCCCTGTGTCTCCATAAGGATGTCCCCACCCCACCAGACCTCTAAACTCCTTGGGGTCTCCAGTCTCTTGAGGATTAGGTGCATCTTCTCTGACTGAAGTCAGATCTGAGAGTCTTCTGCTGTATATGTGTTGGAGGCCTCATCTCAGCTGGTGTATGATCGTTAGTGATCCAGAGTCTAAGAGATCTCAGGGGTCCAGGTTAATTGAGGCTGCTGGTCCTCATCCAGGGTGGCCCTCTTCCTTAGCTTCCTCCAGCTTTCCCTATTTTAGCCAGAGGGGTTAGCAGCTTCAGTCCATTGGTTGAGTGCACATATCTACATCTGACTTTTTCAGCTGCTTATTGGGTCTTTTAGAGGGCAGTCATAATAGGTCCCTTTTTGCAAACGCCCTATAACCTCAGTGATGATGTCAGGTCTTAGGGCCTCCCCTTGAGCTGGATCCCACTTGTCACTGGACCTTCTTTTCCTCAGGCTCTTCTCCATTTCCATGCCTGCATTTCTTTCAGACAGGAAGAATTATGAGTCAGAGTTTCGACTGAGATAGCAACCCCATCCCTCACTTGATAACCTGTCTTTCTGCTGGAGGTGGGTTCAGTAAGTTCACTGTAGGGCCTTTCATCTAGGGTCCCCCACTTTGAGTCCTGAGAGTCTCTCACTTCTCAGGTCTGTGGTACATTCTAGAGGATCCTCTCAACCTCCCTCCTCCCGAGGTCACCTATTTCCATTCTTTCTGCTGGCCCTCAGGACTTCAGTCTTTTTCCCCCACCCAATACCAGATCATGTTCCCCTCTCCTCCCACCCCCACCACCTCTCCCTTCCCTGTCCCTCCCTCCCACCGTTCCTCCTCCCCCACACTCCTTCCCCCCACCCCTGTGGTTGCTTTCTTCTCCCTCCCAAGTGGGACTGAGGCATCCTCATTTGGGCCCTTTAGCTTGTTGACCTTTTAAAGTTCTGTGGACTGTATCTTGGTTATTCTGTACTTTTTTTCTGGCTAATATCTAATTATTAGTGAGAACATAGCATGCATGTTTTTTTTGGGTCTGAGTTACCTTACTCAGGATGACATTTTCTAGTTCCATCCATTTGCCTGCAAAACTCAGGATGTCCTCGTTCTTAATAACTGAGTAGTATTCCATTGTGTAAATGAGCCACATTTTCTGTATTCATTCTTCTATCATGGGACATCTGGGTTGTTTCCAGCTTCTGACTATCACAAATATGCCCTATGAACATAGCTCTAATCATGACTTTTGAGTCAATGTTTCTTCAGTGACTGAGGAACTGAGTAGAGCTCTTCTGAACTTACAAAAGTGACCACAACTTAATCTTCTATGTTTACTTCCTTCCGAGATGGTGCTTACTGAGAATAGGTCAGCAGCACCTCAGGGGCTTCATTCTCCCCAGCAAAACCTTCATGGAGTGTCTGAGTTACAAACTCACTGTGGTTTGTTGTGTTGTTATTGTCGTTGTCTCATTTTTTCTTTTTATAATATAATTGTATAAGAAGGTGCCTACTCCTGAGGCTTAGGGAACACAGGGAATAGGGGCCAAAAAGCCTGTTAAGAGCAAGAGGATCAGAGTTTGCTCTGAAACTGTGTCCTGGAAATGTCAGAAGCTACACCATAAAGTCTCACCAACATCACTACCTTACTGTAAACTGGAAAGGGACAGCAATAGACCTGTCAAAGTGGATGAGGAGATCTCATAAGGCCTTCCCTTTAAACAAGGAACTACAGGCAACTATGGAATGTGGTGAAGAGAGGAATAGTCTTCCTTAGGGACTAGCACACCAACTGGATGTCCGATACCAAGTATATTCATGTAACATGAATTAAAAAAGAGGCCATGGGGCTGGAGAGATGGCTCAGCCGTTAAAGGCTAGGCTCACAACCAAATATATAAAAAAGAGGCCATGAATTTGAAAGAGCAAGAAGGGGCTTATGGGAGGGCTTGAGGGGAAGAAAGAAAATGAAAAGGATCTAATAATATTGTAATCTCAAAAAGAAAAGAAAAAGTTGTAAAAAGTCATAGATTTGATAGTTAGGGAAACGTGAGATAGATGTGTTAATTGGTAGCTTCGAGGAGCTAGAGTGAGGGAAGGTAAGAGGACAATTGATGCAATCCTATTTCAATTTAAAATACATATAAAAACAAACAAATGGATAAAAGATCAAGTTGACACCAGCTCTATTATATAGATTTTAATAATGTTGAATTTACTTATTAAAGCCTCTCTTATTTGTAGCTGGTCTTAACTACTTCATGGGTTCTTCTTTTTCCTACACTTTACACACACACACACACACACACACACACACACACACACACACACACACACACACACACACACACACTGTTGGTTTTCTTTCCTAACAATAGATAGGACAGAAACAAGGATAGAGGGGGAGAGGAACTAGGAAAATCTCTGAAGCTAATATTTTTCCTCCTGTTTCTTCTTTGATCATGGTTACTAACAAACCATAAACAACTTCTCTAAATTTTATCCTGGGTCCCTGTTAGAATAGGTGAGGTCTCTGTGGAGGAGGAAGTATTTCTCTAGGAGGTGGGCTTTGAAGTCTCAGAAGCTCACGGTATGTCTTGTGGCTCAGTTCTCTGCCCGCTGCCTGTGGATGCAGATGTCTATCTCTAACTACTTCTCCAGTACCATGTCTGCCCTATTGCTACCACACTGCCTGTTAGGACAATAATGAACTAAGCCTCTGAAAATATAAGCCAGCCCCAATTATGTGTTTTCTCTTATAAGAATTGCCCTGGTCATGATGTCTGTTCACAGCACATAACACCCTAACTAGACATATACTATTTCCTTCAAAATATCTTAATTGTGACAAATGTGCCACACAGTTTATTTCAAAACCACAATAATACACATCCCATGGTAATATAATATAATTCTAGCAAGAATAAAGTCACTTGGCCCTTAGATTGGTTCATGTACTGAAACATGCTCAAAGGAAGTAATATCTAATCAGAAGTCATATTAATCACCTCATTTAAGTTGGTAAGTTTTGAGTTCAGTAAGTTCTGTTTATTCTATGGCATTTTAAAAGCAGTGTATTCTCTAAAAAGATTTTTAGTAGTCATTAAGTTCGATTTCTTTTATAGAAACAAAGCTTAAAATGGGTTCCATACACTAAATAAAGAGCAAGAAATGGTGCGTTTTCCTAACTGTAACAACGATGGTGGCTGGTTCTAGTTCCCATGTCTGGTGGCAGATATTCTCTGCCTTCTCTAAGCTCACATCCTTAGATCACATGCTTTCTCTTGACCTATCACATGACCACTTTCACACACTAGCTCAAGTTGTTTCTCACCAAAGTTCTAATAGAATGCGAAGGGCTGGTGGGAATGCGAACTAAGGGCTATTAAGATGAATAGAGTTAGGGTAAGGTCATTGACATAGAGAAATAGAGGGATAATTAGGACAAAACGAAATTAATATTTACATTAAACTAGCCCCCACTATGTGGATTTAGATTAAAAAAATTCCCTATCTTTTTTCACATTTAGTAAATCTATAAAGCTATTTTTGATCAACTCAATCAGTTTCATTGGTCAATGGAAACTTAACCCTGAGTGTCTTGGTGTGTGTGTGTGTGTGTGTGTGTGTGTGTGTGTGTGTGTGTGTGTCTGTGTGTGTGTGTGTGTGTGTGTGTCTGTGTGTGTGTGTGTGTGTGTGTGTAAAACAATTTGCTTGACAGCTTCTAGAATGCTTCCTAATTCCTGTCAAGCAAATAGCTCTCATTTGTGAAAGTGTTGAATTTTATCTTGGTCCTAAAAATTCTGGAATCACTGATCAGGATAGTTATGCTACAATAATCAGACTCCTCCTTTGCCTAGGAAACCTTCCTTCTTTCACTCAGCTTGGTGCTGCTGTTGGAAATACATTTGCATTCCACAGGACTCTGTTGTAACCCAAGTGTTTAAGCATGTTTTTCCACCCTTAAGAATGTCTTATTTCTTCTTACCTTCTGATCTACTAAATACACTTAGCTTTTTACACCAAAGTGCCCCAAAGTGTCATCTTAGCTAAGATTTACTAAATGTGAAAAAAGATAGGGAATTTCTAAGTAAAGCAGTCTCTCGAAAAGAAAAGGACACAACAACATGAAATTGAGAAAAATTAGGCTATGAATTCATGTTGTTATAATAATGGTGCCATTAAGTATGAGATGGAGACATTCCTATTAGGCTCAGGACAGGAGAGTGTATTACCTCTTCCAACAATAAATCACTCAGAGGAATTTTCAGTTTAGAAAAGCATAACATTTGAGAATAGCACATAAATTCCTCTCGAGATCTTTCAAAAATTAAGTTGACAGTATGCCTGATAAAGTTCCTCAGAGAAAATAAACTTTATCAGGAAAGTAAAATTTTATAATTTTATAATTTATATAAACACAGCTGGTATGAAAACCTGCAGCATAGAAACGTTCTTCTTTTAGGAGGAATAAGAAATGCTTGAATAGAGTATCACCCATCCTTATTGTGCTTAATAATTTTGGAGTGTGAGTGTTTCATGAGTCAAAAAGTAAATGCAGCATGAAGACACAAGGACTTGAGGGGAAACCACACTAGAACACGAAAAGCCTTCATGACTTCCAAGAGGCCATGAAGCCTAATCTACAACTTTAAACATTAAGAGATTATCAGATAGTGAAATAATAATTAGTACTGACCTCGTCCTAGCAGATTCTGTTTTAATTGCTGTACAAGTATTAGTTACTCTTATCCTCAAGATTCTATAAGATCAAAAACAATTCAATTTTATAGATAAGAAAATTGACTCAAGCATCTAGCTCCATGTCACAGCTGGTAGATAGCAGGCCAAAATGCTGTCCCATAAATGTTGCTGCTGGGTCCCTTAAAGACAATGGGTGGTGTTCAGGCTCTCCCTTTGCTCAGCTCAGCCTGGAGAGAGTGATCAAACAAAGACCCTTACTCTACCCAGTCTTGCCCCTAAATGAAGCCCTTGCAGGCTCTCATTTATCAACTCCTTTATAACAATTTTTATCTTTTGGTCTACTTTAAGAAAAAAAAAGGTGTATAAAAAAGAATCTTCATTTTTAAAGACAATTTTCTCTGAATTTTTTTTCTTTTCAAAAAAATGTTAAACCTGAGAATTACAAGAACAAAACTGGATCCACAGTTTTTTGAGCCAAATTTGAAGCAAGCTTTAAAATACTAACCAGGATGCTGGACTCCATTTCTAGATTTCCAGAAAATGGCCATGAGTCACAGTTTTGTAGTCTTAGAAAGGCAAAACCATTGAGTCTTCCTCCTGAGATCCAATCAGGGGCAAGCATGCATCCTGACATTCAACTAGATACCTCAAAGACTCGATTGAGCAATAGAGCAGAGTCACTGTAACCAAGAATGCAAGGAAAAGGGAATGACTTTCCTACTTCAGTGATAGTAGAAATGCCATTTGACTTATTTATATCATTTAACATTGACTGCTTTGGTTGACGTTAACCCCTAAGTTCCACTTGTCCAATGAAAGATAACTTTCTTGAATGCTGGGGACTGTGGTTCCTGTGAGATCACATAGTTTTGAT
The DNA here is from genome assembly GCF_021556685.1 of Rattus norvegicus. NCBI lineage: Eukaryota > Metazoa > Chordata > Mammalia > Rodentia > Muridae > Rattus > Rattus norvegicus. The sequence continues at coordinate 84,203,205 of NC_141540.1, read as the reverse complement.
TCCCCCTAAACGTGTTTGTTTGTCTCCTATGCACCAGATGTACTTGATTGCTCAATCGAGTCTTTGAGGTATCTAGTTGAATAGAAAGTAGGGCTTACCTAGGCAGCACAGAAAAAAGGTCCACATCCATAGAAATTGAAATATAGAAAATAAATGATACAAAGCCTGGCATGGAGCAGAGAGGAGGGGAAGAAGAAAGATGGAAGAAGAAAATAGCAGTATAAATAATAATTAATGTGCGATCAGCAAACAGGAAAAGAGGCCTTAGAAAAGTTTTAGAGGAAGTCGAGATCTTAATCTTGTCACCTTGACACAGGGATTGAAGATAAGCAAGTCTGTGGGAACAAGTGTGTATGAGGGAGTAGTACAAATATGTAAACCCCTCAGTAAAGCAAATGCTATTACTCACTCCAAGTAACTGGGAGACCAGAAATGCTAGGAACTGACCTGTGAGCAAGGGAGTGAAGAATTAAAAAAATGGTAAGACAAAGTCTTTTGGAATATAATAAGGAATTTGAATTTAATTCTGAGAGAAATGGAAGTCAGTGAAGATGCCCAACCAGAAAAGAAGAATGGTTGAATTGCAGTTGGTGGACTGTAACACTGAAGGCCGGTTCTCATAGGAACATAAATCCAGATGGGGATGAAAGGACATGTGAGGTGAGTGGTGTGCTCTAGGGGTGCTTTGTAGAGCTCAGTAAGTAAATACAATGCAGAGCTTAGGAACAGGGACTGGACAGAAAATAGAAAAGGACCCAAGATTAAAACCTAAGGTTTCAATATACAAGAGGTGAGTGAAGGAAGAAAGAATAGTGAGATCAAAGAAAAATTTGGACTCTGGTCAACAGAGACTTAGCTAATGGGAAGCACATGAAGATGATGCCTATGATGTTGTCATATTCATACTCATCTAATCCACTGTCATTAAGTGTGACTTTGCCAAATAAGATTTTAATTTGAGTTTGTGTTTATTGCTTATAAAACTGAACAAATACAGCAAATAGGATAAGTAGAGTTAATGATCATGTTTTGGACAATATAAATTAGTGTCTAATAGAGGAAGGACAGAGTATGCACAATGTCTTCTTAAATACTGAAATCTTGACATTGATGACTCTGGGCACTAAAGACAACTATCCTATCAGGGCAAAGTTCGTAAGAGTTGTATTTCTTCTTGCTGTTATACAATACTTCTCTGTCAAGAACAGTTGTAAGCTGCACACAGTGCAAGCACAGGCTCTAGAAAGATGGTGTGTCTACTTATCCAATTAGCCTAGTCTACCCAAATTGTAACTGAGTTTTCCCCTTAGGATAATTTTTATAGTTTTTTCAAAACATTATTGTTTTAAAATTAGATTTAATATGGGATAAACTGTGTCAAGAAAGACACGAAGACACAAACAACAAAACAGTTTCCTTTGGTGCATAAATACCAACGTTAAAAAAGCAATCTATTATCCTGCCTCATTTTTTGGCATTTCTATATCAAATTAAGTTGGATAAAAAGTTCCAAACCTTCTTCAGGAAATATTTTGTTGTTTTCTTAAACAGCAGTTTTCACTTAATACAGAACAACTCTGTGGCAAATGCCCAGATTTTATACTGACATGTGTAATTTTCCAGAAGAAATGTCAAGTCCTCTTGCTGGCCCCTTAATTTGGATTGATTAGATGCAATGTCAGAGTTCTATTAAGAACATCTGAAATGGAGAATGCCTCGGAAAGTGGGCACATCCATGGTAATACTAATATTTTGCTTCTAGAGCTGGGATGTTCGTGATAAAACAGTACACTTCTCAGGGCTTGAATAAATAAGATCGAATTTCAGGCTAAATGGTGGAGTACAAACACTTGTGTTCAGATTCTGTTATTTTTACACATGTATACATGACCCTCAAGGGAGTTTCTGATTACTGGTGATATGCATTAGCTTTGGGATCTCCAGTCACCCAACTGTAACATAGTAATGGATGTGTGCATCCAATCCCAACACCTCCTGATCATCCTTTTTGCCCCCTGGGTCTCATTTGTCAAAGTTAGTCTTGAAATATTTGGAGCAAGAGTCTTGTTTCCTTCAGTGCTGAATTAATAACCACACTGTTCTCACTATTTCTGATTGTATTTGAATTTTCTGCTATAAGGAGGCTCTTATAATTCTTGCCAAGACTGGAGTCTATCTTTAAAACAACCAATGACATTTACCTTAAAGTAATAAACTTGAATAAAATATCACAGCACTTCCTATAAATTAAGGTTACATATACTTAGAATCACTATAGCCACAGAGTGGTTTACTGAATCCATTAACTAAGAATTACCTCATATCTTTCCTTTATTCATCATGATCGTAGAAAACTGATTTTCTATACATTAAGAGGTCACATCTGTTTACATGCTGTACTATGTTGAAAATGTATGTCTTCATATTTTCTTTCATACATCACAGATGCTAGCCCTTACATGACTGAACAGTATTGAAAGTCCTAGTCCAGCCTCATCTACGTAGTAAGACCTTATCTCAAAAGAGTAAAAACAGAAAAGTTCAAGTCTTTTGCTAAATACCTATTATATCCATTACATAAGTAATATATATATAAACAACTTATATCCATATAAACTACTTAGAAACTATTTTAAATCATACTGATATTCTATTAAGAATAACTGAGTCCTTTTTTTTCTGTCAAGAACTTTTAAAACAGTGGTTCTTAACCTGTGGACTGTAACCCCTTTGGAGGTCAAATGACCTTTTCATAGGAGTCTCCTAAACCATTTAAAAACATATAATTGCCTTATGATTTATAACAGTAGCAAAATTACAATTAAGAAGTAGCAACAAAATATTTATGGTTGGGGGGTCACTGTACCCAAAGGATCTGTATTAAAGAATCTCAGTATTAGGGAAGTTAAGAACCACTGTTTAGGAAAGGCCATCCAGAGTCTGCCCCACCTGGGGATGCAGCCCACATACATACAACCATCAAACCAGACAATACTGCTGATGCCAAGAAGTGAGAGCTGACAGGAGCCTGATATAGCTGTCTCCTGAGAGGCTGTACCAGAGCATGACAAATACAGAGGCGATTGCTCACAACCAACCATTGTATTGAGAACAGGGTCCCCAATGAAGGAGCTAGGGAAAGGATTGAAGGAGCTGAAGGGGTTTGCAACCCTCATAAGAACAACAATGCCAACCAACCAGAGCTCCCAGGGACTAAACCACTACCCAAAGAGTACACATGGACAGACCCATGGCTTCAGCTGCATATGTAGGAGATGACAGCATTGTTGGGCACCAATGGGAGGAGAAGCCCTTGGTCCTGCCAAGGCTCGATGCCCCAGTGTAGGGGAATGTCAGAGTGGGGAGGTGGGAAGAGGTGAGTGGTTGGGTGGGGAAACACCCTCATAGAAGTAAGGGGAGGGGATAGGATAGGGAGTTTATGGACCGGAAAAGGGGATAACATTTGAAATGTAAATTAAAAATCCAATAAAAAATTAAAACATTGCAGCAACTAGGCCTTTAGGGATCAGAAGTACACTTGCTTGCTTACTTGTGAGTGACAGTGTCTAACTTGGTATATTCCAAGATGGCCTCAAACCCTTGATCCTTCACTTCCCCTGCCCAACAAGTACTAAATCTACAGATGCACCACTAAACCAGCTTTTAATAATAGCTGTATACTTTAGACATTCAGGCTTGAAGTGATTAACACTTGTCACCCAGCTACTAAGTAACAGAACAGAGGATATGAGGCCAGGTCCTGGGACATGGTGGGATTATACAATTACCTCTTTGCTAATAGAGGAAGTCTTATATCTGTCCAGGCCTTAGACCACAGGTAATGAGGTTTTCAATATGTTAGGTATCCTCTCCCTCTCTCTGACATGTTGATACTTAATTGGCCCATTACCCACTTGAAAACTGTAGCAACAAAATACATGTTTGAATGTTAATGCATACATTTGATTTGTACTAAACTGCTTACCCCCTATCTTAGATTTTAATAATAGTCTAGCCTGACCATCTGTTAATTCTCTTTGGTCTCTAGTGCCCTCATCAGCCTTACTTATATAGTTCAGGCCCTTAAGAACTCGAATTTGATTAGTGATTACATGCATGACACAAGGCCCCCATGTGCTACTTTCCTAACTATTCTCATGAAACATCAGCATGAACCACACTCTAGTTCCCACGTAGAAATATTCAAGGCAATATTGAGTCCTGCTACCTTCCTCAATGAACGACAGAAGTCCTAGTTCATATAAAAGTATACTGAAGTTCCTTTGTTTCTTATGCATTTGCTACTGAAATAATAATAACCTTAGAAAAGATTTTTGGGGTTTTATTTAATGGAGAAGAGGAGGAGAGAGAGAAGGCAGATGAGGAGGACAGAAAAAAGGAAGAAGTTGAAGTTTTATATATCTTAGTTCAGGCTTTGTTTTGTAGCTCATATTATTTTTTTTTACTTTACTCACTTTTTTTTCTTTTTTCTTTTTTTCGGAGCTGGGGACCAAACCCAGGTCCTTGTGCTTGCTAGACAAGCGCTCTACCACTGAGCTAAATCCCCAACCCCCTTTACTCACTTTTTAATGGATCCTCCATTCACAAATTTATCAAATTATTGCTTCTGAAGTCTTACTTTCATTACATAATATGCAAGAAATTTCTAGTCTTTCCATGCCAAAAATTTCTATCCTGACAAACTGAGTCGGTTACAATTTCATCGGAATAATACACTCCAATCATGCTTGTATATTCTTCCCCCTCTCCCACACAGACCTATCCTAGAAGGCTTTTGGTCACTGAATTGCCCTTAACATGCATGCCCCCCTTTTAGCTTTGCCCTGCATATCTAATTTCACTCCTCCTTTAATGTCTGTCCCATTTTGATCCCTTTCAACAGTCCTGCCTCCAATCAGGTACATTCATCTTTCCATATGTAACTTACTACTGCACTACTTCTTAAAATTCACCGCTTCTTCAAACAGTTTAAGCACTGTTTTGCAAGATTTTCAGTGGCATATTGACCAAAACCTAATTTCAAAAGTGTTGACCTGAAAGCCAAAATCAGGTCTCTCTCTCTTTACCGCTTATCAAACTGTAATTAATTATTTTCTCATTAAGATAAGACACATGCTCCACTATGTTCATCACAGCCTTATTTATAATAGCCAGAAGCTGGAAAGAACCCAGATGCCCTTCAACAGAGGAATGGATACAGAAAGTCTGGTACGTCTACACAATGGAATATTACTCAGCTATCAAAAACAATGACTATGAAATTCATAGGCAAATGGATGGAACTGGAAAATATCATCCTGAGTGAGGTAACCCAATCACAGAAAAACACACATGGTATGCACTCATTGATAAGTGGATATTAGCCCAAATGCTCAAATTACCCTAGATGCACAGAACACATGAAACTCAAGAAGGATGACCAAAATGCGAATGCTTCACTCCTTCTTTAAAAGGGGAACAAGAATACCCTTGGGAGGGAATAAAGACAAAATTCAACACACCTTCATGCTAAAAGTCCTGGAAAGAATAGGAATTCAAGGCCCATACCTAAACATAGTAAAAGCCTTATATAGCAAACCAGTAGCTAACATTAAACTAAATGGAGAGAAACTTGAAGCAATCCCACTAAAATCAGGGACTAGACAAGGCTGCCCACTCTCTCCCTACTTATTCAATATAGTTCTTGAAGTTCTAGCCAGAGCAATCAGACAACAAAAGAAGATCAAGGGGATACAGATTGGAAAAGAAGAAGTCAAAATATCACTATTTGCAGATGATATGATAGTATATTTAAGTGATCCCAAAAGTTCCACCAGAGAACCACTAAACCTGATAAACACCTTCGGCAAAGTGGCTGCGTATAAAATTAACTCAAATAAATCAGTAGCCTTCCTCTACACAAAAGAGAAACAAGCCGAGAAAGAAATTAGGGAAACGACACCCTTCATAATAGACCCAAACAATATAAAGTACCTCAGTGTGACTTTAACCAAGCAAGTGAAAGATCTGCACAATAAGAACTTCAAGCCTCTGAAGAAAGAAATTGAAGAAGACCTCGGAAGACGGAAAGATCTCCCATGCTCATGGATTGGCAGGATTAATATAGTAAAAATGGCCATTTTACCAAAAGCGATCTACAGATTCAATGCAATCCCTATCAAAATACCAATCCAATTCTTCAAAGAGTTAGACAGAACAATATGCAAATTCATCTGGAATAACAAAAAACCCAGGATAGCTAAAACTATCCTCAACAATAAAAGGACTTCAGAGGGAATCACTATCGCTGAACTCAAGCAGTATTACAGAGCAATAGTGATAAAAATCTGCATGGCATTGGTACAGAGACAGACAGACAGACCAATGGAATAGAATTGAAGACCCAGAAGTGAACCCACACACCTATGGTCACTTGATTTTTGACAAAGGAGCCAAAACCATCCAATGGAAAAAAGATAGCATTTTCAGCAAATGGTGCTGGTTCAACTGGAGGTCAACATGTAGAAGAATGCAGATTGATCCATGCTTATCACCCTGTACAAAGCTTAAGTCCAAGTGGATCAAGGACCTCCACATCAAACCAGATACATTCAAACTAATAGAAGAAAAAGTGGGGAAGCATTTCGAACACATGGGCACTGGAGAAAATTTCCTGAACAAAACACCAATGGCTTATACTCTAAGATCAAGAATCGACAAATGGGATCTCATAAAACTGCAAAGCTTCTGTAAGGCAAAGGACACTGTGATTAGGACAAAATGACAATCAACAGATTGGGAAAAGATCTTTACCAATTCTACAACAGATAGAGGGCTTATATCCAAAATATACAAAGAACTCACGAAGTTAGACCACAGGAAGACAAATAACCCCATTAAAATGGGGTTCAGAGCTAAACAAAGAATTCACAGCTGAGGAATGCCGAATGGCTGAGAAACACCTAAAGAAATGTTCAACATCTTTAGTCATAAGGGAAATGCAAATCAAAACAACCCTGAGACTGGACCCCCAGTGAACGTGATTGTTGGGGGGAGGGCGGTAATGGGGGTAAGATGGGGAGGGGAACACCTATATAGAAGGAGAGGGGTAGGGGTTAGGGGGATGTTGGCCTGGAAACCGGGAAAGGGAATAACAATTGAAATGTAAATAAGAAATACCCAATTTAATAAAGATGGAGAAAAAAAAGTTGTGCATGGAAATTCATTCATTTTCCAGAAGATGGAAATCAAAATAATAAAGCTCTTTTAAAAGTAATAGTTAATATTGAGCAGTAGTAAAATTTTAGCTACATTATACCTCATAATGTCTGTAAACACAGTTACCAGCTTCCAAAGGTAATAGTGTGGTACAGCCTTGACCCTTGGGTTCGTTCTTTCTTTCTTTCTTTCTTTCTTTCTTTCTTTCTTTCTTTCTTCCTTCCTTCCTTCCTTTCTTTCTTTCTCTTTCTTTCTTTTCTTTTCTTTTCTTTTCTTCTCTTTCTTCCTGAAGATAACAGGTATATATGTACGCATATGTTTTTACAGCTTATTTTAATAAGCATTCAACCTCTACTCTAGCCCTCCACCAACCTGAAGTAATGGCAGAGAAAATGTGTTGGAACAAAGGGGACGTATACATGTTTAAAAATAATTTATTGGGGGTGAGTCCAATCCTTGTTGTCAGGCTATCAGCAGTTCAGTTCAACATAAAACACTACACACAAACCAGCGACTACAGCCCAGTCCACTTGCCAGTCACCACACACGAGCCAGCAAGAGCAGTTCAATTCGAAAGAAATCACAAAACTCACTAACCACCATGAGGCTGCAGAAACAGTAAGAAGCCACAGAAATCCCAGGAGAAGTTCTTTGGCAAGTTTTTCTCTATAGCATCAGCTCAAGTGGAGCTCACCAACACAATATAAGGCGAACCAATATGTGCTGCCATTAGCAAAGAGTAGCGAGGCAGACCAAAGCAAATCAATGCTCAAGACCCCACTGTCTGTGGTGTCATATTAATATTCCTTCTGAGCATCATATGTCCTTTCATGTGTTTGCTATCTCAAAACATCCTCTCACCTGTGTCTGATTGTCTGATTCAGGAAAACATTCTTCCATGTGTCTACTGTTAAACCCAGCAAAACATCATTTGACATAATTGACTTTTCAAAGAAAGCAAAAGTTTCCACTTTGTGTGTGTGTGTGTGTGTGTGTGTGTGTAAATATATCCGAAAACTGGAGGAAGCAAGATAGCAGAGTAGTAAAAGCAGATGATTGACTCCACAAAATTAAACTCTGACTTCCGAAGGAACATGGTGGTATATGTGCCCACACTTATGTGCAAGGACACACACATACAAAGACACACATATGCGTGCATGCTCACCCATCACACGATTATACCCACACACAATAATAATAAACAAAATGAGGTATTTTAAAGCATTCAGTTCATTGCAGTTGCTATTTTTATTTCCCAGATGAAGCAGGGAAGATAAGATTCTTCATGACAAATTTCTGTAAAAATAGTTACCAACTTCCAATGATAAGGATGGTACAGCCTTGACTTTTTCCTTTTCTTTTTTTTATTTTTTTGTTTCTTCTTCTTTCTGAAAATAAAACATTTTAATGTAAAATATCTAAGAAAGATACATGATTATTTCCCATAACTATTTAGACATTTGTGTGATCTGCTGGAGCAAACACACCATGTTATAAAGCTGTTTGCTTGCTACACAGAGTTGCATAAATTTTCAGGCAAGGAAAATCTTTTAAACCTAATGACCACATTTATCAGAAACATTTGCTGCAACATCCTGGCCTCAGCTTCACATGATAGTCCCCTTAGATAACAGAAATGTGTTACATATCTTGTTGCATACCAGTGATTTACATATTATCAGAAGATGCTAAATTATAACTGCTAAAAATCTTTAAAAAATTCAAAACATCAGAACTTTAAATTATTATTAAGGAGGTAAATTGTGCTAGTAAATTACACCTTTCTATATAGATTAGAGGTAGATATAGATTAGATATAGGTATAGATGAGATAGAGGTAGATAGACAGACAGATAGATATTTATATAGACTATACAGATATGTTTAATAAACTTTGAGTTTAAGTACATATATGTGTATATTGAAAATACTGCCAGTCTGACAACTCTTCTTTTTTAAAGTATATTTATTTATTCTCTCATACATCTTGACCACAGTTTCCCCTTCCTCCTCTCCTCCCAGTCTCTTCCCAACCCACCTCTCCTCTATAGCCAGTCCATTTCTCCTCCATTTCCATTCAAAAAAAAGGCAGGGCTCCCAGGGATATCAGCCAGACATTGCCTATTTAGTTGCAATAAGACTAGGCACCTCCTCTCTTATTAATGTTGAAAGAATCAACTTAATATAAGAAAATTGGTCCTAAAAGTAGGCAAAAGTGTCAGAGATATCCCTTCCCTGCACATACTGTAAGAGACCTATGAGAAAACCAAGCTATACAACTATAACACAAATGCAAAGGGTCCAGGTCTGTCCCATGAAAGCTCCCTACTGGTCACTTCAGTCTCTGTGAACCCCTATAAGCCCAAGTTAGTTGATTCTGTAACTAGTGTTTCATAAATGACATAAATGATAATCTTAAAACCCAATTACAGCTAGGCTTATTGTAACAGACCTGTAAGCCCAGCTATAATAAGTACTAAGAAAGGATTATTGTAAGTTCAAGAACTGCCTGAGTGGCAGAGTGAGTTCAAGGCCAGACTGTGCAACTTAGGGAGACTTGATATCAATATAAGAGAAAGTCTGGGGAGAGATAGCTCAGCCCTAGAGTGTTTGCCTACTATATATAAGACTCGGGGTGTAATCCCAAGTAACCCCCCCCGAAATCCAGTGTTTATTGTATGAGATCTCAGAGAAGAAGCTTTTGACCGTTTTCTAATATTTAAAAGTACAAATTACCAGAAAGCCATGAAAATAAATAGAAATCTGCAACTGAAAATTGTGGGGAGGTAGGGAGCATCTCCAGGAAGAGACAGAGACCTTCGATAAAGGAGGCACCCAAGAATCAATGGGGTGTCCTTAGCTGGCACTCACAGCATTGGGGATATGGAACTTGAAGAAGCCCCCCTCCTATAGCCAGGCAGGAATGCAAATAGAGTGATCAGGACACAAACCTACCCACAAAACGTTCAACCCAAATTTTATCCTGTCTACCAAAAATGCAGGCATGAGGGATGGAGCAGAGGCTGAGGGAATGGCCAACCAAGAACCAGCCCAACTTGAGACCCATCCCATGGGCAAGCACCAATCCCTAACACTATTAATGATATACCCTGTTATGCTTGCAGACAGGAGCAAGTTGTACTCTGAGAGGCTCCATCCAGAGCTGACTCAGAGAGACACAGACACCCACAGCCAAACAGTGGATGCAGCTTGGGGACTCTTATGGAAGAATAGGAGGGAGGATTGCAGGCCCTGATGGGGATAGGAACTCCACAAGAAGACCAACAAAGTCTAGTAACCTGGACCCTTGGAGCTCTCAGAGACTGAGCACCAGTCAAAGAACATACACGGGCTGGACCTAAGCCTCCCCACATGTATGCAGCAGAAGTGCCGCTTGGTCTGCATGTGAATCACGGACAACTGGAATGGGGGCTATCCCAAAAGCTGTTACCTGTATGTGGACTGCCTTGTCTGGGTTCCATGGAAGAGGATGTGCTTAGCCTCACATATATTTGATATGCTAGGGTGGAGGGATAACAAGGGAGGTCCCCACCCACTCACAGGAGAAAGAGAGTGAGAATAGGGAGAACTATGGGACGGGGTGACTGGGAGGGAGCAGTGAGCATGATGTAAAATGAATAAGTAAAATAATAGTAAGGGAGAGAAAAATAATGAATAAAACTTAGGTACAGCTCCTTTGAAAGAAACTGTACAGATGAAAGGAGCCTAAAATGCAATGTGCGTGGACCTCTCCCATAAGTTCTCCATTAACCACACCTCAGTCTTGATTGCAGTGTGTTTCTTCTTGCCTCATGCCCAGCAATTGCAAGTGTAACATCGGGGTGCTTACTATCCATCTCACAGTTTATTCGGTGTGACCTTTGATGCAACCTCACTTTCTCCATCCTCCCATAACTGCTGTTGATCTCATGCAACAAAAATGCCAACCTGGTACCACTATGGGAATCGACTGTCATCGAAAACAGCTGCGACTATGCTAATTGTGACCCAATGATGAGACTCACTACTAGGGCATAGCTCTAGGTTTGAACTGCTCTGAAAATATTTTTCTCATGATCCCATAGATTTTTTCTCTTTCTTTTTTCTGTCACTGTCATTTTACATCAGGAGCTATCATTTATTTTTATTGACAATTATTTTTCTTTATTTTTATTATGTGGGATTTAAAATTTTAGAATAAGGATAAAACAAATGCATAGCAACCCCTTCAGTACCGCCTGAACTGAACTCTCAGCTCCCAACCATCCCATGTCAATACTTAGAGGTAGTTTCAGTTCTACTGATGAGGCAATTAAGTTAAGAGAAAAACTAGAAATATACTAAATGTGTCACTAAGAATTAGAGTTTCTCAAATACGGTTTCCTCTCAGAAGCAGCAGTTGAGCCCTCTGCCCTGCTGCCCATATTTTAGGCCAGTGACTTATGGGCTCTCACAGTGAGGAGTTCAGTGCGTCTGGAGACGATCTGCCATCTGTGAAGAAATGTTTAGGTTAAAAGATCTGCATCAGAGATTGGGAATGTTGAAACACAGGCAAAGAAAATAAATGTCTTGAGGAACGTTGACTTACAGAGAGCATATCTACCCCACATGAATATATTGTGTGGCTGGGAAAACCCAGATATTTCACCTCTGAGGGAATAGTTGAAGCAGAGAGTAATGGATGTGATGACAGTCAAGGGAATGACTTGGATACTCCAAGAACTATGCTTAATTTTCAATTTTTTTGTTAGCTGAGTCTCTAGGTAAGAAGCTCACACTGGGCTCTGTGGGCTCTGCTCATGTATGAAACACTGGATCAGTACCTACTAAATATCTGATATTGTAACAAAAGATTCCTGTCTTTAAAAAGCACACAGAGCAATAGGAAAGGGATATACTCTGCATATGATGTTTTGTATTGACAATCTTGTAAGGGTCACACAAAGGAATAAGTAATTCTTGATTGAATGTGAAGGAAGACATCAGAGAAGATAAGAACCTGAGTTCAAGGGGCAGCCACTATTAATTGCTGACTTTAGTTTTCCTGAAAGCCATATTTAAGTCAAAATTTTGGTGTAATCTCAGGATATAGTATGAGAAACAAAGATGGTGAGAAGTGCAGGCGTATCACTAGGTAACGTGTGTCATTGTGTTGGTAAGACTCTAAGAGCTGTCTCAGAAACGTTCTAGTCAGCAGAAAGTCCACTTCCTGCTTTATTACGTCAGAATTGTTCTAAGGGCACACTCCCATGGGCAGAGAACACTCGTGAGCAGAGTGAAACAAGAAACCATGGCTATGTAGGGGAGTCATTGTGACACTCAGTTTAATTGCTAACACTGCCCATCCATTGGATGTCTTGTAGATAGAAGTCACTCTGTTCAGCTATGTGGCAGTATGTCAACAACAGGCTGCTCTCTTCAACTCTCAGAGTGGATGCTGATGGATGTAAATCAGTAATAATCACTCCACTTCTCTTGACATTGACCCCTTTAAACGCAGGGAATACTGAACCACAGATAATAGCCAACTTTCTGAGGTTTGAGGCAAGTTTTTCACAATGTTTTTTAAATGTGACCGAAACAAGGATTTGTGTCTGGTTTTAACCCTCCAGGGGAATTATGAAAATATGATGCTTAGAGCTCCAGAAGACATCTTGAAACTTATAGAAAGGGTTGCAGATGAGAGGTAGTACATTAATGATAACAGAGGAGAAAGAAGGGAAACCCCAAGTTTAGATACTTTGTTTAAGCTACTGAATTTTTAAGGTTGGAAATACCCAGACTCCTTGAACACGGAAACAAGACTGAATCCATTGGCTGTTTTAAGGGCACGTTGCAGAAGGGGCCATGGTAGACTTGGTGACCTGTTTGGATATGGATTATTGATGTCTATCCACTGTTTATCTATTCTTTCCAAAAACCCATCATTCACATGACTAGATAAAACATTAAGAATTTCATAAAGTTAAACATACATTGTTTTCTGGGACCCACAGCTAACCCCATTTCTAGTGTTGGAACTGACAAAATGACTCCTGAGACTGTAGTGACCTTAATTGTGACATTCGGACTGAGTCCTCAAGTAGCTGTTGAATCATTTTTTATTTCGGTCCCCATCCAAGGCCTGACTTCCTTCCCATCCATGCTGGCTAGCATCATCATTGTCATAGAGGCCTAAGGACAATTTACACTACAAGCAACTATGTGTTTTCAGTAGAATCTGGAAGATGCTGGAGGAAGAATGAATGACACCATGTTTTTAAGTGTGATTGATGCCCCAGTGTAGGGAGGGGAATGTCAGGGTGTGAAAGAGTGGCTGGGTGGGTGGGTGAACACCCTCATAGAAGCAGGGGAGGAGGGATGGGATGGGGATTTATGGACAGGAAATGGTAAAGAGAATCACATTTGAAATGTAAAAAAAAAATCCAATAAAGAAAATAAGGGTTTAGGGATTAACAAGGAAGGAGGAAAAAGAAGGGAAACCTCTGGTTTAGAAAACTTTTTGAACTGCTGAATTTGTAACCTTGTATACATCTTTCCCTGGACTTCTTGAACATAGGAAAGAAGCTGAACCCACTGTCTGTTTTAAAGCCATACATCAGAGGAATCAATCAGGGCCGACATGATAGGAGTTATAGAGTTTGAAGATAGGGTATGCAAGCGTTACATTGCAGGGGTCAAGATAGCAAACCTATACCATTCAAGACACTACATTGTAGGAAGGATCTAAACATGAATAATTATGGGAGAAAAGATTCTATGGGTTGTAAGAAGTTCTTGGGTGCAGGCACTGGGAGGGAAGAAAGTTAAAAACATGGCCTGGGGAGTCTGAGATTCAGGAATCAGTGACAGAAGCTAGGCAGGAAGAAAAGTAATGAAAGGGGCCACTGGCAGTCAGCTGCCTTCCAGGCACCATTTAGACTATATGAGTGTGTCAGCTTCCTCTGGTACAAATGGCGAACTCCATTCCCAGGAACATATTTTCTCCCATGTTGGGGAGGCCTTTTTGAGGCATATAACTACAAACATATTAACAATCTTTGACATAAATAGCATGGTTGATTATCAGTAACTCCCATACTCTCATTCAAATAGTTTGAACACTGACCAGTTTTGATATAAATGGTAGTTGCTTCCCTTACCAAAGAAGAGCAAGAAATTTGAAATATGAAGGGAATCCTGTTTTTAAACTACAAGAAAATCAGACTAAAGCCAAAGAGTAAAGAAAGTATATGTTGAAACTAAAAATATGTTAAGAAAATGGGAGTAATAACTAATTCCTTAAAGAGATAGGTACATAAATCCCCCAAGACAATTCTTCCATGTAGCTCCTTTCAGACTCATTAAAAGCATGCCTTCTCCCTTCCCTGCACTTCTGCTGTTGGCCTGATGGATATTGCTTGTGCTGATACACATGTGCTCTCATTCTCTCTCAAATCCTTCCTTACTCACAGCTCCCCAACTCTGACTGTGCAAGGACTCCCAGGCCCTCACTGCAGAACCTGACAGCTTGCCTGACGTCTATATCAGAAAGCTTAATTTCCTCTATTCCTCTTTCTCTATCTTGTCTCCAGGGAGCCACTCTGCCTTTCTTATCTCTCTAGTTTTTCTTTCTATAACTCTGAATACATCATCCTTGAATTCCTTTCTGAATAAGTTTTAAAGTCCTTTATTGATTAAGTCCATAACTCTGCAAAAAGGGACTCTGTATCCTCCAAATGATACCTAAACTCCACCCTTCATAATTCATACCCAAGGGAGGCCCTAGATCTATTGAACAGGGGCTCTTTCACAGGGATGGTCATAGTCTAATGCTAGGACACTGCATACTCACCCAAAACCTAATTCTGACTGATGTTCCTTGTCCAGCTCACTGGGAAAGTTGCACAATGTGGGTGTGTGGGGAGAGATGCACTAGCTTATCTTCTGAAAATTTTGTAAGAATTGTACTTAATTGTATACACTTCTCAAAAGAAGCCTGGCTATATCTTTATTCTTCGTCACTTTCCCAACACTTGATAATGAATCTCTTCCTCTCAGTAAAGACAGACACAATGCAAAGCTCACATACTGGGAAACGTTTATCTGAGAGAAAGAAAAAATAACTTTCATCTATTGACGAAAACATTTATTCCATCTATAGGTCAGGCACCAGTATAAGTGATAAGGTTATTATCAAGAGTGAGACCGAGAAGAGGCCTGCCTTTGTGGAATTTGTATTTCAGAAGCAGAATCAAATAAACAGCCTTACTTCAGATGGTGATGATCTCTGCTCAAATAAAAACTGTAGGAGCAACAGCCGGGGGCAATCCAAGATGGAGGGACTCTTCAGAATGAAGGCCCAGGAAGTTCTCAAAAGATATAAAAGCTCAGCTCTATAAGACCCAAGGGAGAACGCTAAGAACTGAGATGACAGATGCTATATTAAAGAGTTCATAATTAATTATTAAATATCCTCGTAGAATTTTAGACAATGAATTAATATGATTGTATTTCCACTTATGAATGACAATAACACGGAGTTAAGAGTAGGGGAAACTTTGTAAACAAACAAGTTAGAATCAAGATCATGGTTGCCAATATACATGCAGAAATATGTCTGAGACTTGGAAAGGGTAAAGACATCTTGTATAGTAAAGTTCTGTATAATAATTTGCTTCTTCGAAAGAAAAATGCACAAAGTAAAGAACATAAGAAGAATGTGGTCTGCATGCTATTCTTTTTTGTTTCTCATTAGAACAATTGCTTTTTATTGTTAGAAATACATATTTAAAAGCATGTTCTACTTTTAATAATGATTGCTAATGGAAGGGTCCAGTATAGCCATTTGAGATCTGTGTAAGCAAGAGCCTTTCAATGGGTCTTCCACATGCTGCACTTAGAGCAACTCTAAAGGACATCCATTACCCAGCCCTCATCTGTGGCCAGGTAGGAACTCAGACTTTGTACGGCTAGAGAATTTAACAGTCTGTTTTTTTTAGAGATGTGAACTGTCCTGATTTTAAAGAGTTGGCAATGGATTCAAATTAACTAAACAAAGTAAAATGAAATGCTATGAGAATACAAATGGGGGAGGGGCAAAGGAAGAAGAGGGAGATGTCAAATGCTTCTTCAATGGATTCATTCTACAAGTTACCATTCTACTACGTCTGCCATGGGATCTCCATTACAACATCTTTTTATGATAAATCTAGATGATATTATGGTACTTGGATTGTAGAAAACATTATTCAAATCCAGAAAATGAAAATATTCCAGAGCTCTTAAAAACAAAAAAACCCAGAAGTGTTATTAACCAGAGCCCTGGAGTCCCTATGGAAAAGAGAGTTGGCTGTGGCAAGAGTGATTCTTAACCTCTTATATACTTTACAGTCTTCAAATTCTACACTGTGGGAACCTCAAAAAGAAAAAGAAAAGAAAAGAAAAGAAAAGGAAGAAAAAGCCAAACCTTTCTGTTGACTCCAAAGCGCTGTCAGCAAATGCCAGACCTAGCAGGCCCTTTGTATTATAGGGCTAAGGGTCCAAACAGCTGTAAATAGTTTATGCCAAGATCCTTACAAGTGTGACAAACACAGAGCATTCTAAGTGCCTCAGGGGGGCAATTAAAGCTAGGAGATCACAGATGACAATCTGAATACTGTGGCCACACCTCTTAGGGCTGACTGCCATGATGTTTTTTTCTATTCTCTCCTCATCAGAAATGAAGCTGGGGTTGGAAGTTACTTATACGTGGGGTTTCGTTTAATTTTGAGCAAAGGAATTTTGGACCTTCATAAGTCCTAAAAAGAAATGATTGCCTAGATGTTGAATTCATACATCTTTCTGTCTGTATCATCCTATATGATTTGCTCACACAGCTTTCTTCTAGATTTATTCAACCCACTGAAGACACCAAGAACATACTCACTTGTCAGAAACTACATTGCTACAGATGTGTAAGGGGCCTATATGGGAGCATCTTAAGTCCTGTTTTTATGATTTAGAAAGTCGTAATATTCTTGAATCTATGTATTGGTTTGATATTGATTTGATAATATGTTGTAATAAATTACTAGGAACATGGGGTTGGAAAAGCCAAAGTAATGCATGGCAATAGAGTGTTGCTATGAGTATTTGTCTAACTGTCAGCAGTTCTGATGCCTTAGAAACAATTAGTGTAATTGACATCCCTGCGGGACTTGGGCTGTATGTTATGTAAGGCAGAACAAAAAGCCAAAAACAAAAAAAAAAGACCAAAACAGAACATGCAAAGTCTAAGGATAGCTCAATCAATGGCATTTTACTCGGTAAGTAGGCATTCTAATTTTTCACTATTATTCATAATATAATAAGATTTCATAAAATATAGGATCAAAATCCTTAAAACATTAAGATCAAAGTCTTCAAATCAATTAATTATATGGCTTCTAAAATGATGTGACTTCCTATTGTTTCTTATTGTCAACATTTCCATTTGCTTAGCATTTATAACCAAATGCTTCTCTTCAAGAACAGTACTCCATAAAGGACAAAGTTGCAAAAGTAGAAAAATTATGATTTCTCAATTGTATATAAAACTCACACTAGTTAGAGATTACTGTTAGTCTACTTTTTAATCAATCAAATATATCTATGTTTATGATGAGAAACTGAGTATAAACTCAGACGATAATTAGGAATGAAACACCTGAATAAGATAAATTAGCAAACACCAGCAAGGACAAGAGTTTATACACATTAACTTTCTTTACATAATTGTGTAGGCAAATTCTTCATTTTGTTGTTTAGAATCCAAAAGCAAATGATAATCCTTGGCTATCTTTTGCTCCATGAAATAGCAAGAGATATCCAGCCAGTAATCAGTCAGCTTTGTGTTGTCTACTAATCTTGATCAGGGGGAAGTTTTGAACAAAACTGGGCCCACCCTACTGTTTGCCTTGCCAACTGCATCCTACTCTTCTGTCTTGCAAACAATGCTACAGGACTGTTTGGTGATAATCTCCCAACCCCAGCCCCAGGAGGTAAACTTAGTACCAGTCTCTGTAGATTATAGAGTCTCTATTCCTCTGGACCCAAAGGTGAGCACAGGATCCTGGCAAGAAAATGAGACATAAGAAGAATCTCTTTGGGTAAAGTATCTGCCAACTTCTTCGAGTTCTGGATGTATGTTAAAAAAGAAAGAACCAGAAGCCAAAAAGAGCAGATATTGTGGGTCAGTGCACGCCAAGCCTTTACTTTTAACACTAATGAGAAACAAATACAGTTTGGAAAGAGGAACATCTATGGAAGTAACCATTATACTTTTGTTAAAATTGACTACTCCGAGGCAGTCTTCTCTGATGCGCTCATCGATATTCATTTTATTGGTCTCTGGTAAGTTAAAGTGATCCTTCCAGTTTAATATGGTAAAATAATTAGGCACTGACTTCTTCCACTTACTGTGGTGCTAGCCAATCCATTCCTCAGAATCCCTGTAGATAAATGAAGAAAGCCATAGTATATGACTCATGGGACTGTTGTGTGCATAAATGAAACTCTGAGTAGGAAATATACTGCTGTGATCATTGGCTTTTGGTTATTTTGCTAAATAATTTTAATGAAAAATTTTGGCAGAACTGTGATCTATATTCAATAGCTAATTCTATTATCTATATAGCTAATAGTAAATCTGGGTAAAGCATAGATATAGAGAATTTCTCCCATGCCTAATACATATGTATAATTAATTTATTAATTAAATGAGTTAATTAAATGTAGAATATGTTACCTCAAATATAATTTAAAGTGAAACCTAGCAAAAAGACAAACTCTAAGTAAACTTTGCCATCATCATTTTCAATCAATAATTTTTTTCTCATTTTGATGATAAATAGAAACAGAAAGCACAGCTGAAATTGGCTTTTTCAACACCAGCCCTTTAAAAACAGCAATTATCACCATTGTAACTAGAAAGGATTGCATGCTTGGGAATATAAATCAGCACAAAACTGATTTTCTCTGTGCTTCACATAAGTCATTATGGGGAAATCAAATTTTTATGGTACAGAGATCCACATTTGGCAGCGATTTATGCATAGACTTTTACATACGTAACGAACTAATAATTTTAGTATGAACATCTCATTTAGAAACTGTAATTATTCTCCTTAGTGGTTCAGTTCCAAAGCCCAGTTCCCATTCTCTGGAATATTTTCTTTTAAATGGGATTAAATTCTGCCTTATTTGTATTTAGGCTTCATACTTTCATCTGTACTTAGATTAAAAAATTTACTTAAGGATTTTTTTTAATTTTGGCTTTAAAACTTTCATATAGGACTGGGTTTATGAAATGGAGTTTTCATTAGCTATAATAGGAAAAAGAAACTATGTACAGTATGGTTGTGAATATAGATTAGATGTCCTCATAAAAGTACTGCTAAAAGTACTGTCCTGGAGAATAATCTCTTTAAGCATGAGTAGTAATTTTTTTAGCAGTTTTTTACAATCTACATTACCAAATGATATTTGCATTTTGAAAAAGCAGCATTTTCCCCAATCTGTTAGTTGCTGTTTTGTCCTATTGACAGTGTCCTTTGACTTACAGAAGCTTTGCAATTTTATGAGGTCCCATTTGTCAATTCTTGATCTTAGAGCCTAAACCACTGCTGCTCTGTTCAGGAAATTTTCCCCAGTGCCCAGATGTTCGAGGTTCTACCCCACTTTTTTTTTCTGTAAGTTTGAGTGTATCTGGTTTTATGTAGAGGTCCTTGATCCACTTGGACTTGAGCTTTGTACAGGGTGATAAGAATGGATTGATTTGCATTATTCTACATGCTGACCTCCAGTTGAACCAGCACCATTTGTTGAAAATGCTATCTTTGTTCCATTGGATAGTATTAGCTCCTTTGTCAAAGATTAAGTGCCCATAGGTGTGTGGGTTCATTTCTGGGTCTTCAATTCTATTCCACTGATCTACCTGCCTGTCTCTGTACCAATACCATACAGTTTTTATCACTTTTGCTCTGTAATACACCTTGAGGTCAGGGATGGTGATTCCCCCAGAAGTTGTTTTATTGTTGAGGATAGTTTCCGGTATCCTGGTTTTTTGTTATCCCAAATGAATTTGGAAATTTCTCTTTCTAACTCTATGAAGAATTGAGTTGGAAGTTTGACGGAGATTTCATTGAATCTTACCAATCCTACATCCAATAGAGGGCTAATATCTAATATAGACAAAGGACTCAAGAAGTTAGACTCCAAAGAATCAAATTACCCTATTAAAAATTGGGGTACAGAGCTAAACAAAGAGTTCTCAATTTAGGAATATTGAATGGCTGAGAAGCATCTAAAGAAATGTTCAATATCCTTAGTTAGTCAGCAGGGAAATGAAAACCAAAACAACCCTGAGATTTCACCTCACACCAGTCAGAATGACTAAGATCAAAAAATCAGGTGACAACAGATGTGGAGAAAGAGGAACACTCCTCCATTGTTGATGGGATTGCAAGCTGTATAACCACTCAAAATCAGTCTGGAGGTTCCTCAGAAAATTGGACATAGCACTATCTGAGGACCTAGTTATACCACTTCTGGGCATATACACAAAAGATGCTCCAACATATAACAAGGACACATACATGCTCCACTATGTTCATAGCAGCCTTATTTATAATAGCCAGAAGCTGGAAACAACTCAGATGTCCTTCAACAGAGGAATGGATACAGAAAATGTGGTACATTTACACAATGGAGTACTACTCAGCTATTAAAAACAATGACTTCATGAAATTCATAGGCAAATGGATGGAACTAGAAAATATAATCCTGAGTGAGTTAACCCAAACACACACACACACACACACACACACACACACACACACAAACCACACGTGGTATATACTCAACTGATAAGTGGATATTACCCAAGATATAATCCACAGAACACATGAATCTCAAGAAGAAGGACAACCAAAGTGTGGATGCTTCAGTCCTTCTTTGAAGGGGGAAAATATTCACAGTAGGAAATATGAATTTGGAGCAGAGACTGAAGAAAAGGCCGTCTAGAAACTGCCCCACCTGGGGTGCCAACTCATATGCAGCGACCAAACCCAGACAATATTGCTGATGCCAAGACGTGCAAGCTGACAGGAGCCTGATATAACTGTCTCCTGAGAGGCTCTGCCAGAGCATGACAGTACAAAAGCTCACAGCCAACCATTGAACTAAAAGCAGGGTCCCCAATGGAGGAGCTAAAGAAAGGATTGAAGGAGCTGGAGGGGTTTAGCCTTAGAAGAATAACAATACCAACCCACCAGAGCGCCCAGGGACTAAACCACCATCCAAAGAGTACACATGGACAGACCCATGGCTCCAACTGCATATGTAGTAGAGGATGGCCTTGTTGGGTATCAGTGGAAGAAGTCCTTGGTATTGCCAAGGCTCAATGCCCCAGAATGTCAGGGCGTGGAGTTGGGAAAGGGTGGGTGGGTTGGTGAGGGTACACCCTCATAGAAGCAGGAGGAGGGGAATGGGATAGAGGGTTTATGGACAGAAACTGGGAAAGAGGATAACATTTGAAATGTAAACAAAAATTATCCAATAAAAAAAGGATTTTCATATTAATTCATTCTTATAAAAAGATTATTTTTAGCTGATCTAGCTCTCCATTTTTGAATGTCTTATTTTTGTTCCTACATTCCCTCTTCCACCTGTCCTAGAGTAATAAATCCTAAATTTATGACCAATCATTTGAACATTCTTATTAATATGTTATGCATAAATTTCATATGTAAAACTTAAGGCCTTTTTGACTGGTTTTATTGTATCTTGTTTTGTCATATTTTACTGTTGACTATTGGAGGCCTGCTTCTTTTTTTCCATTTATTGATTTATGCATTTATTTATTCATTTTACATCCAGATTGATGCCCCACCATCCTAGTATCCCCTTCACACAATCCCTCTCCGATTTCCTCTTCTCCTCCTCTGAAAGTGTGTCCCCATACTCCCTCTGGTGTATCAAGTTTCTGTAAGGCTAGGCACAGCATGTGCTCTCCCACTGACGCTGGGCAGTCCACTAAGGGGAATGGATTCCATAGACAAGTAAGATCTTTAGGGAGAATCCACATGAAGGTTGAACTGTAAATCTGCTATATATGTGCAGGGGTTAATGTCCAACCTGAGCATGTTCTTTGGTTGGTGGCTCAGAGTCTCTGAGAGCTCCTAAGGGCCCAGGTTATTTGACTCTGTTGACCTTCTGAGAGTTCCTAGACCCTTTGGAACTAACAATCTTACCCCCAACTCTCCATCAGAATCTCCGAGCTCCATCCACTGTTTGATTGTGGCTTTTTGTATCAGTTTCAGTCAGATGCTCCGAGAGCCTCCCAGAGGACAGTTTTGCTAGGCTCCTGGCAGCAAGCATAGGAGAGTATCATTAAGAGTGTCAGGGATTGGGAATTGGGTGGGGTAGAGAGTAGGGGTGGTAGTCAGGGGTGGTAGGAGAAGGTTAAGTGTTGAATTGCTTATAAATGGCACCCAAGCAGGACCCGAAGCCTAAATTCCAGGAGGGCAAGCAAGTGCTGTGCTTTCATGGGCCTCTTCTTTAGGAAGCAAAGTGTGTAAAGACTGCCGTAAAGGACAAACAAGTGAAGTATTTTATCCATTTCAGTGGTTGGAATAAAAAATGGGGATGAATGGGTGCCAGAAAGCAGAGTACTCAAATACGTGGGCACTAATTTGCAGAAACAGCGAGAACTTCAAAAGGCCAATCAGGAACAACATGCAGAGGGCAAGACGAGAGGGCAAGACGATGTCTCCAGGGAAGAGGACATCTGGTCTGCAACAGAAAAATGGTGCAGTGAAAACAAAAAAAGAACAAACAAAGAAAACACCTGGAAACGGAGATGGTGGCAGTACCAGTAAGACACCTCAGCCTCCTAGGAAGAAGAGAGCCTGGGTACATCCGACCGTTGAAAAGGAAGGAACATCCATGAACGGAGTTGAATTAAAGTGACAATTCCTGAGGGGCTGAAACCATGGCTTGTGGATGACTGGGACTTGATCGCCAGACAAAAGCAGCTGTTTTTATCTTCCTGCCAAGAAGAACGTGGATTCCATTTTGGAGAATTATATAAATTATAAGAAGTCTTGAGGAGATACAGATAATAAGGAGAATGTTGTTAATGAGGTTGTGGCAGGGATAAAGGAGTACTTTGATGCAATGTTGGGCAGTCAGCTATTCTACAAATTTGAAAGACCACAGTATGCTGATATCCGGCCTATCTCTCTTGGATGCACGCATGCCCCAAGTGTATGGAGAGCCACAGTTACTGAGATTATTAGTGCGAATTGCAGTGATGTTGCCCGATGCACCTCTAAATGAGAAAAGCCTGGCTTTATTACTGAACTATCTACATGATTTCCTCAAGTACCTAGCGAAGAATTCTGCAACTCTGTTCAGTGCCAGTGATTATGAAGTGGCTCCTCCCGAGTACCATCGGAAAGCCGTGTGTGGAGCGCTCTCTCTCTCTCTCTCTCTCTCTCTCTCTCTCTCTCTCTCTCTCTCTCCTCTCTCTCGTGCTTGGATCTCTGTAAACAGTTTGGTTCTTAGTCATTCTCTTGTACAAATGATGTACTTTGAAGTATAACAGAGTTGATGTTTGTTTTCTGTTTGATTTTAAACAGAGGAAAAAAAAAAGGAGTAACTGTTCCTTCTTTCTTTCTTTTTTTCATTTCAAAGTTTCTACCAGTGTATCAGTGATGGACAACAGAGAGACACGCTGTGGAGTGTTTGCCTAGTTGGCAACGCTGCTTTTGAATGCTGGTGGTTCTGTTCCTTTGACACTGCCCACTTTTATAATGTGTTAATGCTCTATGACAAAACGCTCTGATTCCTAGTGCCAAGGTTCCCTTCAGTGCACATAACTGAACACTCATCCATCTGTGCTCTCTTTGTTTAAGTGGTGCTTAAAGAGCCTGCCCTTTGCAAGTCATCCATGTTGTTCCTTAAGCATTTTATCCTTGCTCAACAGTGAAAGAACAGTGGCTTGTTTTCATGGTTTTTGTATTTGTGTCTAATGCACGTTTTAACATGATAGGCGCAATGTATTGTGTAGCTACAATTTTATAAAAACGTCAGTCTTGTAGTTGTTTTTCAGCTCTTCAATAAATTTTTTCTTTCAATTTCAAAACAACAGCAACGAAAGAGTGTCAGGGATTGGTGCGTGCCTACAGGATGGGTCTCAGATTGAGCCAGTTTTATGTAGGCCACGCTCTCAGTCACTGCTCCATCTTTTCCCCTGCATTTCATTTAGACAGGACAAACTAGGGATCAAAAGTTTCCTGAGTGGGTTTCTTCTTTTATCCCTCCACTAAGGGTCCTGCCTTGCTACAGGAGATGGCCTCTTCACGCCCCATGTCTCTACTGTTAGGCATCTCTGCTAAGGTCAATAACATCGACTCATGGGAGCCTCCCTACCTCCTAGGTCTCTGGTACTTCCTAGAGATCCCCCATCTCCTAGCAGATGCAGACTTCCATCCATTCTACTGGCCCTCTGGCCCTCTCTCCCGTCTCTCCCCACACCTGATACTGACCCTCCTATTATCCCCTCTCCGATCCAGTTTCCTCCCTCCGTCTGCCTCCTATGACTAGTTTATTCCCCCTCCTATGCGAGGTTAAAGCATCCTCAATTGGGCCTCCCTTCTTGGGTCTGTGGAGTGCATCACTTTTCTACAGAGAAAATGGAGTGGAGTAAATATCCGGCAGGAGTATGGGGAAAACTAATATATCCATTAGGACGCTTGCCTAAATAGTAGTAGAAAAAAAAGTAAGATGAAGTGTTGCGCTTAGAGTCTGTCTTTCAGATGCCTTGAGATGCCGTTGCGTTGACTCCTGCTGTTATTCCACGCCACCTTGACTATCTCGCCTGTCTTAAGTGTGTACGTTATGGTCTTAGCTCTACACAAGCAGCACTGCAGATCGATCTTATAGCTTTCTGGTTTTCTCTGACGTTTAGTACTATTGCCATTTGCTTTCCTAACATTTTATATAATCTACACCTACATAAGATTCTGACCAAAACCAAATGAATCAAAACACTAAGTAAATGCAAAGATAATGAGTCCACCAATAAAAAGTAATTGGAATAAATATCTGTGTGTGTTCATCTCTCCCCCCTTCATTGATTTCATAGCTTTAGTATAATTTCCCTCGTGCCATTGTGTCCTTACTGACTGTATACTTGATATTATCTGTTATTTGTTCAATGTGTTTTGAATTCTCATTCATAGTACTCTTTGTTCTATCATAACCACCACAGTTTGGATGAATATGATTCCTTCTACTTTATACCTAAAAAAATGTATGAGTCTTTGTCAAATATGCAATATTAGCTCTTAGCACTGCCAGCATTGTTGACCCTTATTTCTTTTTCATATTCTGGAATTATTTGGGGCAGGGGTTGTTTGTTATCTTTAAAATTGTTGAAGAAAATCATCAAGATTTTGTGGCATAAGGACAAACAACTTGGAATGTTATGTTCCCATCATGTTACACTGTCCAAATTCCTAAAGGGGAGTTGGGAAATTTTAAAAAGTTTTTCTCAATCTTTGAAACTTCAGTGAAGAAAACACATCATCAGAATATTGAAGGCATTAAGGAAGAAAGGCTTTCAGAGGGATTATAAAGATTACTTGGCTTTATTTTATAAAATAAAAACTAGCATGTACTGTAATAAGTCAAAATCATTGTGTATGGACTTAATTGTGTACTTCTTCAATTTGTACCCCAAATAATCTTAGTCATAATACAATGCCGCTAATTAATAATAATTAAGGTGGGTTTGTGTTTGTTTGTTTGTTTGTTTGTTTGTTTGTTTGTTTGCTGCTTTGAGATAACTTCTCACTGTGTTGTTCCGGTTGAGCTGAAACTGGTCGAGCTAAGTAGACCCAGCTGACTTTGAACTCACAGAAAAGAACCTGACTCTGTTGCCTGTATGCTAAGGTAAAGACATATGCTACCTGCCTCACATGGTCTCATTTTTTATAGAGATAAGTAAATTCTGTAATGATTATAGAAGCATTATTATGCAAGTCAATGTTTAGGGGAATTTTTATTTATTTCTATATCTCTAAATATATTGCTTTAAAAAATTATCTACTGCTACCTTGCTGTTGTACTTTAGCAAATCAATATCCTTTGTCTTATCATCTCTTCAGCTATACACTTGTTTCTCATCCCTAACCTTTCTGCTGCCATTTCAGTTATTCATTGGTTTCCCTGGCTTTGTAGGAGAACCAGGAGGAGAAAAAGAAGGGGCAGAATGAGGAAGGAGAAGCCTCCAGGGTTTAGGTGTGAATAAATCATGGCTCTGAGGGCTGAACAATAGGAATTAAGAGCAGCCCTGATGAAACATAGTAGTAACACAGGGGTTTTGATAGGAAACTAGATTCTAACAACATAAGAGATAGTTATCTGCCCAGCTCTTGTGCTGTTTAAGGTTTATTGACAATATAAAGGTTGTGTACATCTTTTATCTGGGAACTAAATGGCCAAAGGTAGGGTGGAAACCCTGGGTCAGGATTAAATAATTTCTACAACACATTTTTCATTTTGGATTGAGAATATATATTCTGTATCATGTGTAGAAATGACATCATGTTTTTATTTTTTTAGGGACTCACTACTAAGAAATTTTCTGAGTTACAGACAAGATTCTGAAATTAAGTTCTAAGAATCATTGAAACTATTAAGAAAATGGAGACTTGTAGAAACAGATATAATGTATTTTTCTAACAATGAGATGAACATGATTCTTTAGGATACATAAGTAATTCTACTTATGTTAGAATGTTAGTGATATATTTAGGTTTCAAGTTGACAGGAGGTAGATTTAAGATAACTTATCTTTATTGTTGAATGATTAGACTTATGTCACTTCAAAGGAAAGTCTCTGAATATGCTGTAAGGATGCTTTCCAAGAAATCTGACAGAAGTGAGCAGACCTACCCTGTACTTTCCATCGCAAGGATGAAAATACTCTAATGAGATATTTGGGCCCCTCCAATTATGAAACTACTAAAATAATAGGCCTCCCACCAGACTGAAATTTACCCAGGAATCTCACTCAGAGGGAAAATTTGTCTCTCAGGAAAAAATTTCACAGTTATAACAAGACATCAGATTGCCAGAGTCTGCAACCAGAACCATGATGGTGGTCAGGACTACACCTTGACCAGGACTGCTTTGTTATTTTCTGGATATTATAATACTGGTGCACTCCTGAACTCACAGTAGCCGTGGTTGCCTTCACAAGATCAAGTCAGTCTATGTTACAGCATGTGGAGCTGTTTACCAACCCATACCTTTAACTAACGAGTTATGAAAAGTTGATGGCTTCTAGGTGAGGGAGAGTCAGTTTAAGAGTGAGGATCCAGGTAAGTTGATCATATTCCAAGATGCTATTATACCCATGAATTTATTCATGGGTAGCACCAAAAAAACTCCATGGGTTATTTAATGAAGTTAGTGGGTAAGGAGATGGAGTGCACCTAGAAGAACATAGGGGCATAAATAAGGCAAATGTGATAAAAATAAATTCTATGAATTTATATAAATATATATGAATATATGAAATTTATATAAATTTCAAGGAATTAATAAAATAATATATTTTAAAAAGAGCACAAGAATTTTGTGAGGAATAATGACAGGAAAGAGGGAAAATTGAAGACTGAGTAGTGTATAATGTTGGGGTATGGGAATTATGCCTCCAGTATAGGATAACTCAAATTAAACTCCATTTATACATGGATATGTATATATTTCAGGAAGCTTCTAAAGTACTAAGCTTTCAGGTGGCATTTCAAAGGTCCTTAGTGTCAGTTAATCACATGCTTCCTCCTCTTACCTGCCCTCCCATATCCCTACCAATTTATCCCTTAATGCTTGTATTTTTCATTTCTAAGCATGCTATATTATTTTCAGTGTACATGATCTTCACAAATGTTAAGGTTATTATTGATTATCAGTCTTTGTTCTCACAGCATATGTTATGTGTCCTCCAATAACTGTCATTTTTTTCTTTTCTTATTTCCTATATACCCATAGAGAAAGTCTTTTCTCTCACACATGTTTAAAATCTTGAAATCTGCTCTTGACCAACACTTGACAAGTAGGTTTGAGTGTGAGGTGTAATTACCAGCTGTTGTCATCACAATAGAATAACTTCATAAGGCTATTTTGCTGATATATTTCCAATTGCAAGATTTTACACACTATTTTCTCTCTTTCTTTCTTTCTTTTTTTTTTTCCTTATGAAGTAATAAACCTCAGAATTTTATGTTAGACTGGAACCATTTACCAGCTGCACTGCAAAGAGGAGGGGCCTCTAATTGCTTTTCAGACACACTTCTGCCTATAATCGCCTCATTCGAGCCACCAATTCCAAAGAGAAGGGAACTCTGTGAAGCAAATTGGGTTATATACGTATTATATCTACTACTGGCTTGATAATTAGCATTCTCATTTACCAAATCATTACCGCCTAAAGAACTGCTTAACAGCTTCAAGAATCTTTTATTAATTTTACACCTGTTTTCTTTTATATGGGATCTATTGTTCAATACAAATTCATTTTCTCATCCTTTTTGGTAGAGCTGGGAAGAAGCTAAAATTGGGTATGTATGTTCATTTATCTCATTTTTTAGGTTTTCTAGGATCCACATGGAGTTCCCTATCCCCTAATTTTCGGAGAAATCTCATAAAAAATAGAAAATTTAAGAGATATTTTAAATCTCCCACTTCATTCGTGTTCATCTAAATTATCCGATTTGTAAACCATTTTATTCTTTAGGCTTCGAAGATTAACCTTGGTACTTAGACTTTGTACACTGAAGACATGAGGCATCTTTGGAAATGGAAAGAAAGACAGAGCAGCTTACTTATCAGTAATTTACTTCTCTACTCCACATAGATTATTTCTTAAAACATAAAGCAAAGGCCAAAGAATCGGGACAGGGAAAAAATCAATTAAAAGCAGAGAAACAGCAGATTCCTGGTAGCAGTTCAATGTTTCCTTTACTCTATAAATTACATTTGTATCCTCCCCAGCTACATGTATCAATAATAAATTACCGTTTTCCCCCAAATAAGTTAAATTGAATTTCTGTCTCTTAGTACTGAAAACATTCTGATTAATCCCATAAACTACTACTAGTTTTCTGGTGCTAGATTTAGGGAATGATTTTCATCATCACATCATAATAGGGACATTTATATCAACCTTGGTGTTTCTGTCCTGTAAAAGGAGCCTCATCATTGGCTTATGTGTTAATGTCTTGATCGCCAAGTGATGGGTCTCAACAATTGAGACATGACTGAATACTGAAAGTTTTGATCTAATCCGTGTCCTCATAAGTTCAGGATATCATAGCATGAGGAGCTTTGGAGAAAAACTTTGTTAGATCTTCAGTGAACAGAATAGTTAGTGGAACAGTGTCATTAGGAACCATATCTTACCCTTCCCCTGTCTGCCTCTATCTCTCTCAAGTCAGAGTAGACTCTGTAGCCACACCATTTTACCATCAAAGTAATATTCCTCTCACCCAAGGCTCAAAGAAAAGGGTCTGGGCAGCCTTAGGTTGATACCTCTGAAAGTAAATCGTCCTTTTTAAGTTAGGCTTCTTGTTTATTCTGTCATAGCAATGAAAATTATTATAATACCGTTCCCAAATAAACCGAATAATTACTGCACACATCGGCAAAATGTATCTGCATTTAAAGACCCCTTCTATTTCCATTGTTCATCTTTTTTTCAAATTTCCATGAACTAAATTATTTGGTCTCTTAAAATCAAAATTTTCTAGAACTCTTTTTCAAGATCATATGACTGCTTTTTCTTATCTTTCTAGCCAATATAGAAATAACTTGTCTAGAAATTGTTAAACTAAGAATTACAACTCAATAGCCAAACATTGGACCAAGGTCAGGAAGCCTTGTGGAACAGTTGGGGCTAGGATTGAGGAACCTAGAAAGGATAGGAACTCTGTTGGAAGAAGACCAACAGAGTCAACTAAATGGACCCTTGGAGATATAAAAGTCTGAGCTACCAACCAAAGAGCATACACAGGCTGGACCTAAGCCTTCCTGCCACATATGTAGCAGATGTGCAGCTTGGTCTTCATGCAGGTTCCCCAACAAATGAAGTGGGGGCTATCCCTGGATTTATTGCCTGCCTGTGGATCCTCTTCCCCTAACTGGGCTGCCTATAACTTTTTGGCACTCAAAATATAGACTATAACTCGCTACTCTTTTATGTGGGAGAGGATGTGCCTAGTCCTTCAATGACTTGAGATACCAGGGTGGGTTGATGGAAGTCATGGATAAGGAGAGAACCTCTTCCATCTCAGAGGTGAAGGGGAGAGGTGGGGCAAGGCCATGTGAGGTAGGGACTGGGAGGAGAGGCATAGCTGTGATCTGGGTGTAAGCTGAATAAATAATGTAACAAAAATAATCACAGCAGCCTTAGTCTTTACAGTAAATTGGAAAACTGGGTCTCTAGCGTGCGTGTGTTTGTGTGTGTGTGTGTGTGTGTGTGTGTGTGTGTGTGTGTGTGCGTGCGTGCGCGCGCGCGCGCGCACGCGCTCTTTGCCTTCCAAATGTATGATCTTATTGGAAACACTATGAAACTTTTGAGACATTGTTTCCCATGCCTTTAACAGTCTCAATTTGATAATTAAAATTAACCTGATCATATAATGACAATATGTGTATCTGTTTGAGGATCATAGACAGAGTTCCAAAAGTTATGAAAATAATTCTTTCAATCTTTGTTTTCAAATTTCTAGAACTAATATCTCGAGGACTTACATCTCAGCAGCTGCAGCAAATGTCACATACACAATGGCCTATGCAGTGCTGACCAGCACTCACGTCATTGCCTTGGCTTTTCAGTACTCAGAATATAGACTATAACCCAGTATTCTTTTATGCCTTTCTCTTTCTGCTTCCTGTGTTCTCAGTCATTATGAAAATCTTTCTGTTTATAATTGGATTCAAGGTCCCCCAAGCATCAATCTTAAGCACTCACAGCAAATTTTGACATTTTTACATTTTCTCATGTAAAATAAAAACTTTAAGGAAGGAGACAAAATTTTCAATGAAAACAAAATAAAATGGTAAATATAAATATATCACCAACTCAATTCTACCCCAATGATGGGGATAATATCACTATAAATGTAGATGAGAGCCTCTTGTACTCACCTGCAAAAGTAATGGAACTGGCTGCCTATAAAACTTACTTTTTAAGCAGTCAGCACTTTGGCTTCAGATAATCTCTACCATATATCATATTTCCATCTCATCTCTGTTTGCTAATGCTCTAGGCCTGAGTGTTCAGAAAATGGCCCTGATGTACATAAGCACACCGCAAAGACCTCATTTATGTGATATAAATAAGTACTTTCATTACAAAGTCAGGTACCCTAAGGTGCTCTCCTAACAATCCCAGTGAAGCTAAGTTGTTGAACGTCTAAGTAACAGATCTGTGTATTACTTCTATCCACACCTACCACTCCCCACAGCATCTCTGCAGAGCAGACCAGTTTGGTGCATTTTTATGTCATGAAGCTCAGTCTTCAGTGTAACAAGTTGATCGCTAAGATATTCGGAATATTTGGGAATCTGTCAGTGAACTTAACTTCAAGGTCTTAGGAGTAATCACTGAATGGAACTTGATAGATACATTGTGTCACTGGCACATTGGTTTCCAGAAGATGGAATGGAACTGAACACACAGCAGTGTGTCCAATACAGTTCCTCTTACATTAACAGGATTTAACACATACCTTCAAAAATCAGTCATTGATTTAAGATAGTACATGGTTTCTGTTGTTTTTGTTTTAACTTTCCACTGGTTAAAAGAACTGATTTTGTATGTCTGAAAATATTTAAGTTAATAAAAATATATCCAGTACTATCATTTGCTATTAAAGCAATTCAAAGAATGTGCACATGCAGAAAAATTTGTCCTTTCCACATGGCTTAAGTTGCTGGCAAAATAAAGCTAAATAATTTGTGTTTAAAAACATGATGTGAGTCAGTGCCTTCCAGGTTGGTTATTTTTATTTTAAATTTATTGAAATAATTATGAGCAGAAGATGAATGCTGGACTGCTGCACTTGAAAATATGACTCCCAAACAATTCATAGAGTGAGGACTACATGCAAAAGTGACTTCCCAGGACAAAAACACTCTCAGAGTTTTATGTTACATTAAGGGTTTTAATATGATATTGTTGCTAGAAAACTTTCCCATGTACTTCCTTACACTTTGATGGTTTTCTTATTTTTGGAAAATGTAATTAAGCAAGAAAATGAAATAGAAAAATAAGCTGTTTTCAAAGGTAGAGGTAGTATCTACAAATGGTTAGTTACCTCTCTAGTTGGCTCCAAAAGGGAAAATCAAGAATAACTGAACATTGGTTAAAATGATAATAACAATAATAGTTATAATAATAATAATAATAGATTTCCTATACACATTTAAAAGTACTTTAAGTTTAAACAGAGAAAAACTGCAATTCTTAGTAGAAACCAAGAATTAGAGACACTGTTTAAGAAGCAAAACCATTAAAGTATGCTGAAGATATCAATCAGGAATCCTTTCTAAAAATATTTAAGTATTGTTATTTCATTTACCTCCAATCTATGAGGTTAACTCTAATTCCAATTAGAAAGTGTTTTTTAAAAAAAAGTGACCCAGATCCCGTGGGAGGGAGAGCTAGACCTTCAGAGAGGCGGACACGCCTGGGGGACCAGAGGAGACTACACTCTGCCACATACGGACGCCAGAGGAAAGCACCGGACGCCATCTGGAACCCTAATGCACAGAGGCTCCCAGAAAGATCGGCACAGATCTTCCCTGTTGCTGCCACAGCGGAGAGGACTCAGGCAGTACCCCACGAGCAAACTTGAGCCTTGGAACCGCAGGTAGGACCAACTTTTCCCCTTCAAGAAACCTGCCTGGTGAACTCTGGACACACAGAAGCAAAATTCCTCTAGGACCGGGCACTTCCTCTGTTTACCGGAAGTCCCACACCCGCGGATCCCAGCCCGCAGCGGCTCTCTGCTCCCAGACCCCGTGGGAGAGAGACCTCACCGCCTGATCAGGTGGGCACTCCTGAGGCTGCAGAGCGGAGGCAGACCACCAACACTGCCCACCCCTGCCCACATCCCTGGCCCAAGAGGCAACTGTATAAGGCCTCTGGGTTCCCGTAGGGGAGGGCCCAGGAGCGGCAGGACCCCTGCGCCTGAGACACCGTCAGAACCTGAAGGAAAAGACCGGATAAACAGTTCTCTGCACCCAAATCCGGTGGGGGGGGGGGGGGAGAGCTAAACCTTCACAGAGGCAGACACGCCTGGGAAACCAGAAGAGACTGCACTCTGCGCACATCCAGACGCCAGAGGAAAACACCGGACGCCATCTGGAACCCTGGTGCACGGAGGCTCCCGGAAAGAGCGGCCCAGATCTTCCCGGTTGCTGCCACAGTGGAGAGGACTTAGGCAGTACCCCACGAGCAAACTTGAGCCTTGGAACCGCAGGTAGGACCAACTTTTCCCCTGCAAGAAACCTGCCTGGTGAACTCAAGACACAGGCCCACAGGAACAGCTGAAGACCTGTAGAGAGGAAAAACTACACGCCCGAAAGCAGAACACTCTGTCCCCATAACTGGCTGAAAGAAAACAGGAAAACAGGTCTACAGCACTCCTGACACACAGGCTTATAGAACAGTCTAGCCACGGTCAGAAATAGCAGAACAAAGTAACACTAGAGATAATCTGATGGCGAGAGGCAAGCGCAGGAACCCAAGCAACAGAAACCAAGACTACATGGCATCATCGGAGCCGAATTCTCCCACCAAAATAAACATGGAATATCCAAACACACCAGAAAAGCAAGATCTAGTTTCAAAATCGTATTTGATCATGATGCTGGAGGACTTCAAGAAAGACGTGGAGAACTCCCTTAGAGAACAAGTAGAAGCCTACAGAGAGGAATCGCAAAAATGCCTGAAAGAATTCCAGGAAAACATAAATAAACAAGTAGAAACCCATAGAGAGGAGACACAAAAATCCCTGAAAGAATTCCAGGAAAACACAATCAAACACAAATGGAAATAGAAGCAATCAAGAAAGAACACATGGAAACAACCCTGGACATAGAAAATCAAAAGAAAAGACAAGGAGCTGTAGATACAAGCTTCACCAACAGAATACAAGAGATGGAAGAGAGAATCTCAGGAGCAGAAGATTCCATAGAAATCATTGACTCAACTGTCAAAGATAATGTAAAGCAGAAAAAGGTACTGGTCCAAAACATACAGGAAATCCAGGACTCAATGAGAAGATCAAACCTAAGGATAATAGGTATAGAAGAGAGTGAAGACTCCCAGCTCAAAGGACCAGTAAATATCTTCAACAAAATCATAGGAGAAAACTTCCCTAACCTAAAAAAAGAGATACCCATAGGCATACAAGAAGCCTACAGAACTCCAAATAGATTGGACCAGAAAAGAAACACCTCCCGTCACATAATAGTCAAAATACCAAACGCACAAAATAAAGAAAGAATATTAAAAGCAGTAAGGGAAAAAGGTCAAGTAACATATAAAGGCAGACCTATCAGAATCACACCAGACTTCTCGCCAGAAACTATGAAGGCCAGAAGATCCTGGACAGATGTCATACAGACCCTAAGAGAACACAAATGCCAGCCCAGGTTACTGTATCCTGCAAAACTCTCAATTAACATAGATGGAGAAACCAAGATATTCCATGACAAAACCAAATTTACACAATATCTTTCTACAAATCCAGCACTACAAAGGATAATAAAGGGTAAAGCCCAACATAAGGAGGCAAGCTATACCCTAGAAGAAGCAAGAAACTAATCATCCTGGCAACAAAACAAAGAGAAGAAAAGCACACAAACATAACCTCACATCCAAATATGAATATAACAGGAAGCAATAATCACTATTCCTTAATATCTCTCAACATCAATGGCCTCAACTCCCCAATAAAAAGACATAGATTAACAAACTGGATATGCAATGAGGACCCTGCATTCTGCTGCCTACAGGAAACACACCTCAGAGACAAAGACAGACACTACCTCAGAGTGAAAGGCTGGAAAACAACTTTCCAAGCAAATGGTCAGAAGAAGCAAGCTGGAGTAGCCATTCTAATATCAAATAAAATCAATTTTCAACTAAAAGTCATCAAAAAAGATAAGGAAGGACACTTCATATTCATCAAAGGAAAAATCCACCAAGATGAACTCTCAATCCTCATCTTCAGTTGGTTTATATACAAGTGTGCAATTTCTAGGCTTGAAAGTAAAATGATTCTATCGGGTGCTAGATAGAGGAGCCTTATTTTTTATTATGGCAGCTTGCTATTTTTGTAACATGGTGATTTGGTTGAACAAAATAAAGTACAGTAGTAACTGATCTCCCCTTCTTCCTGGATGAGTGAGGAGATGATTAAATGTTGATGTCAGCATCCTTGAGCATATTCAGATGAGCTTCTGCTTCTGTTGAAAAGGATGCTGTGTTTGATTGTGGTCCGAAGCTTTGAAGCACTACTTGGCATCTCCTTCCTTGGAGGTCTCACTGTTTAAACATAACAGATTTGATAGCTTGTTGGTAAGGTGAGGTCCAGCTTGTCTCCACTAGGTCATCTTCATGTGAATCCGGTGGTTATACGGTTTTGTTCTAGGGATATTTCATTTTTTTAATAACGGTTTTAGCTGACATTCATGGAGAGAATGAATCCTTAGAACTGTGCCACTAGTGAAAGGAAATCCTGTCTAGAGTATGTTTCTTTACAAAGCTGTGTCACACCATCCTTTGGGCCCTCTGCTGGAAAAGTAGAATCAAGTCTCAAATAATGCCTTTTAAATTGTATCCTCTAGTATTATAGATGTAGGACAGTACTGTATCATACCTCTGTGGATGTAAAATAGCTTGTACCTGCTTTATGATACGTAGTAGTGACCGTGCTTTATCAGAGCTGTTTTTAATGATGTTGCTCAGAATGTTTTCTTTCCAGATGATGATTGAGAAGCTAATTTTTAAAAAAAATGGTGCCAGGTACCACAAGAGTAACAGAACTGTGCTGTTTTCTCGGGTTTTGTTTTTTTACTTTTTTTTTTAATGGAGTGTGCTGGATGTCTCTACAGTTTTGTTCAGATGACTGCAGAACCTGGAAAAGCTGTTGCTGCTGTTGATGCATAACACACTGCTATTATTGGTCTTTTTATATAAATATAAATATATATATATACAGATATATAATTTGAATTTTTTGAAACTTTAGCTGTGCTGTCAACTTTGGAAAAAAGTATCCCCGTTTACTGTGTTGAGTTGGCACTGTACAGAAATTAACAGCCATATTGGTCTAGAAATGTTGAACTTAAGTTTTTTCCATTTGTACAGGGGTAACACACTGTATTAAATATGTAAGGTCTTATCTACGTGGGTTTGATTACAAAAACTAATAAAGTATTCTCTAAATTTAAAAAAAAAAGAAGTACAGATTAAAATAATTATATAGTTGGGGGTCCTTACAATATGAGGAACTGTATTAAAGTGTTCACAGCATTAAAAAAAAAAAGAGGCTTCTTATCGTGCTCATCCTGGTCTTTCAACTTTGTGTTATGTGAGGACCTAGTAAGGTCTTCATCAAATACCTACCTGTATCTTGACCTTGAGCTCCTAGCCTCTAGAGTCATGAGAAAAGAGAAGAGATATTCATTGTCTTTGTAAAACATGTGGTCTTGTTATCCCACAAGAATGAAAGTGGACTGCATTAGTCATTTTGAAACAAGAAAGAATGGAAGAAAACTCTCCCAGCATGCAGAGAGGCTTTCAACTGCTTTCATGCTCCTCCCTTGGAGAAGCAGAAAGATGGGAAGAAAGGAAAGCCCCCATGTGTTACGGTGGCTTTGGTCATGTGAACATGTCAGTAGAACTTGGACACCCTGCTGGAGCATTTGTGAAGAAGAAAGACATTAGTGCTTGTGGATCTCTGGCATTTCTGGTCAACACTTAACCGCGTCAGTAGTGAACTAACAGACCTCCATGGCCACTGCCTGGCCTCGTTAGCCCTGGCACGGTGTGTATGCGGCACCTAGAGGCAAGCCTTTCCTCTGAGAGGATGGCAGTGAACTCAGACAGCGTACATGCTTTTGGAAACAGAGCTATCAACAGAGTTTCACTCATTGTTCTATCTCTAGACAAAAAAAGATTTATGTTTTGACCAGCACTTGACTTGGAAAATAAGCATCCAGAAGAATGTAAAGGAAGACGACTACAGAGGTGTATGCTTGCTGTCAATAGAAACACTCTGTATTTATTCATTTAAAATACTACTGGTGTAATGTTTCTAGTTGGGGTCTTTAATGTGTGCCAAGACCTAAGCAGTTGAATGGATGAAACCAAACCGTTTTCTTGCTGTTTCCTGTGCTGGTCAACAGCAGCTGCCACTGATAAAAGCAGCATATAGAAGCTGTGTCTACTGCTGTATAACCCTCCGACCCTCTGCAGTGACCTTGAATAAATTTTGTTCTAGATAGTAAAAAAAAAAGTATGTGGCATATATTATATGCATTGTATTACCAAGGAAAGTGTAAATTTAGAAAATATTAAACAGATAACATTGCTAAATTTAAAATATCATACAACTATATAGTAGAAAAATAGTACAATACTAAAACAATAAAAAAAATCAGTGTCCTATGTTAGAAAGTATTGAGTATATTTAGGAATTCAGAATAATTGTTGAGAAAACACTTATTAGTCAATAAATTGTGGTTTAACGACTAGCTAGACATTTGGAAACTAATTAAGCTAGATTCCTACCTAACTTGTTATCCTGAAATAGATTCCAGATGGATAAAATATTAAACTTAAGCCATAAAAGTAGCCTAAAAAGAACTTTGATAACTGTCTTTAACAAACTTACAATAGCAAAGCCTTTAAAGGGTGACACATAGTTGGAATTCCAAGGAGAAAGGCTTATCATTCTAAACACCTACAAACAACATTTACTCTTCGCATCCAATAATGTCAAAGGTACACAGCCAAAATGTACAAGACTAGTATGGTAAACAGAAGCCTAATTTCTCCCATAAAAAAATAGAAAAACTTTAAACAATACATTTTATTTTGAATTCCTGGAAACTCAGTAGCAAGTGGACAAAATACTCAGCTCTTGGCCACAGAAGAAACTACTCCTTACATAAGCCTGTGAGATGAGCCCGTTATCACTTAGTTTTACAAGTACAAAATTAAAGAGAACTACAGCAAGCAGTTTCTGTAAACACAGATTGATATTTGGTATCATGAGTGCATACAGGGAAAGATGAAAAGAACATTGATGGAGAATAAAGTAGTGTGCCTTCTTTAATGTAATTTATACTTAAGTATAACAATATAGTATAATTTACATTTGAGTATAACAGTATAAATTGCCCCTGATGTTAGCAATTTCACTGCAGCAATTAAGCAACATATAAATTCAAAAATGTCCAAAGGTACATATTCATGCAAACATTTAAAATATCTAATTGGCAGAATTGTAGCCTTGTGGGCTATTAAAACACTTCCACACCTACTGAAACAGTTCCTACACTGAGTTTCTTAGGTGTCTTTTTTTTATATCTCAGCCATCTGGCTCTCTGTGTGGGGCTTCTATGTGATGCAGAAAATAAAGGATTCATAACGTTCCTACTAGTGGCAACCATAGGACCTCTCTATACCATTAAAGTGGAGATCCATGTTTATCCAACAGTACCTATGAAATCTTAAAATATGTTGATATCACCTATGTGAAAGGAATGCCCATTGGCAATGAAAGCATATTGCATGATTTGTGCAATTATCCCAACGCTAGCATGAGGCACCAGTTAAAATGCTAACGAGGCATCTGGCGATGTTTCTCAGGAGACAGAGTGCCTGCCTACCATGAATGAAGTCCTGGATTTGATCCCCAGCACCACATAAATTGGGTATGACTGTGAATGCCTGTAATCCCATGACTGTGCAGATAGAAGCAATACAGATGAGATTTCACGGGTTTCCTCAGCTGTATAGGTTCCTAAGCTACATAAACGCCTGTCTTCAAAAACTATAAAATAAAAAAATAAGGTAAGTCTATATAGACTCATATGGAGAAATATCTGCAATAAATTGATAAAACTTTTGTGGTAGAATTTTATGTGTGCTGTGCTTGTGTGCACCTGTGTCTATAAATTGAAAATAGATTTATCTGATAAGATTTGAAATATGTCTAGAAAATCTCCTAACAAATGACCTGGGCATTTGCATAGGGAATCTATGCAAATAATGGAAGACACTTGGATTTTACTCAGGTTTTTGTCTATATTATTTGAGTTTTTTCCCTTTCCCTATTAACAATGATCATGTTCTGCTTATAAAATAAAAATCTGCAAACATGAAAGCATCCTAACTTAGATATTTTTAATCCCCTTAACTACTAACATTAGACTTTTGTCAAAAATTTTTCTATAGAAAAAACTGAAATGTTGCTTCCAAATGAAGGTATGTATGTATGAAATGAAATACACAGGAGCACAAAAAAGCCAATAACAATACAGATATAAAAATATTAAAATAGTAACAGAGTTGTTCTTGACACATTTTATAACAATGTAAAAAGCAGATGCAGTATCTTATACAGTTCCAGAAAAGAGTGAAGTGTAAATGGCAAGTCACAGTGTCTACCAATTGCAATTAGTCATGAAAATATGCACAACTAACCAGTGAAATGTCCTCAAGTGTTACTAGTATTCGTGTGTTTCTTTGTTTATTTTATAGTTGGGGAGAAATTCTAGATTTGGCTGAATGATAAGAAAATAAGTCTCTATTTTTTATTAATCATTTTTTGTTTACATTTCAAATGTTATCCTCCTTCCCGGTTACCCTCCACAACTGCCTCCCCATCCCATTTCCCCTCTTTACCTTCCCCTTTGCCTCTATGAGGGTGCTCCTTCACCCACTCACGCACTCCTGCCTCAGCACTATAGCATCCCCCTATGCTGAGGCATCAAGCCTCCACAAGACCAAGGGCCTCCCTCCATTAATGTCAGATAAGGCCATCCTCTCCTATACATGTATCTGGAGTCCTGGCTCCCTTCATGTGTGTACTCTTTGGTTGGTGGTTTAGTCCCTGGGAGCTCCGAGTGGTCCAATTAGTTGATATTGTCCTTCCTATGGGGTTGCAATCCTCATCAGCTCCTTTAGTCCTTCCCCCTAGTTCTTCCACTGGGGTCTCCGGCTGGTCTCAGTCCAATGATTGGCTGTATCTGCATCTGAATTGGTCTGGTGCTAGTAGAATCTCTCAGAGAACTCCATATCAGGCTCCAGTCAGCACAATGGAGCACTATTCAGCTATTAAAAACAATGAAATTCATAGGCAAATGGATGGAATTAGAAAGTATCATCCTTAGCTAGGTGACCCAAACACATAAAAAACCAAACAAATGAATGAACGAACAAACAAAAAACCCACACATCTTATGAACTTACTGATAAGAGGATGTTAGCCCAAAAGCTCAGAATATCCATGACCATGATATAACCTTCAAACCATATGGAGCTTATGAAGGAAGACCAAAGGGTGGACAATTCAATCCTACATAGAAAGGAGAACAAAATAATCGTAGGAGGTAGAGGGGGGAGGTACCTGGAAGGGAAAGAGGAGGGGGAGGAATAAATGGGAGGCAAGATCAGGTTTTGGAAGGGACAAGAAAGAAATACAGAGGGTCAGGAAATCAAATGAAATTTGTAGAAGTGGGGGAACAGAGAACTGCGGATAGCCACTAGAAAGTCCCAGATGCCAGGGAAGCAAAGGACTCCCAAGACCCATCAGGGATGACTTTAGTCAAAATATACAACAAAGTGGAGACAACCTGTAGAGACTACCTCCAGTAAATAGGCACCCAGCCATCTCAAAATTGTTAACCCAGAAACGTCCCTATCCATAGGAAATACATAGACAAAAAATGGAGTAGAGACTGAAAGAAAGGCCATTCAGAGACTGCCCCACCTAAGCATCCATCTTCTTTGCAGACACCAAACCTTCCCACTGTAAGTATCTTCAAATCGAGCCAATAAGAAGCACAGACTCCAGGTCATAAATTCTGTTAGTTTTTCATTGCATAAAAGGATCACATAATTGGTGTAGCTATATGATCTCTCTCTCCCTCTCCCTCGCCCCCCTCTGTGTGTGTGTGTGTGTGTGTGTGTGTGTGTGTGTGTGTGTGTGTGTACAGTGAGACAAACACAGTGAAATGCTGACATGTTTTCCAGATTGCTGCCTTTTAAAACAGGGCCTTAATTTGATAGTTCACGTGAACCTACTCAACTTTTCAAAGTATAGGGCATCTACAATAATACCTGTTCTTTCTTTGATCTCTCTTCTTCCTTGTCCCCTTCATTCTCTATGTGGTCACTGATTTTCCCTTTTACTTGTTTTTTATACACAGAAGTTTTGTCTCAGCTGCCTTGTTCTCTGATTTTCCACATCATTTCATTGTTTTTAGTTTGCCTTAATAACAGCCTTGATCCCGACTTGAAGATGATTGAAATTTGCTTCCTTGATATGAAGATGTTAACCTGTATGCAATATATAAGACATTCCCGTAAGAGGGGTGGACTTCTGTCAGTCTTCTCACACCACTGTAGGGTCCCCTTTGTAAGTAATGAAGTCAAAGGATCAAGGTGACTGACTAAGTGGAAGTATTGGTAGTTATAGATCAGGCTTAATGATTCTGTAGAACAACTCTGGATCGACCAGAATGCTTCCAACCTGAGACCTAAATGCTGTCCAAAATTGCTCTGTTCTGAAACACCTTTATATTGGGGCTGAATTTGGATGAGTGTGAGGTGTGTGTGTGTGTGTGTCTGTGTGTGTGTGTGTGTGTGTATGTCTGTTCTTGTTGTGATTTTAAAATTAGATATGGCCAAAATACCATGTATACATATAAATGTATGTATATATAGATATAGATGCATATACCTATGTGCATATATAT
Source organism: Rattus norvegicus (assembly GCF_021556685.1). Lineage (NCBI taxonomy): Eukaryota > Metazoa > Chordata > Mammalia > Rodentia > Muridae > Rattus > Rattus norvegicus. Next base: position 84,160,908 of record NC_141540.1, on the reverse strand, counting down.
ACAAGTATATAAAATACATGTTCTCAAATCAAAACAATTATAAAATATGAGTAATAGTTGCAGAACATCTGGGTCACATTAGTGCTTAAGCACAGTAATATTGTGTAGCTAGGTCTGGCTAAAGGTAAATCTTTATGATTATAACCCAAAACTTCTTACTACCAAGATCCTCAACAGTCTTACACTTTGAGTCTTCATTGTGTAAATTTTCTCTGAATGCTATATAATATGTCAGTGTAATTTATGCTTTTTTATTGGTGTTAACTTCTATTTTCTGAAACCAGGAATATTTTTGGAATAAGATGAGTACTAAGAAGATCCCTACTTACAGGTTTCTTTTATGATTTTATGACATTGATTTTAGAATTTGACATCTTGTTCAGTCTGTTTTGGATATCTAGTATACATACACACACACATATATACATGCATACATACATAAACACATATACAGAGACATACATACATACCCTAAATATAAATATTAGATATATAAAGACATATGTTGAAATTACTTAAAAATGTTAGAAATGAAATTGTCTTCTTGGACTAAAGAATGCAATGATCAAAAGTAATCATCAAGCACCATGCCTGCCTGGACCATGCTTCTTGTCTTGATGATAATGGACTGAACCTCTGAATCTGGAGGATTCATATTTGCACTGAATATTGTGACACGGCATTCCCGAGTCATAGAGAGTCATTATTCACCTCTGATAATCACCATTGTAATTTCTGGATGTGAAAGAATTTGAAGAACGGCTAGACATCTAGAGAAATTAATTTCCAGAAGGTGGAAAAAAAGATAGCATGCAAAGAACTATTAAAACTTCTTAGATGTTGATCAGCAGTCTGATACCTGACCAAATGCTACAGTCTATGTGCTTCCCAGGATGTCCAGAGAAACCAAAAATACAGGTGAGAATCTTGCCCCCAAACCATGCCAACTGGGATAACCACAGGGCCCAGCTGACTCAGGACCCATCTCTTCCACCTCAGTACCCGGAGCTCCACCTTCCAGCCCACCTCCCCACCCAGGTCAGATCAGCAGCCTGATACCTGGCCAAATGCTACTATAGCCTGTGAGCCACCCAGGAGGTCCACAGTACACAAGGACACCGAAGGACCACAGTAACCAGGGACACAGGAGGTCCACAATAACCAGGAACACAGGAGCCTGCTCTAACGAAAGACACGAGAGGCCCAGCCTAACCAGAGACAATGCTGCTGGCCTCCAAAGAGACCAGCCCTAACTCGGGTTACATAATTCTTCCTGCCTCCCAGGAGGCAGGTTCCAGTCAGAGACACCCATGCCAGCTAACACCAGAGAGAATGGCCAGAGGCAAGTGCAAGATCATTAGCAACAGAACCTAATGCAACTTGGCAGCATCAGAAACCAGTTCTCCCACCTCCAGAAGCCCTCTATACCCTAACACACCTGAAAAGCAAGATAATGACATAAAATCCCATCTCATGAAGATGATAGAGGCCTTTTAGGAGGACATAAAGAACTCCCTTAAAGAAATACAGGAAAACACAAGCAAACAACTAGAAGTGCTTAAAAAAGAAACGAACAAATCCTTTTAAAAAAATATAAGAAAATACAATCAAACAGGTAAAGGATTGCAACAAAATGATCCAAGAACTAAAAATGGAAATAGAAACAATAAAAAAGGACAAAGGGCAGCAACCCTGGAGATGGACAACTTAGGAAGAGATCACCAACAGAATACAAGAAATAGAAAAGAGAATCACAGGTGTAGAAGACACCATAGAAGATATTGACACATCAGTAAATATGTAAAAATCTCCTATCCCAAAGTGTCCAAGAAATTCAAGACACAATACAAAGATCAAACCTAAGAATAATAGGAATATAAAACAGTGAAGAATCCCAGCTCAAAGGGACAGATAACATTTTCAACAAAATCATAGAAGAAAACTTCCTTAACTTAAAGAGATGACCATAATGTCCAAGAAGCCTATAGAACTCCAAATAGATTGTACCAGAAAAAAAAAATCCTCTCATCATATGATAATCAAAACACTAAATGCACAGAACAAAGAAAGAATCTTAAAAGCTGTAAGGGGAAAAGGCCAAATAACGTATAATGCAGACCTATCAGAATGATAGCAGACTTCTAAACAGACATTCTAAAAGATGGTCACAGACAGATGCCATTCAGACCATAAGAGAACATAAATGCCAGTTCAGAATACCATGCACAGCAAAACTCTCGATCATCATAAATGGAGAAACAAAGATGTTCCAAGACAAACCCAAATTTAAAGAATACCTTTATACTAACCCAGCCTTACAGAGGATACTGAAATGAAATCTCCAACACAAGAAGGGTAATTACATACAAGAAAACATACAAAAAGAAACATTTCACAACAAACCCAAAAGAAGAAAATCATACACACATAACACCACCTCCAGCAACAATGATAAAGTAAATTTGAAAAGCAAAATAACGTTGAGTTATATTTTGTCCAGAAGAAGTATTTTCTGAATTTCTTTAAGTAATGGCCACACCCTGAATTAAGGTATATGTTTCTCCAAGAATTAATGACAGCCCTTGCCACAGGATGGTCATGGTATAAGATTTATGTTCTGTACCATGAATTTCCTATATGGGTTTCTCATCCTGAGTGGATCAGAAGGCAGCTGTGATATGGTCTCGTTTACTAACTACAGACTTTTAAAATACCTTTTCTTTCCACAGTTTCTTTTAAATCACTTCCAATCTAAACACAATTGGAAGCTACTTCAAGTTTTTTATTTCAATTAATTCACTCTTTCCATGGTCTTCAACTAGTAATTTAATTTATGGGAATGTACCCACCAGTTCTGGGATGTCTGCCTGAGAGATTAGCTAGTGGTTGACTTCTTACTATACATACTCTATCAATTAATTATTGGCCAGAAAATTTGACAATATTTTGCTCCACATGAAAGCCAAATGGAAGAAAAAAATCCCCAGATAGCTTCCAAATTGCTTTCTCAAGTATCCAAGAACAATTTCGAGAAACAGTCAAATTTGTCTAGTTTGAAGTAACTATGCGGTTTTGGCTGACTCTAAACCTGTCCTTAATCTAGTTAAATCTGCACACATAGGGAAGGAGTAGGACTTTACCACTAGGTACTTTCTTATCAATATAAAATGCTGCTCAACTTAGTAACTCTCCACATAACTCTCCACTTCATAATGTACTTTAGCAGCCCCAACTTCCTCTCTCCCACTTTCTGACTCATTGCCAACTAAGTTATACCTATATTTTTCAGAGGATAAACCATGAGGATTGAAGTTTTAAATGGAAAAAATTAAAATAACAGAATTTTCATACTTTATCCCTTTATTTGATTAAAAATTGCTTTCAACAAGCAGGATCCAATTGGATGGCAAAAATAAATAATACACATGCATTTGATGACATGACATGGGACATGTGGCATGGGTGGTATGATGGGGGAATAAACTTTATTGGCCCATAAAAGGGGTAAAGGAGTGAGGACAGGCCAGAGAGAAGAGCAGTGTGAATGGGAAATTAAAATGGAATGACTTAAGATATCCAGTATGCTTCATGACCTCGTTTAACTAAGAGCCAGGTCTGTGCAGGGAAGTAAGGAAGACTACAGCTGTTTCCTTCGCTGCTACTGACAGCGGTCCTATCGTCAGACTAGGTCTGTCAAGTCAGACAGAACTTTCTCTGGTTAGTATAAACAGGGTCTCCATCCTGGGCTCAGAAGGCATGCTTGTGACGAACTTGCACACTTTCCATTTCCCCACCTTCAATGGCGTCCAGGGTCTCCAGCCTGCTAAAGCACTCCAGGCTTCTTCCAAGAACTTCTTCTAGTCGACTGCATAACACCTGAGCCCTTTACAGTTCCACCTGCAGAGTTCAGTCTCTCTCAGAGTTCTCTGGTTGGGCATGGACCTTGGCCAGGCTACTGTAAAGTTGCCTCTCAGTTTGCAGGGCCTAATAGAGCAGACTCACTAGTCCTTCTAACATCAGCAGCAACTGTTGTCTCTTGTTCCCTGATACTTTCTAACCCTGGAATTCCACTGAAGCAATTTATTTGAAAGTGTGTATATACAAACAAGAAATACAGTTAACGAAATGGGTAAGAAGTCAGATCTTAAAACGCAGTTGTTCTAGAGGTAGAGCTGTCACTCAATAAGCTACACCAACCAGCCTAGCTCAATCAATAAGATTCAGATTCAGTGAAAGACTTTCAGAAAATAAAGAATTATTGAGAAGGACATTGGATGTCAACCTCAGTTCCCCACATGTTAACCCAAACACACACACACACACACACACACACACACACACACACACACACACACACACAGAGAGAGAGAGAGAGAGAGAGAGAGAGAGAGAGAGAGAGAGAAATTCTTTTGATATTGAAAGAATATTGACAGTGTCTTTTAGTGACACAGATTTCACCTTCAATTTTCTTTGTGCAGAGTTCAGAACTGTTAAGAGATGGCAACTTGTAATATTAAATTTTTAAACAAGAACCAACTAATACTAAATGCTAATAGAAAGGTGGTATCATCTTTACTCTGCCCCTGCTAAGCCACATTTATGCAAGAGCTACAAAGAGAAGAGAAAGGAGGAAGGAGAAAGGTAAGAAAGGAAGATGGTCCCTTCCAATCCTCACCACACTGGGTTGTAAAATAAGGATTTCAAACCTCTAATTCAAATAGCTGTTTTAAGCTATTCCTCCTGTACCACCTTGTTCGATTATTTGAGGGCTGCTATTTGATTTTGGACATATTCAAAACATTGGTTAGCCATGAAAGCGTGCTAATCTTGGAACATTTTAATGTTTCCTAAAAGAACACCCTTGCTATTTGGAATCAATCTCTAGTCTTCTATCTCATTAAGAGCAGTCACTAGTTCACTTCCCGTCTGTATTTGCCTATTCTGAATACATACACATTTTTGTGAGTAACATTTGTTGTAATTTATCTTGGCCATAGGCTCAGAATAGAGCTGCATTCTACACTGACTTGCTAAATTTGGATCTAGAATGTGTCTTGATGTCTCATGTGTTAAAAGCTTTTCCCATAAAATGACATTATTTAGAAATAGTGGAACCTTTATGACATAGCCTCAGAGGAAGTCCTAGGTCACTGAGGCTGTAGCCTTGAAGAGGATAGTAATAGTATTGAATTTTCTTTTTTTATAGGAAAAACATGTGTGTGGTATATGTGTTTGTATGCACACATATATGTGTATACATGAGTGCATGTTCACATCCGTGTATGTGTGCATGTGGGTGTGTGTGTGTGTGTGTGTGCGTGACAACACATGTGTATAGAACAACCTGAGGTAATCATTTCTCCCTCCCACCATCTAGGTGCTGTCCTTGGGCTTGGATTGCAAGTACCCTTACCTACTGAGCCAAATGTGTTGTTTTTCCTATCACCCTTTTAAATATGCCTATGAGGCAGATATTGCCACATGATTGCAACATTTACTGCTGGACCACAGGTGCACATCAGTGGGGCCAACTGAGCAAGAACTGAAACCCTTGAAAGCTTCCAAACAAACCTTTCCTGTTTTTAAATTTATTGTTTCTGGTATTTTGTTACAGTATCAGAAAGCATATAATTCCATGCTTATTTTTGTAAGGAACTGCCAAATTATTACCCAAGGAGCTACACCAATTGGTATTCTCACCAGCAAAGTGTGGGGATTCCAGTTTTCCCACTTTAATTTTTTTATTAATTCACATTGTAAAAATAAAGGAAATAAATTCACATTCTGAAAAGCAAGCAGAGAGTAGGGAAGGGAAGGAAGAAGAGGGGAGAAGGGGGAGGGAGGAGAGGGAGGGGTGGGAGAAACAAGTCAGTCTGCTAGCATGGTCATTATTCTACTGATGAATTAGACCACTTGGAGTGAAACATAAATATGAGCTAAGTGATGTTGGACATTCTTCCCACGTTTTTGGCCATTTTCTCCATGGAATAATAAAGTTATGGCTATGTGTGTGTGTGTGTGTGTGTGTGTGTGTGTGTGTGTGTGTGTGTGTGTGTGTGTGTATGTGTGTGTGTGTTTGTAAAACATAGTTGTGATATATTGTAAGAAACAAAACAGTTATATACACACACGTTTTAACAGGCAAAAGATTTGCAAGAAAGTGTACCAAGGTCACTGCTTTTATTTTTAGAAATCATAATCACATGTCAGTCTTTGTTGTGCTCTTCTTTGCTTATTTGGGATTATTTAAAAAGAAACAACGACTGTGTATTATTTTATTCCTAATTTTAAAGAACACTGTGCTCCTGCCACTGGACCTTGCACCACTGATTCTCAGCCTAAGAAAAAGCAATCTTCGAGATAGTTTTTAAAGTTTCCAATGTCTGGACTTTCTCTTCCTGACAATGTCCTATTTAACTGCTTTGGGGTGGTTCTAATGTGAAGGCAGAGTGCAGAAGTCATGTTAAAACTTCCTTTTCTGCAACCATTTATTGAGTTTTGTGGTGGGGGGAAAAAGTCTTCCTAGAGAATGACAGTCTCCTGACGTGAGCTTAGTAGAGGTCATTTTATTTATGGTTCGCAAGGTATTATCTTTACTGGGCTACATCTGGAGAGGTTTCCTTAGTATCAAGAGGCTACTTCAAGAAACATGTGACGAGGTGTCCCAAACTTTCTCCTGGCAAGTGTCGTGGGGAGATCAGCAACTTAATGTGGAAATAAAACCATCTGGCATTTGAGGAGCTCTGTACCCAGAGTAAGGTGTAGTTTAAGTGCTGCTCTGTAAAATCAAGCTGTCTTTGGCTTAATGGATAAACTATTTAGACAATGATTTGTCCCTTAGCTCTTGGCTGCTTGGTGATGTGAAACTCACAGGGGCAATACTGGGATAGAGGGGAAGGTAAGCAAACACAAACATCCTTGCTAAAGTTGAGAATCAGCACACATTATCCATTGCCTTTGCCTTCCAGTGTATGGCGAAAAACATGATTAATTAAAGCATGTGATTCTGGAGTTTACATAGTCACCTTCAATGACAAGCATCACAAACGACTTCATAGTTAAGTCATGAGGCACCTCACCTGTCTAATACTTTCCAATTTAAGACATTTGATCCATGGCAGACATGTCTATTACTGAAGAATCTGACAATTTTTACCTTAAAACTGCCTAAGCATATAGGCTTTCATTAATCTCAGAATTCCTTTCTACTCTCCATTTATTGGCGAGAGAAGTGAGATTGGTAGAATGATTAGCTTTCTGTGTGTTCTGGGGAAAAACATTAATTAATTTACATAGACAATACCCCAGTGTCTGTTACTATTACAAAGAGTTTCATTTCTTCATCTAGAACCAAATTTTAATGAATTGCATCTGTGTAGAGATAACATGGTAAGTTCATGGAAAAGCCAAAGGTGAATGACATTATTCAAGCTTTCAAATATTATCTTCTCAAAAACAAATAAATATAAGTATTTAAATGATTACCAAGAAATGTAAAATATTAAAATTATATGAAAGTATTTTTAATTTTTTAAATCATAAAGGAAACTAGAGAAACCATAGTTTCTCTACCATAAAATGATACTACACCTGACGTGCACAAAAGATGCAAGGATATAATTCCATACATTTGAGGGAAAATAACTTCCAATTTGTGTGTAAAACATAGTTGTATAAGATTAAGAGAAATAGAAGCAATATTTTGAAGAAGTTTTTGTTGAGGAAGCTGAAGAAATTTAATGTTTTCCAGTATTGTCTTAAGTTGAATTTTCTCCATTACTTTAAGTGCTATACTTTTGGGCTGGGGGATAGTTCATTCAGTAAAGTGTTTGCCGTGCAAGTAGGGCGGTCTGCATTCAGAGCATCAGCACTTACCTGTAACTTCAGGAATAGGGAGGTGCACAAAGGCAGATTCCTGGGGCTCACCAGGCCAGCCAGCCTAACCCAAGTCAGTGAGGTCCTGTTATAGTGAGAGTCCCTACATCACACTAAGGTTAAAGACAACTGAAGATACGTATCATCAATGCCTGGCCTCCACACACATGTACATGTACATAAATACAGACAAACACACCACACATATGAGTATGTGCATATATGTTCACCAAACACACACATGTGCACACACTCACAGGCATTGCCATGCTTAAAAAGAAAAGAAGGGAAAAGAAAAAGGGAAAAAAGAAGAAAACATATTTTCTCCTATCCCGTCATATATTTTATTTTATTATTTTTTATTTTAGTCTATTTTTAAAACTGCGCATATATTTAACATTTAAACCATGTGCCTTCATGGTTTCCTTTTTGTTATGTTTGTTCCTCACATTATTTTCTTCTATTTTCAATTCCCGTCTTGCTAAAGTACATAACTTGCTAATATTTCTGTAAGAATTTATAAATGCAAGCTTTCTCACTTTGACCATGTGAAATTTTATTTTAAGTTTGCCTTTGCCCGTAATTGTTTAATTAACAGAGCATATTAAGTGGGGACTTAGTCTCCCTCAAAAGCATGGAATAGTTTCTGGCATCCTAGTGCCTGTCAAGTCTACTATTATTCCTTGATAGATAGGCTACCATTTCTCCAATTTCTTTCATGAATTTTAGAATGTATTTTCAATGTTCTAAATTTTACTTCTACATGTGTGGTACAGATTTTTAAAAGTTAATTTATTGGGAACTGTCTAATTCTTGAAAATAGAGATACTTGGTTTCTTTCTATTGTGGTTTGAATAAGGATTAACCCCAAGGGTTTATATACCTGAACACTTGTCTCTGTTTTTAGATGTGGTCCTCAAGAATTTTAAATTTTTTCTTACACCTTTGAACATTTAAAATGACATTGTTACCATATCCAGAAATGGTTAGGCATGGCCCCCCAGCTGAGAGATGGGGTCACCCACCCATCTCCAATGTTTTAACCCAGAATTGCTCCTGTCTAAAGGAAATACAGGACAAAGAATAGAGCAGAGACTGAAGGAAAGGTCACCCAGAGACTGCCCCACCTGGGGATCCATCCCACATGCAGACACCAACCCCAGACACTGTTGCTGATGCCAAGAAGTTCCTGCTGACAGGAGCCTGATACAGCTGTCTCCTGGGAGGCTCTGCCAGATCCTGACCAATACAGATGTAAATGCTTGAAGCCAACCATAAAATTGATCACAGAGACCCCAATGGAGGAGTTAGGAGAAGGACTGAAGGAGCTGAAGGGGCTATATCTGGCATCAGTGGGAGGGGAGTCCCTTGGTCAAGTGAAGGCTTGATACTCTAGTGTAGAGGAATGCTAGGGAGTTGAGGTGGGTGGGTGGGTGGGTGAGGGAGTACCCTCATAGAAGCAGGATAAGGGAGATGGAAGAAGGGGTTTGCAGAGGGAAAACCAAGAAAGGGAATAATATTTAAAATGTAAATAAATAAAATAGGCAACTTAAAATAAAATGACCTTGTTTTCATGTTATTATATCTTTTATTGGTTTTTATTTGCTGTTTGCTACAATTCCATTTTTGAATAAAGGTCTGTTTATTTGAGTGCTATTATGTCTTAGATGTTACTATGTCTGGATGAATCATTCCTAAAGGAAATGACTAGTTCCTGGTTATGACATCATTACCATGAGTGAGTTCATGTTTCCCTCTAACTCCTGTGGCTCTCTCAACAAGTCTTTGCCGTAGCTCCTTGACCGTAGTTCCTTCACCAAGCATAACATGTGAACTTCATCCATACTCCACATACGATTGGCACAGATACAGCACAGATACTTCATTTTCAATCTTGACCTATCATAAGCAGCCCATTTTCTCTTCTTACTTATCACCGGTGTGCGCTGAGACCTTCTCTCTACAGACCCTCACGAAGCTTTGTTCCTGTCATGGTTCTCAGTTTTAGTGGTTGTTGCTGCTGCTGTTGTTGTTTTCTGTTTGTTTGCTTTGGCTCTGGCTAGCCTGTAAATTACTGTGTAGACAAAGCTCCTCTCAGGCTCAAGAAATGCATCTGCCCTGCCTTCAGAGTGCTCGGATTAAAGGGCGCACCATCATCCAGGCCCAGGCTCTCACCCTTAAGTTGGTGCTCATTTCTCTGTAAATGAACCTATGACCCAACCCCTGCCTTATTGGCCAACACTTTCTTATTAGGTTGAACCCCCATCCCACCCCAGATAAAATCCAGGTTGGGCCATTTGGCATTAGCTCCCATTTCAGCGTCAGTGACTATCTTCATTCCCAGTGTCATGTGGCCTTTGTTTTTCTCAAATGTAGATAGGTATATGGACATTGTGGGGTTATTGTATCTACTCAGAAATAATGACTGTCCAGAGGAACAAAACAGAAGGCGCCAATCTACCATAGTTTAACTAGAAACCTCGGCTTCCTGTCAAATCCATGGCTGTGCTGACTTCATCCATTTCCTCAATTTGTTCCCTTTAACTCTTTTCACCTGAATGGATCAATAAATCATTGTGCTTATTTTTGAAAATTGTTCTTTTGAATCTTATTGGTCTGTGTTTACATTTGTTCATTGTCTGAAGATGCCAAATTCCTAGAGGAAACACATCTTGTAGACATATAGACGCGTATTAGCAGCGCTGAAAAGTGACACTGCATAAGGCGGTGTCTAGGGTGTCTCTGAATGGCCCACTTACCAGGAAAACCATGTTTTTTCGTTGACAGCAGTTTTCCTTTTGGAAACATAACTTCATCTTGATGCTACTTTTTTTTATTTTTTGTTTGGTTTGGTGGTGGTGATTGGTGCCTTTACATTAAAAGAGGGCACTTTTGAAATAAATAAGAAATTATTCTTCCTACCAAATTTGCTTCCTATGACCAAATCTTCAGAAATAAACATTCTTTCCATACCAGGCATTACCTGGTCAAATGTCACTTACAAACCCCAATATAATGAGAACCTTTTCTTTCCTTGTTTTCTTGTTTACTTCTTTCTTTTCTTTATGCCTGTCTGTCTGTCTGTCTTTCCCTTCCTTTCATGTGTTGGGGGGGGCAGGATATGTGTGTATGAGGGGTAGAATTATGAACTATAAAAGTGAGGTGACAGGAAGGTGCTAGGAGAAATGTTCAAAACGCTGATGTGATTTATGAACATGTGGCAAACAGATGTGGTGGAGAAATGGGGACCCTCATCTCCTTTTATAAATTCGAGTCCCATTTGTGTCTTTCTTACAACAACACCACCCTCAGGTTCATAATATGCTTTATTAAAATTCTCTGCAGGGCATGTGGATGATTAATAATTGTCGATGACAGAAATTTCTATGGGTAAGCTGCGTAGTGAAAGATAAACACAACAGGGCTATTTTAACCTCTGTATATTATGCTTATTAGAGAAAGGCTTCTCTCTAAGATGGCCTGTGTTGAGACTGTGTGTGATTAATGGAAATGTCACCAATGGCTCTGGTTCTGGAAAACCTCTTAAATTCTCCTTTGTTGTAATCGTCACTTGAATTTCATTTTTCACTAGGGAAAATCATTTTTAGAAAAAAAGATGCGATCAAGAGCAATTAAAATATATATTGACCAGCCATCTAGGAATAGAATACAAGTCATAAGTAGTTATTCATTGTAAAAATTTGGTGGCAATTAATGCTAAATGTGCAGTGATTCTTTGAAAAAAAAACAAACAACATTGGAATATTTGGTTTTGATTCTTCCTATTTCCAATGTCTGAAATCTTTAGACCAGTCGTTCTTTCTACCTTTCTTAGGAGAACAATTGTTCTCCGATTAGTAGATATAGTAAAGTGTGGAAGAACTACTCCAATGATCTAAAAGTGTTGCTTTCAGTAACAAGAAACTGTAACAGAACAAATGCATTTATAGTAAAGAAGTGGGTTTTCTCTAGTCTTTTCCAAGCCTTGGCTCTCACTAGTCTAGATGCAACCACTGATGAGTTCTAAGAGCTCAGTGCTTTTTCAAGTGGGAATATTAAAATTTACTGTAAATTAAATTTGGCATTCTGTATTTTTTTCACAGTGAATAAATAGTCATTTGAAGCACTAGAAGTTAGAGTATAATCATAGAATTCTTATGTCACTTAGTTATCTGTGTAGGACATTTTGGGAAGGTTAATAAAATCGAAAACAATCAAAATTAAGTGTCATGCTTACCACTGTGATATGTTGTGCTGTGGCCGAGACTTTATTAAGCAGACCTGAAAGGACATGTTGCCCAGACTCTCCCTTAACAATTTCTAAAATCCTCTATTTCTCCCTAGTAAAAATTTAGCAAGCAGTTGCCTGCAAGACACAAAGAATGAGTGCTGGCTGGGGGGCCTCCTCCACAGTGTGACAGAAATCAGCATGGGGCCATTCCACGCTTAATGTATAAAGTTAAATGAGACAAAGAAAAGAACCAGGGTCACTGTACTTCATGGCCTCTGGTTTCAGCCCAACAGGAAAATTATAAAAACAGTAACTTTGTTTTAAATCTCACAATGACAACATCATAATGCGTTTGAAAACCAATACAGAAGATAGACTTAACCACCTTAAAAATATGGAGGTAATTATTCTGGGGTCTGGATGGAAATGTGTTGTTCTGATATCTCAGACAACTTTTCCTTGCCATCTGCTCATGTCAACAGCTTACCTCTCTAGCAGTAATGACTAGGAAGTCAACTTTATAATGCCATTCTTAAAAAAAAAATGTTTACAGTGTCTCCCTGAAGAAAAAACAAAAGTAAGTAAAACCTATTCTCTCTCTCTCTCTCTCTCTCTCTCTCTCTCTCTCTCTCTCTCTCTCTCTCTCTCTCTCTGTGTGTGTGTGTGTTGTGTGTGTGTCTATCTCTGTGTCTTTCTGTCTCTCTGTCTCTCCATCTCTCTCTTTCTCCTCTTCTTTCTTCCTTTGGGATATTTTGTCATCAGTCTGAAGCTGGGTTAAGGTATTTTGACATGAATATCTAGAAAGTATCTTGATTTTTTTACCCCTAAATTAAAGTGCCTTGGTGGTTGAACATTAAAGAAAGATTTATAATTCTTGAATTACTTGCTGGGTTTGGATTTTAAAACCAGTTCCTAATGCTCAGAATACTTGGAATTTAGAGCTCGAATAATATCTAGTGATTTTTCAAACATGGAATTTGCCCCATTACAGGTAAATACCCAGCCTGATGTTTTCTGAAATGTAAATTGCCATATTCTTTGGGAATCTTTACACCCAAGGAAGAGGCAGAATGGTTTGTTTCAAATTACAAATTAATTCGGTATTCTAAAGACAAACACTAAGGAAAAGGCTTTCCTGCACAGGTCTGAAAAGAGGGTGGGCACAGTGAAGAGCTTGAGCTCCAGGCAGCGCTGTAAACACAGGTAATTAGCACAGTGTTCCCTGGCCCTCACTGAAAAGGCTTTCCACGTACACTAAGAATTCTTGTTTTCATGTCAGCCAACGAAAAGTTTTCTAGGATGTGGAGAGAAACCAACAGGATCAGTTTTATGTTCACAAAAACCAGTGAACAAGATTCCATTGAGGAAAAGCAAGCAGGAGCCACTGAGAAGACAAGGCCTGATCTACAGACATAGCAGAGCAGTGGCTGTGCAGAAGAGAGAAAAGGAGAGGAAGTCCCTCCATTCCGTCTAAGGCAGCCCTTGGGATGTGCCCCTCACACCCTCCTCAGCAAGCTTCTCAAACTGCTTGGAAAGTTTGCAAAATTCCCATTCAGCAATCCCTTTAAATATTATGATGCATTTAAGACATTTAAAGACTCTGACGCCCAATGTAATGAGCCCCCCGGAGCTCCCTAACAGTTTAGGAATGAGGCAAAGACACCGCTGGAGACCTTGACGTGTGTATGGAGGTCAGAGGACAGCTTGCAGGAGTCCATTCTCCTCTTCCTTGTTCTGGCCTCTGGGGCTGTAACTCACTGGGCTTGACAGCAAGTGTTCAGACCCCTGTGTCATCTCACCCCCCAATTTTATTACTTAAACACACCAAGATTTATTTATCCATCTCATAAATACATGTTTGTATCCTTGTACTTGGTGTTGTGATAAAAATGTTGTCTGTGTCACTTCCTACACACATACACCCATCTCCACTGCAGCAAATGTAGAGAACGTTTCAAGTGGATTGTGTGCATTGACCTCGCCCATGCTTCGATTCATGTCTGCCACCACCCCAGTCCTAAGGCCAGGTAGGCGTCCAATTTCATTATAATTTCATTTTCACATAGTATGTCGGGTATATTTTTAAAGAAATGATCATTTTATTTTTAAATAGTTTAGTGAAATTTTCAGAGACCCGAAAATATCCTATCATTCTATCACAATATTGAAAAGAAAGCCAAACTGTGAAATGTTTTGTTTTGTAAATAGGTTTTCCTAATATCTTAGAAAAGTTTTTCCCTCTTAGATACCCGTAAGTGAATCTATGGGTAATTCTAATTACGAGCCTGTTTATCCCAGAGACAATTCAGAAATCAAAGGGATTATTTGTTCTGTCAAACTGTCTATGCCTCTTAGAATGTTCTCCAAGTAGCATGTACTAGCACGCAGCATCTCTCGTCCCACATGATCAATCGCATATACTGCCAACGTTGTTTAATGTACGAACAACATACTTCTGTAAGAGTAAAGATCTGTACATCTGTGTTCTGTCATTTTAGTTCTGTGAGAAAAATTAAGCTTAGGCAGAAGTAAAATGTGAATGAAATAGAATAGACATAATTACACATGACCTCATGCCTCATTCTTGTGCATAGTGTGTATGTGTGTGCCTGTTTATACCCACATTGATGCTAAAGTCTTTTGCTCTTCTTTAGCTTAGCACTATATGTTGTACGCCGATCTCTAACAGAAACTAAAGCTCATTGATTGGCTAGACTGACTGACAGGCTTTAGGGCTGTGCCTATCTGTGTCCCACCAGAGCTGAGATTATGGACACACTCAACCATGTTAGCTTTTTAACATGGTTGTTGAGCATCAGAATTCAGATCTTCACATTTGCATGGAGTCATTTTATGTACTGAATAATATCCCTAGTCCCTATGAATCAATTTTTATTTGATCGCTTTACTCAATAGAGTTCAGAGTGACATAAGAGAATGATTGGGATCCAAAAATTTGTATCTTGATTTATCAAAGGCTTTGGTATAGTAGAGGTGACACATTTGAGCATACCTTAAGGAGCATATCAAAATAATTTAAAGAGTCTAAAGCAATGATCTAAAGCAATAATTTCAACTCCATAAAACTGCTAGGCTTGCGATTTTTTTCTAAGGTTCATAGCATGAATAATGGAGCATGAATCCTGGGAAAATGGCAGAATCTCCAGAGTGGTACAGACAAAGAGCCTGTAGCCACATTTGGAGGGTGAATCTTGGGGGGATCTTATTTTCCTTGAACCCTCAGAAGGTTGGTGTAGCTACATTTAAAGTGCCAATTTTAAAGTTGTACAATAGAAAGAATGATGCATGAAGTCAAATTTCCATGGTTTAATGACATTTTCACAAAAGAAACACAATGGCCACTGAATTGAAATCCTCAAGATATTGTTCTGCCTAGATTCTAGTGGCAACCTTACACTTTCTCCCAGCAATCTTGTAAGTCAGTTGGCTCTTTGGGAACCTTTCCTTTTGTAATTTCTGTTTTCCCTCAAAGTACTGTTAATGTGAAATTGAAGGTAAATACATATTAGATGGACTGGCCTGTGTGAGAAAGCCCCAGTTGTAAAACAGCAGTCTTGGGGAAAGAGGAAAGGGAAGTTGAAAAATAGGTGGCTTACCCTGATCCTAATCCTGCCCTAATCCTGCTCTTTCAATAAAGTGCATGTCTGAAACAAGAGTAGTAGACACAAGGGTACCAGGATTCCAGAAAGAGTCAGAAAGGATAGCCTAATTATCTTTCTCCAAACATGTGATACTTGTATCACCATCTTTAGGAGTTCTAAGCAGCTACTGGAGAGAAGACATATTTGTGTTTGTCCTTGTTCTACCCATAATGTCTCCTTCCTCCTTTCCATTGCAGTCAAAGCTAGTAGATCATTAAAATTTATGTCTCAGTAGCAACAAGAAACACTCTCTAACTTGTCCTGAAATACTTAAATTTCCTTTTCCTACTTTTATCCAGAAAGTGACTTTTTCCACGTTATAGAGCTCATAAAGTTAATTTCCCTCTCATAAAATGATTAGCACATATTGAAGCAATATGAATCTGATACAATTCAAGTGCTACTAAGCTGCAAAACATATGTCTGAGAATTCTTTCAACAAATCAAAACCTTAATAAAATTTATCATTTCATCAATGTCTGTCTGAAGAGAAAGCTATTGCCAAAGGTTTTTTGTTTTGTTGTTTGCTTTTGTTTTTGTTTTGCTTTTCTTTCAATGAACAATTGATAATTTTAGCAAACAAAATCAGTTGCTTTTCCCTGTGCGTGTTTTTATATCTAGTCTAAAGGACAGGAAAAGGATGAAACATAAGCTGTTTACAGCTTAGGAAGAAGGAGTGTGTCTGATTCCGAGGAGCCTGTGCCTAGCTACATGTCGATTCATTTACATTCAGGGCTCTTCTGCCAGGGCTTATAGTTCCAACTGCAAAAGGAAAAGCAATACAATACTGGACTCAGATAACTTTCCCTTTTTTAAAAAAAATTTTTGTTTTGTTTATTTGTTTGAGGGGACATTGCTTTTTTTTGTTTGTGTGTGTGTTTGTATTTGCTTTTACTACACAGTGCCACTGTTAAAATGGCTAGGTGTTTGATCAATAAGTGTAATAAGTCTAATACTTCAAAAAATACAAAAGCCAATTGATCTGTCTTGGTTCCTACTTAAGTGTTTTATTTCTTATTTGTTTGTTTATTTGTTTTGTTCTGTTTTTCATGTTGAGAAATGATGTACTTTTAAAAGAAAGTTCTCTGCCTTATCTTGTTTTTTAATTATTTACTTTAATTGTTTTTGAAATTTTCATACACATATAGATAATGTATGTTGGTCATCCCGTCCCTTCCTTCCTCCCTTTCAGCATAACTCCCAACTTCATATATTTTTGATAAAATAATACAATATGTGCATGAATGCTGCCCACATGTACATGTGGGTGGTGTCACTGAGATATGGGCAACCTACCAAAGGCTGTCCCTAAAGAAAAGTGACCCTCACTTAGAAGCTGTCAAGTGCCATTAGCTCTTCAGAAAGGGATAGGGCGTAGAGGATGCATCTAGAATCCATGCTGGAATCTTTAAGTCTCTTGACCTTGTAGTGTTCTTGTATGGACAAGCACAGTTACTAGGAGCTTATATGCAACAGCCATGTCCTGCCCAGCAGTCGGAATTTCACAGCAAACTTTACCTTCCTCTACCTTAACTATTCTTTCTGCCCACCTTCTGCAATGTTTCCTGAGCCTTTCAGTTGTCAAGTATGGGTTTCTGTATCAACTGATACCCATGGTAATAAGAAACTTGTCTGAACAAGGTTCAGAGCAATGTACATTACTGAATACGACCCTAAATATTTAGAGGTGAGTTTGACAACATGCTCACTTAGTAAAACATCAATGGCTTCTCCCCTAGGGCCTATGGCTTCTCCCCCAGGGCCTATGGCTTCCACAGTCATGTTCTTTATTCATGTGTGCTTCACCAATCATGACTTGTCATGTGGAGCAGACCTGAAATCCAGTCATGTGAGTGGGTGACTACCGCCATAAGCAATTTTGCCATTATTGTTCTACTGGGCACATTCTGCCTGTCAGGTCATGGGTACAACATGCAAGCCCAACACTGTGTAAGATCACTCGTATCTTTTCTTCCTTAGCAGCCCGCATAATGCCTTTAGGCATGGAGAAGGAGAAAGCTTTCCATCCAGGAGAAAGATTCCTAGTTAGTCCAAAACTGATATCTCTATGACTTGCAACAAAAGTGTGTGTTTTCTTCAACAATATGATCCTATCATCTAGCTCTCAGAAGCAGTCAAGAGCAATGGTGATACACTTTCTTGTTTCATGTACCTCTGAGAGCTTCCTCCACAGTAACTAGTAGAAAGATAATCTGTGACACTGAGATTTTTATTTAACAAATCTATGTCTTTTGGGAGTAGCATTGTTTGTCCATGTGAAATCAGCTCAATCCTCATGTGAGCCCCTCAATAACTAGAGTGGAGGCTCTTCTTAAGCTGTAGCCTGACTATGGTATTTGTTCTCCAACAGACTGCTTTGTCTGGCCTCAATGGAAGAGGATGTGTCCAACCTAACAGAGACTTAATGCACCAGGATGGGGAGATATCCAAGGGGGTCCCATCCTCTCAAAGAAAAAGAGGAGGGAAGATAGAGAAGGGTCTCAGTGAAGGGGGAACCTGAGGGGACAGTACTTGGGATATAAATAAATAAATAAATAAATAAATAAATAAATAAATAAATAAATATTCTTTAGAAATTATTGTCTTATAAGCTAGTGGGTTTTATAAGACTTATTCATTCATCCTTAGTTTTGAAATCACCTCTTCTTTCCCCGTGTCCATCTAAACCTTTAGTTTCCAGGATTCTTCCTGCAATTCCTCCATATTCCATATGTTCTAATGTCCTTTTTTAAAAAATATTTTTTCCTTGGGCTGAGAGATCTTGCACTCCCATGTGGTTTCTCCATGCAAATTTCACTATGTTTCAGCTTGTCCTAACCCCTTGCTTTCCCCAGCTCTGTCAGTCCCTTATCTGTTTGAACTTTCCCTCCTCTCTTATTTCTCCTCTCCTTTCATCTAAGTTCCTCTTTCTCAATGCATCCACCAACTCACTTGCCCATTGCCAGTGAGCCTGACTTTCAAATGCACTCCAAGCTAAACACACAAAACAACAATATTTGAAGGTAGCACACAAAGCAGTTGTCTTTGGGGAATAGAACAATTTTCAAATAAGTTATGTGTTACTTAGAACCCATTGTTGATAAAAAAATAGAATCATGCCCTTATAGATGGATGCATGGCACTACCTTCAGTTAACTTAGTCATCTTAGTGTCTATGATCTGTAAATATGTGCAGGTAAGTGTCAGGAGTTTGATATGAAATTTATTTTGTCCAGCTGTCTCAGAGCAATTAAATCCTGAGACTTCCCTGAGTACTAATACTTCTTGTTAGACATTATTCATCTCAACTGATCACACTAGAGTTCCTAATAGTGGGATCTTATGGTGGGGTGCCTAAATATCCTTAGAATGAGGTTATTTGACCAGAACAAACAAGTTATTAGAGCTCTACTGCCTGTACTGGGGAATGGGTAGGAGATTAAGTGCTGTAAAAACTATCACATACGATGTGTGCTATTATGGGAATGCAATACTCCAGAGAGGTGTGGGGATGAGAGCTCCATCCTCCCCTACTGACAATTTATTTTATTTCATTTTATTTTATTTTATTTTACCTGTATGTATATTTGGCCTGCACCTATGTCTGTGTACCACTTGCATACCTTATGCCCATGGCAGCCACAGAAGAAGGCAATTGAATCCCTTAGAACTGTAACAGCTATATGGGTGCTGGGAATTAAACTCTCTCCCCTGGAAGAGCTCCCAGTGCTCTTAAGAGATGGATCTACTGAGTCATCTGTCTAGCCCCAATCCCTCCCTTCTTTTTGTCCCATGCAACCATTCTATCTGCTGCCTCTTAGCTGAACTCTTTGCAACGATCTGGTAAATATTCAGCCAGGCCTCTCCCTGAGTTCTGTGAGCTAATCTAGCAAATTATCTAACCAGAAGAAGGGGAGAACATGGAAATATGATTTATAACCTATCACTGAGCAATGGTGGTGGCCCAGATTTCATAATGAGATCTAAAGCAACTGTCTTATGGAACTGAGCTCTTAACTTGCAAGTTCTTACACTAACATCAGACAATGTGAGAACTGCACTAAATTATAGGACATTTATTGTGCCACTGGAGAACTGCTCCATGTGTGTGTGTGTGTGTGTGTGTGTGTGTGTGTGTGTGTCTGTGTGTCTGTGTGTCTGTGTGTCTGTGTGTCTGTGTGTGTGTAAGCAAGTATTCTTCTCATGGCTTAGTTCAAGTTCTCCAAATCTAATACACTCTACTTCCCTCTTCCCTCATGTAAAAAAATTTTGCTTATTCTTTCCCAAGGAATATTTTCCGTGAAATTGAGTTTTTGGAAACCAGTTTTATCCATAATATGATATGCAAAATGTCTAGCAAAAAATCTTTCTGTCTACTTCTGCCTAGTATGTTGGTGTATCTTACATTCTTCTTGTTAATTAGGTGACTTATTTTTTAATCTAAATCTGACTAAGGGAAGCTTGTTTGTGTTTAAATTTCAAGTGGGAACAAGAATATAGCAATAACATAAATATTAAAACCTGGAACAAGGATATGGCTCAGTAGTAGAATGTTTATCTGACATATACAAAGCCCTATGTTTGATCTCCAAATTTATACACACACACACACACACACACACACACACACACACACATTATAAACTAGTAACCACGATTTAGTCTAACAAATTTGCATTATAAAGGATGTGCGCTATAAATTATTGTATTAAAAAGCCAATGCTATAATAACCCAACATTTGGAATCAATTGACGTTCATGGGACCATTAGAGTGACTTTTGAACTCCTCTGATTTGTGACACAGATAAGAATAACCGATGGGCTAATTAATTTGTGAGCAGTTTCTAAAGTCTCCACATCTTGACAAGTTAACGAATATGGTAAATACACAATCATTTCAGGCTACCCTAAGTGCACCAAGCACTTTAAACTCTGTTTAAATTTGAGTACCTGTCAATTGACACTTCCAGAGTGTTTTCACCTTCTTAGTCTTCCTTGTGAGTGGACTTTGATTGTCCAGTGCCTTATAAGCATTAACCCCTGCTTGTGTCCCCTGATTCTGTCTGCCGTGCTATGGCCCTGTATTCTTTTCTGATCAAGAGATTGAAACACAATTACTACAGCAGCTCGGATGTACATGTAGTTTTGTCAGTATGATGTTTTCTCTTCTGTAAACTGTAGAGAAGAGAAGATATATCACATGCTATGTGCATGCACTTCATATTAGCTATGCTATATTCTTGAAGCTTTATTATGTATGAACGAAATATTTGTTGTTGTTGTTGTTGTTGTTGTTGTTGATGTTTATAACTTGTCCAGTTAAAGCTGTAAGGAAATATACAGAAGAAAACCAATGTAGCAGAGGGGCTATGGATCTCTGTCAAAGTTATCCCTAAAGACATGGAGCCAACTTTACATATAAAACTGCACGTTCCTTTCCCAGAATATTTCTTGGTCTTCTTGTACAGGATCTCGTCAGAACACATTTTTAAGTGTTCTCGAGTCTCAGAGAAACAAAGGATGCATTTCAGAGGCAGAGCATTGGTGCAAATATAAAGTACCCAGAAATGGTGGACTTTTAAATGGTAATTGAGAAACTCTGCTGTACTGGACTTGAAGGGAGATCCTCTTTTCTACTTGAAGCCTAGTTGTGGAAAGTGTTTGGCATCTGAAAACAAGCATTTATAGTGACAAATGTTTTCTCAGGGATAATTACAGCTTCGCGCTAAGTTAATGCTAATAAATCTTCTCTACAAAGCCCAAGCCTTAGCTGAGACTGCAGTAAATCATCATCTTAGCACTGAAACTTCAAAAGGGAATCAAGTGAGGACAGTGTTGGCAATGACATTTCTCTGGCACCAGATTTCCGAGATGTGCATTGGCACAAATTTATATCATGAGTTATATTTAAATTAAGAATAGATATGTACAGTTATTCTAATAATTGAAATAGGAAGTGGGAAAGTAAACAAAAGACTGACATTTCCAAAATAAACCAGCTGTGTGCAGCTAAATAGGAAAGTCTTTCTCTCTCCCCGCTCCTTCCTTCCCTCCTTCTCCATCCTTCTCATAAAAGCAAAATAAACCTCATTAACATTCAAAGAGAAATAAAAGGAAAGAAAAACAATATTGGTTTACAAAGCAGTTTGTTAAACTGCTAATTAACACTATTTTTTCCTTTTATTTCTAAATTAATTTCTCTCAAAAAAGAGAAAATGTGATTTTGCATTTATTTCACCATTTCAACTTGAATATAGTAAAGATTATTTTTTTAAAAAATTGTACGGCAAAAGAGATGGCTCATTAAGCAAAGTATTTGTCATGCAACTGTGAGGACCCAAGTTCACATCCTCTGAACCAACATTAAACTCGACTTGGTAGTCTGTAATCCCAATGTTCCTAAGGTGATCTGGGAGGCAGAAAAAGGAGACCATTCAGAAGTTTGCAGGCCAGTGAACCTGGCATATTTAGAAGCAAACAAGAAACTTTGTCTCAAATAAGCAGAAAGTAATGGCTTTCATCTGAGGTTGACCTACATCCTCTGCATGTGCACATGTATGCACGTGCATGCATACACACACACACACACACACACACACACACACACACACACACACACACACACCCCACAGGGCAGGGGATTAAAAGAAGAAAAAAAACCTCTTACTGTCTCTAAAATCCCAATGCATGTCAATTAATCATTGAAAAACAATTCTTTTCCAGATGCATTCAATTTGAAAGAAAGGAAAGACAGAAGGGAGAAAGAGAAAAATATATACATGCATTATATATGAAGATTAATGTCAGGTAATAGTTGACTAGAACAGTTAATATCAACCAGAAACAAAGGAGTGGGAAATGACCCCTTGATCATAGAAAAGAAAAACCATGGTTGTCTCATGTCTTAGTAATTTGAAGTAAAAGGAGAGAGTTTGGTTTCACGATTGATTTCTCTCATATGAACAAAGCATAATCACATGGGATTTTGCATGGGCCAAACACTCGAGGATTTCTTGATTAATGTGAATTGGAGCCTGAAAAGAAATAATCTCATTTACAGACTTCCCTAGTTCTCTACTTACTAATGCATAGAAATAAGGTTAGAATATAATCACATTTTTCACTTTTTTAAAAAAATGATCTTTTATAATGTATATGAGGCTGATTTTCCTGACAGACTGGGAAAATATGAGAGAAGGGAGCAGCTATTCTATTTTGGCTCACCTGGCTGGATGTAGCCAGTTCAAAATGGAAAGAGAAGGTAACAAGCTGGATTTATTTATGAAGAGGTAACAGCAAGAATGAACTCTTGAATAATCTGCCTGATTATAACAATTCTATTACTAACAGGCACAGAATATGTACGTAAGTCAAAGACAGAGAAACACGTGTAGTCTGTCTTCACAGCTGTGCTCAGTATTGTGGGTGCCTGAAATATCGGTATCATGATACCTGTATATTCACTCTGTGGGATACTTTCTGTATTTCTTTGATTATATAATATGTCACAGACATGGGGAAATATTTTTTGAAGCAAATTATATAATTTAGTCACAATGTGAATACTTCATAGAATAAATGATTCTACTTAGAGAATTAGCATTTAACTACATTAGCACCAGGGCAGGGCGGTAAAACTCCCCAAATGAGTACTAACTTGTCCTTTTCACCTCTACTCTTTCAAAGGGGTCCTATCATAGCCATACATGGTTGGGAGGCAATGATTGCTGGGAACTGGACCCACATCCTCTGAAACATCAGCAAATACTCAACTTCCAGAGCTATGCCACCAGCTCTGTAAGCATTTGTTTTAATGACAGGCATTCTGATGGCACTGTGGAATGGTTTCCTTACATCAAATAACTTGTTGAATGGTAGCAAGACATATTAATTATGTTAGAGGTCTTATGACTGACATTTAAATTTATTTTGCTTGTTTTGCATGAAAGTTAACAAAAGATGGTCATAAACACTTCATAGTAGATAAAAATGATAAACATTTGTGAATATATTATGGACATCAATACTATAGTATTTAATAGTATTGAATAAATGAAAGCTAAGATCTTTACACTGGCCCAGTACTCATTACTTCAGCTACTCAGGAGACTTGGGCAAGAGAGTCATACATTCAATGCTATCTTGAACAATAACATGATTTTGTTTCAGAGCATTTTTAAATGGGCTGAGTATATTAGCTCAGTGGTAAAGCATTTGCTTAGCATGGAAAAAGTCATGGGATCCATTCCTAACAATACAATCTTTTGAAAAGAGTGAATGAAAATTAATCCATACCTGTAATCTCAGCACACAGGAAGCTGAGAAAAGAGAACGGAAAAACATAAAACCAGTGTGCTCGACGAGTATCTAGTGCCAGTCTGGACTAACACAATGTCATTCTAGACAGACAGACAGACAGACAGACAGGCAGGCAGGCAGGCAGACAGACAGATAGTGATAGAGAGGATATCAACACATAAAAGGTATTTTAATGATTTAAAGTATGGACTATGAAGTGTTATTGATGTAACTAGCTTTACTAAGCACTATGTATTATTACAAGGTCTTTAAAAGTACTTGATTTTCTTTTATATGTATGTTTGAATGCTGGCATATACGTGCAATACTGTGTGTGTGGTATGCACAGTGGACAGAGAGGACCATTAGGTCCCTTCTTTTGTAGTAGAGTTATGAGTAGTTATAAGCAATCATGTGGGTGTAGAGAACTGAACCTGGGTCCTCTGCAAGGGCAAGGGCTTTGACCGCTGAGCTATGCAGGTGTCTCCACCTGGTACGTTTCAAAGTTTCCATTTTAGTTGAACGACAAGGCAAATAAAAGTACCATCTCATGGTACTTTGTACAGCTTAGCCAATAATTAACATAGTGTTGATATATGGTGATAATACAACTAGAATTTACTATGTGTTTATGGACACATTTTTTTGATGTAACAGTTTCAAAAATTTTAACATAGTATTCAAACTCCAGTAAGCCAGATTTTTAATTAAACACACAATCATCTCATTAGGAAAGGTTAGGGTTTAATAATATTGCTATCTAGAATCCAACAGATGTATTCAAAATAACTTTAGGAGAAGACTGCTTGATCTAATTTTTGTTGTTGTTTAAAATGGAGACTGATTTTGTACCCCAGGTTAACCTTGAACAAATTATTATGAAGGACCAGCTAACCCTACTCCAGGTCATCCTGCCTTTGAATTTGGGACATTACGGATGTGTACCTTAACACCCAATATTAAATTATCTGTGATGCAAACTCAAACTAAAACTGTATTCCACCTTGGATTCATATTCTCTACATATCTACTCCAACCTGCTGTGCTCCCTGGTTTTCCTCATTTAATTTGCTGGTAGATGTTCAAGCTCATTATACCAGAGCAATCCTTCAGTCTTTTTTCTTTCACACTCATCCCATCCTTCCAGAAATCTCAATGACTCGCCCAAACCCCTTATCTCCACATCCTCTGTCATCCCATGTTGAACTACTTTGAATCAAAGAATTAAAAATCAAATGCAATGTGGATTGAGAGTGTGAGGATGCAAACTCCCAAATGTTTCTTAGTGATGAATGCTCCTTAGTGTAGTCTGTGTTTCTGTACACTGCCATTCCTCTGTGGGTAGCCAGGGGATGACATTGTATTTATTTCTTTGTGTGTCACTCCTTACTGCCCTTTCTTTTGGGCATGAACTTGAGCCATGAGCATGAAGCTTCTCTGAGGAAGAAGACATATGTTACTTGGCCTTTCAAACTGAACCTCACTAGCCCGTGTTTTCATGAGTACCAGATTCACTGAGTTTTCAAAGAGGAATGGCAAGTGTTTCCTGATGAAGGAAGTTTGGATTTAATTTTCACTTTGAGACATATGGATATTATTGCCCAAATAAACTCTGCTGTTCTGAAGATGTCCAAGGGTTCTGTCCCCAGAAGCCACCAGCAGTAACAGCTGCCTGTGAGATGCAGTGCTGGTAGCACCAAGAACTGTCAAGAAAACCGTTGATAGAAACTAGCTGCCTCTAAGATCAGACAAGGGCACTGTGGTCTCGCCTATTACCTCGTCCTTGGAGCAGAAACCTGCACGCAGGATTTGCTTCTACAAAAGAAGATACTCCTAGTGTTATGGCAAATGAACAGTAGCAATAAGAGAAACACCTGCTTGTGTCATTTACTGTGCACTTTCTCGAAATTCGGGATGATTTTAACCATAACTCATTAATTATTTAATTTCATCTCCATAGTATAAACAGGTAAAAAATGGTGGCCTTCCCCCACAAAAATATACCAGAATAGTTATAAATAATACCCTAAATCTTTAGGGTAGTTCAAAAATCCCCCTTCATATTAACACAACAAGTATCAGTAGCTCAAATGCCTTTTCAGTGGAGGTGTGTGTGTGTGTGTGTGTGTGTGTGTGTCTGTCTGTCTGTCTGTCTGTCTGTCTCTGTATGTATGTATGTATGTATGTATGTATGCATGTATGTATGTATGTTATTAAATTTTTTTCCAAGTAGTATCTCCTCATCTCTCTATGGCAGATTGTAGGAGAAAAACATGTCTGTTACTCAGTCTCTTCATCTTTCCTTATAGCCCTGCCCACAAGTAAAGAGTTCAGCACAGGTAGAAAATTCATTGTGTGAATGAGTCTTGTGTTGGCCTTCTTAAGACCAAACTAAAATTCCCAAACAGCCAAACAACAGCAACCACAATAATAAACCCTGAAATATAAGGTTAGTTATTCTGCTAGTTCCCTCTCCTTTGTGTTCCCCCTTGGATCAGATGGTCTTCAGATAGTCATTTACTTATCCTCTGGCTTCCTGTACTTTAGGGAACTTTGACTCTACCTCTTTTCTGTGAGTGGCACGCGAGTTATAGATCTAAACCTGTTAGCCTGAATTATAACCAGTTCAGAAACAGTCCAGAGACAGTGGCATGACCTAATTTACTGCAAAGAGAATAAATCTTAAGACTTTAAATCAAAGGTGACGAGGCCAGGAGGAGTACCACATGCTGATGAGAAATGATGGTCATAGCCTTGAGGAGTGCTGACCACAGCCTGGGACACAACCAGAAGATTCCAAGATTGGAGCTGAAACATTAGCAGTTGTTAATAATACAGGACAATTGCAAGGAAAACCTAGCTAGCCCCCAAAGAAGGTAACAGGTACAAATGTAGATATTTAAAATTTGTCTTTCTGACTTATTCTAATATTGGCCATGAAAAGTTATACCCAGGCATAGCAATGCATTCAGAATGTTAGAAGAAACAACTTTCCTTTTTGATCAGGTTGCTGATCTTCAAAATTCTAAATCTCATGCTAGTGGCCATTCTCCTGTGGCCATGGAGCAGCTTGTCATCATAATGACACTGAGCAGAGACAAATAGTAATGAGAAACATAGTGAGTTGAGTTGGGAGTGGGAGAACAAGAGGGGGAAAGGGAGAGTATCAGGAGCAGAGTAAGGAGAAGTGAGAGAGAAGGGAAGAAGAAATGTTGAGAGAACTATTAGCATATAGATATAAAATTCAGGTATTGCCAAAACATATTTTAAGTTACTCTGACCTTTCAATAATCACTTTTCAGATACAAAATATAGACTCAGAAATTATATGCTTAAATCATCTAAACTGTCTCATAAATCCTAAAGGAATAGAAGCAATAATTAAAAGTCTCCCAACCAAAAACACCCAAGACCAGATGGGTTTAGTGCAGAATTCTATCAGACCTTCATAGAAGACCTCATACCAATACTGTCCAAACTATTCCACAAAATAGAAACAGAAGGAACTCTAACCAATTCCTTCTATGAAGGCACAATTATGTTTATACCTAAAACACACAAAGAACCAACAAACAAAGAGAACTTCAGACCAATAATACTCAATATAATTCTCACAAGCCGAATCTAAGAACACATCAAAACAATCATCCATTATGATGAAGTAGGCTTCATCCCAAGGATGCAGGGATGATTCAATATATGGAAATCCATCAACATAATCCACTATATAAACAAACTCAAAGGGAAAAAGATGACATGATCATCTCATTAGATGCTGAGAAAACATTTGACAAAATTCAACACCAATTCATGTTAAATATCTTTGAAAGATGAGGAATTCAAGGCCTATACCTAAACATAGTAAAAGCAATATATACTAAACCAGTAGCCAACATCAAACCAAATGGAGAGAAACTTGAAGCAATCCCACTAAAATCAGGGACTAGACAAGGCTGCACACTCTCACCCTACCTATTCAATATATATTACTTGAAGTCCTAGCCAGAGCAATAAGACAACAAAAGGAGGTCAAAGGGATACAAATTGTAAAGGAAGAAGTTAAAATATCACTATTTGCAGATGATATGATAGCATACTTCAGTGACCCCAAAAGTTTCACCACAGAACTCCTAAGCCTGATAAACAACTTCAGCAATGTAGCTGGGTATAAAATTAACTCAAACAAATCAGTAGCCTTCCTCTACTCAAAGGATGATAAGGCTGAGAAAGAAATTAGGGAAATGACACCCTTCACAATATTCACAAATAAAATAAAATACCTTGGCGTGACTCTAATCAAGCAAGTGAAAGCTCTGTATGTCAAGAACTTTAAGTCTCTGAAGAAAGAAATTGAAGAAGATCTGAGAAGACGGGAAGATCTTCTATGCTCATGGAATTGCAGGATTATTATTGTAAAAATGGCTATCTTGCCAAGAGCAATTTACAGATTCAATGCAATCTCCATCAAAATTCCAACTAAATTCTTCATAGAGTTATAAAGAGCAATTTGCAAATTCATTTGAAAAAATAAAAATCCCAGGATAGTAAAAACTATCCTAAACAATAAAAGAATGTCTGGGGGAATTACCATCCCAGACCTCAAGCTGTATTACAGAACAACAGTGTTAAAAACTGTATAGTGTTGGTACAGAAACAGGAAGGTAGATCAATGGAATAGTTCAAAACCCAGAAATGAACCCAAACACCTATGTTCACTTGATCTTTGAAAAAGGAGCTAAAACCATCTAGTGGAAAAAAGATACCATTTTCAACAAATGGTACTGGTTCAACTGGAGCTCAACATGTAGAAGAATGCAAATAGATCTATTCTTATCCCCCCATAGAAAGATCAAGCCCCAGTGGATCAAGGACCTCCACATCAATCCAACTAATAGATGAAACTAATAGATTCATCTCAAACTAATAGATGAAAACATGGGGAAAAGCCTTGAACACATGGGCACTGGGAAATTTTCCTGAACAGAACACCAATGACTCATGTTCTAAGATCAAGAATCAACAAATGGGACCTCATAAAATTGCAAAGCTTCTTTAAGGCAAAGGACATTATCATTAGGACAAAATGGCAACCAACAAATTGGAAAAGACTTTACCAATCCTACATCTGAAAGAGGACTAATATCTAACATATACAAAGTACTTAGGAACGTAGACTCCAGAGAATCAAATAACCCTATTAAAAAATGGGGTATAGAGTTCAATAGAGAAAGTTAAATTCTCAGCTGAGGAATAGTGAATGGCTGAGAAATACCTAAAGAAATGTTCAACATCCTTAGTCATCAGGGAAATGCAAATCAAAATAACCCTGAGATTCTGCCTCACACCAGTCAGAATGGCTAAGATCAAAAACTCAGATGACAACAGATACTGGAGAGGAAATGGAAAAAGAGAAACACTCCTCCATTGTTGGTGGGATTGCAAGCTGATACAACCACTTTGGAAATCAGTCTGGAGGTGCCTCAAAAAATTGGACATTCTACTACCTGAGGACCCAGCTATACCACTCCTGGGTACACACCCAAAAGATGCTCCAACATATAACAAGACACATGCTCCACCACATTCATAGCAGCCTTCTTTATAATAGCCAGAAGCTGGAAAGAACCCAGATGCCCTTCAACAGAAGAATGGATACTGAAAATGTGGTACATTTACACAATGGAGTACTACTCAGCTATCAAAAACTATGACTTCATGAAATTCATAGGCAAATGGATGGAACTAGAAAATATTATCCTTATGGAGGTAATCTAATCACAAAAGAACGCAACGTGGTATGCACTCACTGATTAGTGTATATTAGCCCAGAAGCTTGGATTACCCAAGATACAATTCCCAGACCACATGAAGCTCAAGGAAAAAGATGACCAAATTACATATGCTTCAGTTCTTCTTAGAAGGGAGAAGAAAAGTATTCATAAGAGGACATATGGAGACAAAGTTTGGAACACAACTGCCCCACCTGTGAATCTAGCCCTAATACATACAGATATCAAACCCAGCCAATATTGCTGATGCCAAGAAGTGCATGCTGACAGGAGCCTTTTTCTCTTTCATTTTCTTTTCTTTTACATTTTTAAACCTTTTTATTTTATGTGTATTGGTACTTTGTTTGCATATATGTCTCTGTGAGGGTTTCAGAACTGGGATTACAGTTACGGGAGGTGCAAGCTGTCATGTTGATGCTAGCAATTAAACCCTGGGAAAGCCATCAGTGCTCTTAACTGCTAAGCCATCTCTCCAGCCCCCATAAGGCATTCTCTTTATTAATGATCAATGGGAAAAGGACCATATCCATTGTGGGTGGTGCTAGCTTGGGTTTGTGGTCCTGGGTTCTATAAGAAAGCAGGCCGAGCAAGCCAAGGGGAGTAAGCCAGTAAGCAGCACCCCTCCATGATCTCTGCATCAACTCCTACCTCCATGTTCCTGACCTGCATGCTTTCCTGCCATCACGCATTGTTTTTGATGATGATGAGCTGTTGTACAGAACTGTGAGGGAAATAGACCCTTTTCTTTCCAAGTTGCCTATGGTCATGGTGTTTCTACACAGCAGTAGCAACCCTAACTATGACCCTTGCCTTCTCTGGTTATGTGATATATACACATCAATCAACACAATATTCAGATCCTGGTCAAACAATGGATTAGCTATTAATATCTATCAAGTAACTACCTTTTTCTTCCCCTGGCCAGTCCTGTAGTCACTTTACCAGAAAAAATAGCAGTGCAATAGTACTTGAGTGCAGTCAACAGTGTATCTTGACAGCAAATACTTTAAAATTTCCCACCACAACCAGCCTACTTTGCAAAGGCATGTTTTGCCAGATCCTGTTCTGAAAGCACTTTAAAACAGACATTTAGAAGATTCATCCTATTAAAATGCACTCTCCTTGTTCCACATCCTAACCAGCATGTGCTGTCACTTGAGGTTTTGATCTTAGCTCTTCTGACAGATGAAAGATAAAATCTCAGTCATTTTTACTTGCATTTCCCTGATGACTGAGGACTTTGAGCATCTCTTTAAGTGGTTCTCAACCATTTGAGAATTCCCATTGTTGAGAATACTCTGCTTGCTCTGTTCCCAATTGTTAATTGGATTAATAAGTTGTTGGTGTCTAACTTATTGAGTTTGTTATAAATTTTGAACATTAACCCTTTGTCAGACGTAAGGCTGGTTAAGGTGCTTTCTCAATCTGTAGGCTGACATTTTGTCCTATTGACAGTGTCTTTTGCCTTACAGAAGCCTTTCAGTTTCATGAGGTCCCACTTATCAATTGTTGAACTTGAGCTTGAGCCATTGGTGTCCTGTTCAAGAAATTGTCTCCCTTACCAAAGACTTCAAAATTGTTTCCCACTTTCTGTTCTATTAGATTAAGTGTATCCGGTTTTATGTTGAGAACTTTGATCCACTTGAAGTTGAGTTGTGCCCAGGGTGATAGATATGTATCTAATTGCATTTACGTACATGCAGACATCCGGTTAACCAGCACCAATTGTTGAAGATGCTTTTTCCCCAATTGTGTGGCTTTGCCTTCTTTGTCAAAAATCGTTTCCATAGGAGTGTGGGTTTATTTCAAGGTCTTTGATTTGATTCTGTTGATCAACCTGTTTAATTCTGTACCAATATCAACAGTTTTTAATGACTATTGTTCTGTAGTACAGTTTGAAGTCAGAGATGGTGTTTTCTCCAGAAGGTTTTTTTTTTCTTTTTATTGTTCAGGATTGTTTTTTCTCTGTTCTGGATTTTTTTTTTTGCTATATGAAGTTAGGAATTACTCTTTCAAGGTCTGTAAATATTGTATTGGAATTTTGACTGGAATTGTATTGAAATCTCTAAATTGCTTATGGTAAGATGGCCACTATCACTATGTTAATCCTACCAATCCATAAACATGGAAGGTCTTCACATCGTCTGATTTTTTTCTTAAATTTCTTTCTTCAGCGAGTTGTAGTTCTTGTCATACAGGTTTTCCACTTGCTTGGTTAGAGTTCCACCAAAATATTTCACTGGTGGGAATGCAAACATGCACAACCACTTCAGAAATCAATTTGGTGGTTTCTCAGAAATCTGGGAAAAATTCTACCTCAAGACACAGCCATAACACCCCTGGGCATATACCCCAAAACTTGCCCCACTATACCACAGGGAAACTTGTCTATCTATGTTCATAGCAGCTTTATTCATAATAGTCAGAAACTGGAAACAACCTAGATGTCCCTCAATCAAAGAATGGATAAAGAAAATTTGACATATCTACACAATGGAATACTATTCTGTTATTAAAAGCAAAGACATCATGAATTTTGCAGGCTAATGGATGAAACTTGAGAATATCATCCTAAGTGAGGTAACCCAGACACAAATGGATAGTTATAAGTGGATATTAACCATAAAATATAGGATACTCACACTCCACTACCCAGTCCCAAAGAAGCTAAACAAGAAGAAAGGCCCATTTGAGAAAGGTTGAATCTTACTTTAGAAGCAAGAATAAAATAGTTGAAGATGCAGATGGGGGGGAGGGAACAGAGTGGGGAAAGGAATGGAGATTGGCATTGGGCGGGGTTTCAAGATCAGGTGTGGGGAGAGACAGAGAGATGGCCAGATGTCTAAATCTTTGGGTATGACCTTAGCAGAGACTCATAGCAGTGGGGATACCTCCTCTTGTAGCTACAGTGGAGTGGCAGTGACACCAGCCCATCCACAAAACTTTTGACCCCAGATGTATCCTGTTTACAAAAAAAATGCAGGGACAGGGATGGAGCAGAGAGCGAGGGAGAAGCCAAGCAATAATTGGCCCAACTAGAGACTCATACTATGGACAAGAATCAATCCCTGACACTATTAATGTAACTCTGTTATGCTTACAGACAGGAGCCTAGCATGACTGTTTGCTGAGAGGCTCCATCTAGCAGCTGTCTTAGAAGGATGCAGAAACCCCAACCAAACACTGGACAGAGCTCAGGGACTCCTATAGAAGGGGAAGGGGAAGGATTGATGGCCCTGAAGGGGATAGGAACCCCACAGGAAGAACAACAGAGTCAACTAACCAGGAAACTTGGGAGCTCTCAGAGACCCAACCACCAACCAAAAAGCATACATGGGCTGGACCTAGGCCCCATGCACATACATAACAGATGTGCAGCTTGGTCTTCATGTGAAATATGGACTATACCTAAAGTTATTGCCTGTCTTTGGAATACATTGTTCTAGTTGTGTAGCCTTGTCTGACCTCAGTTGGAAAGGATGAGCCTAGCCCTGCAGAAACTTGATATGCCAGGGTAGGGTGATATGGGGAAGCTCCAGTCTCTCAAATGAGCAGGGGATGGTGAGATGGTGCGAGGGACTGTGGGAGGGGGAGCTGGGAAAAGGGACAGAGATTGAGATGTAAAGTGAATAAATAAATAAATAAATAAATAAATAAATAAATAAATAAATAAATAAATGGGAAAATAAATAAAGTACACTCTCAACAGTGCAGACTTAGCCAGACGTGTAAATATTTTTTTTCGTTTGTTATCAGTATGTTCATATTTCCCAGATCTCCATTTTGCAGGCACAAAGAGGCCTGTCTACACTATAAATAGGCTGATAGGTAGTAAGGGCTATGAGACTGAATAGAGACATTCCTAATATTCCTTTATTCTGTTCATATCAAATTCAAATCTATGCCCATAAAAACTGAAAGAGTAAAATTGGATTGTTCTTCAGTGTCTCCTTAATAGAGTGGACTGAGGAAAAATAACAGATCTGCTATATAAGAAAAAGGAAAAAAACATGGCCAAGTCAGTTTCTCACTATTGGTTTCCTTGCCCTTGGCAGAAAAATAGCAACCTTGGGAATTTAGTTATTTAGTTTTACCTTTATTTTGCTTTTCTTTCTTTAAGGCAGGGTGTCTCTATGCAGAGTAAACTGCTCTTAAATATGTTGAGATCTTCCTATGTCTGCCTCTGAGTCCCAAGATTGAAGCCATAGTATTTTGTTTTGATTCTGTTTTGAAAACTGAAGATTTCTCCCATAAAGCATATTGACTGAAATAGCCAGGGCAAAAGATAATTGGTGAAACTCCATCTCCCTCTCCATCAGACTTTCTTATATAACAATATGAGGCCCTCGCTCCTGGGTTTTCTGTCTCCCAATATCTGCCATTCACAGTGGACAGGAATCTATCACCATGACATTGTGACCTTGTGGTTTTTAAGCCCAGCATTTATTTTCTGAATGTGAACTATTGAAACCTAGTTTTGTGCATTTGGCAGGGCTGACTCTGTCCTTGTAAACATAGTGGAACCTTTTCTTGTGCTCTCAGAGAGCTGTTAGAAAGAATCCTCCTGCCAAACTCTGCAGGCCATCAGGGTCTCATCAGTTACTACTTCCTCCAGACAGGTCCTGATGACTTAAATCTGAGTCATCTTCAACTTGCATTGCAATTCTCTCTCTCTCTCTCTCTCTCTCTCTCTCTCTCTCTCTCTCTCTCTCTCTCTCTCTCTCTCTCAATTCTCCACTAGCCTGAATGTCCAGATATCAATTATGGATGTTACTTTGCTTACAATTATAATGAAGAGGTACAGTTGTGCATTATTTTTGTTTTGATCATATCCATTCTTTTCCATACTATCTGATGGTCACCATATGCTCCCTTTTCCTATTAAGTTTTGATTATAAGGCCATGCGGCTTTGACTAAAGTGAGAAGATATAACCTGCACTATGCCAAGACAGACATCTATAAAAGTATCTTTCTCAGCACCAGTGGAAGGGGAAGCCCTAGGTCCTGCTAAGACTGAACCCCCAGTGAACTAGATTGTTGGGGGGAGGGCGGCAATGGGGAGGGGAACGCCCATAAAGAAGGGGGGAGGGGGATGTTTGCCCGGAAACCGGGAAAGGGAATAACACTCGAAATGTATATAAGAAATACTCAAATTAATAAAAAAAAAGGCAAAAAAAAGTATCTTTCTCTTCTTCCAGAGTTCCTTCATCAGAAACTTTTCAAATCACAGCTACTGCTCAGACTTAGTTCATAAAGTGAAGAGACAAGATACAAGCAAAGTCTAAGTTCCAACAGCATCTAGGAGCACGAGTAACAAGAAGCTGTTAGATTTCCCTAAGGATGGATGATTTGATGTCTCTGAGACACCACAGTAAAGTTATCTAATGAAATTAGTAGCTAGAAGAAAGACACTATTATTACTACTACACTACCAAAATGGATAGTAATTGCACAATGTCTGTTTAATAAACTCTGATGTTACAAGAAGCAGAGAAAATCAAAGTATAGACTAACAAAAGATGAAAAAAATGTTAAGGCAAACTTATCACCTAAAAAACATGGAAGGCTAGAAAGATAGCTGATGCATTTGAGACTTTGACTAAGAATTTTAAAAACATAATATTGCTGAGCTCAAAATCACTACAAGAAAACAATGAGTTAGAAAGGAAAGCAATTGGTTTGATTTCAAGAAAGAATGAAAAGGAAAAAGAGAATCCAGAGACAAGGGAAGAAGGATTCAAATGCATCCCCTCTCCATGAAAAGAGCTGCTTCCAATGTAAGATGACCCTTCAGCACAAATGCCAAGACAAGGGCACTCCCAAGGATTTTCTATTTGTACATTTTCTTGCATGCAATCAATATATTGGTTGTTACTGAATTCAAAACATAGATGAAAATTACCAACTTGAGAAAATTCTGGATATGAAAGTACTGTAGTAATATGAGCAATTTAAAAAAAAACAATTTCAGAGATTTTAGAGTTTGAAATCTAATCAAGTTCTGCAGATACTAAGACCATTGGATTTCCATTGAGTCAGGACTGCATGGATCAGAGGAGCATCCAAACCAAATCACAGAGCTGCCTCGACAGAACTAGATTAAGTCTGGCCAGATCCAAAGTACTCTGTTATGTAACTTTTTTTTTAAAACAAAACACAGCATTGTCCCAAGAAAAAGCCACAGTTCCTGAAATGTTTTATCCCACAGAAGAAAAACTGTTATGTGAAGAAATGGGTAAATTTCCATTCATAGAAAGAGAATAACAAAGTGTCTGGGTGTTAGACTTGGCAGAGGAAGATACTAAACTAATCATGACATTTTAAATGTCTATAGGGAAAAAAGGATATAAAATATAATGTTGGTAAATTGAGAATAAGAATTGAAAACTTCTCCCACCTGGTCCTTTCAGCTGGGGGACACTGCTAGCTAGTCTGCTTCCTGGAAGTCACTATATCCTGAGGCATACCAGAGGGTCCACTGCACTCAGAACATTTGACATCGTATCCTGAAGCATACCAGAAGAACAACTGCACTCAGATCATTTGACACCACACCCTGAGTCATCCCAGGAGATCTGCTGCACCCAAGATGTCTGACACCACAACTGGAGACATCCCAGGAGATCGACTGCAC
Source organism: Rattus norvegicus (assembly GCF_021556685.1). Classification (NCBI taxonomy): domain Eukaryota; kingdom Metazoa; phylum Chordata; class Mammalia; order Rodentia; family Muridae; genus Rattus; species Rattus norvegicus. The sequence goes on along the minus strand of NC_141540.1, from coordinate 84,124,417 downwards.
CTAGGACACCACAGCTTGAAGGCATCCCAGGAGTTCCTCCATACACATGGCAACTGGGCGATTGACACGACAGTCTTAAGACCTTCTAGGCACTCTGTGGCATGCAGGGCAACTGACCCAAACGACTGAAAGCCTCCCTGAGAGTGTGGCTGCACATAAGGAAACAGAAAACAGAGTCCACCCCCACCCCCAGAGAACAGATTCACACAGGACAACAGTGTGACTGCTCCTCTGAAGACCCAACAGTCTGAAGGCCTCCCAGGAGATCTACTGCAGCCAGGGCAACAAATCAGCAGCTTCTCTGCCCCTCTGAATAACCCCCAGTTAGAAAGCCCCACAGGAAGTCTGCTACAGCCAGGGCCACAGGCCTACCAGAACTGTTGTTGCAACCCAGGGACAAAAGAGGCAGACTCCAGGTTAGAGGTTCACCCATACCAGAAAACACTAGGGATAACCAGATGGTGAGAGGGACATAAGCAACAGAAGCCAATATATACGAACATCATCAGAACCCAGTTCTCCCACCACAGGAATCACTGAATTCACCAACACACCTGAAAATCAGGAAGCTGACCTAAAATCCTATCTCATAAAGATAATAGAGTCCTTTAAGGAGGATATAAATAACTCATTGAAAGAAATACAGGAAAACAGGCAGAAGCCCTTAAAGAGGAAACAAATAAATCCCTTACGAAATACAGTGAAACGGGTGGAGAAATTGCATAAAGTAGTCCAAGACCTAAAAGTGGAAGTAGAAACAATAAAGAAAACACAAATGGAGGCAAACCTGGAACTGGAAAACCTAGGAAAGAGGTGAGGAATTACAGAGGTAAGTATCACCAACAGAATACAAGAGATAAAAGAAAGAATCTCAGGTATAGAAGATACTGTAAAAGAGATTGACAATGGTCAAATAAAATTCAAAACATAAAAATCTCCTACCCCAAAACATCCAGAAAATTCAGTACACAATGAAAGGACGAAAACTAAGAATAATTGGAATAGAAGAGAGCAAAGATTCCCAGCTCAAAGGACCTGAAAATGTCTTCAACAAAATCATAGAAGAAAACTTCCCCAACTGAAAGAAATAGATGGTCATAAAGGTACAAGAAGCCTACAGAACACCAAACAAATGGAACCAGAAAAGAAAATCCTCTCATTGCATAATAATCAAAACACTAAATGCATAGAACAAAGAAAGAATATGAAAAGCTGCAAGGGAAAAGGGCCAAGTAGCTTACAAAGGCAGACCCTTCAGAATTACACCAGACTTCTCAACTAGAAGACTAGAGACTAGGAAAGCCAGAGGAGTCTGGTCAGAGGTCATGCAGACTCTAAGAGAACACAAATGTCAGCCCAGGCTAATATACCCAGCAAAACTGTAAATCACCATAGATGGAGAAACTAAAATATTCCAGGAAAAAAACAAATGCAAACAGTATCTATCTACCAATCCAGCCCTATATAAGGAAGATACCTACACCAAAGAAGAGACAAGATATTGCACATCTCACAACAAAGCCAAAAGGAGAGACCCACAAGCACATAAAGCTACCTACAGAAGCAAATATAACAGGAACCAACAATCATCAATCTTTAGTATCTCTCAATATTAATGGAATCAAATCACCTATAAAAAGGTGACAGACTAGATAAACAAACAAGATCCAGCATTTTGCTACATTCAAGAAACATATGTCAATAACAAAGACACCATCTCAGAGTCAAAGGATAGAAAAATGTCTTCCAAGCTAATGGTCCCAAGAAACAAACTGGAGTTGCTATCCTAATATCCAATAAAATAGACTTTCAACCAAAAGTTACAAAGCATGATGTGGAAGGACACTTCATATTCAGGGAAAATCCACCAAGAGAAAGTCTCAACTCTGATCATCTATGCCCCACATTCATAAAGAAACTTTGCTAAAGTTCATTAAACCCTACACAATAATAGTGGGAGACTTCAACATTCCACTCTCACCAATGGACAGGTCATTCAAACAGAAACTAAACAGAGACACAGTGAAACTAATAAAGGTTATGAGCCAAATGGATTTAACTTATATCTACAGAACATTTCACCCTAAAAAAATACACTTTCTTTTTAGCACCTCATGGTACCTTCTCCAAAATCAGTTATACAATTGGTCACAAAACAACCCTCAACTGATACAAGAAGGTTGAAATTATTCTATGCATCCTATCAGATCACTATGGCCTAAAGCTGGTCTTCAATAACAGCAAAAACAACAGAAAACCCACATACATGCAGAAATTGAAAAAATCTCTACTTGATAATTTAGTCAGGGATGAAATAAAGAAATTAAAGACTTCCTAGAATTTAATGAAAATGCTGACACATCAGACCCTAACTTACGGGATACAATGAAAGCAGTGCTGAGAGGAAAATTCATAGTACTAAGTGCACTGGTAAAGAAACTGGAGAGATCTTACACTAATAACTTAACAGCACACCTGAAAGCTCTATAATAAAAAGAAGCAAATTCACCAAAGAGGAGTAGAAGGCAGAAAATAGTCAAACTCAGGGCTGAAATCAACCAAATAAAAACAAAGAGAACAATACAAAGAAGCAGCAAAACCAAAAGCTGGTTCTTTGAGAGAATTGGCAAGATAGATAACCCCTAGCCAAACTAACTAAAGGGCCGAGAAGCAGTATCCAAATTAACAAAATCAAAATGAAAAGGAAGACATAACAACAGAATCTGAGGAAATTCAAAAACATCATCAGATATAGGCTACAAAAGCCTATATTCAATGAAACTGGAAAATCTAGAGGAAATGGACAATTTTCTAGACAAATACAAGGTACCAAAGTTAAATCAGGATCGGATAAACCATCTAAACAACCCCATAATTCCTAAAGAAATAGAGGCAGTCATTAAAAGTCTCCCAACCAAAAAAAGCCGAACCAGATAGGTTTAGTGCAGAATTCTATCTGACCTTCATAGAAGACCTCATACCAATGCTATCCAAACTATTCTACAAAATAGAAACAGATGGAGCACTACCCAATTCCTTCTATGAAGCCACAATTACGCTTATACCTAAACCACACAAAGACACAACAAAGAAAGACAACTTCAGACCAATTTCCCTTATAAATATTGGTGCAAAAATATTCAATAAAATTCTTGCAAACAGGATCCAAGAACACATCAAAACCATCATTCACCATGTTCAAGTAAGCTTCATCCCAAGGATGAAATGTTGGTTCAATATATGAAAATCCATTAACATAATCCATCACATAAACAAACTCGAAGAAAAAGATCACATGATCATCTTCTTAGATGCAGAAAAGGCATTTGATAAAATACAGCATCCCTTCTTGTTAAAATTATTGGAGTGATCAGGAACTTAAGGCCCATATCTAAACATAATAAAAGCAATTTAATGCAAACCAACAGCCAGTTTCAATCCCACTAAAATCGGGGACAAGACAAGCATGCCCACTCTCCACATATCTATTCAATATAGTACTCAAAGTGTTAGTTATAACAATAAGACAAGAAAAAGAGATCAAGGGGATACAAATCGGCAAAGAAAAATTGAAGGTATCACTATTTGCAGATGATATGATAGTATACATAATCGACCCCAAAAATTCTACCAGAGAACTTCTTCAGCTGATAAACAACTTCAGCAAAGTGGCCAGATATAAAATTAACTCAAATAAATTAGAAGCCTTCTTTTAAACATATGATAAACAGGCTAAGAAACAAATTAGGAAAGCAATTCCCTTCAGAATAATCACAGACAGTATAAAATATCTTGGGGTAACAGTAACCAAACAAGAGAAAGATCTTTATGATAAGAACTTCAAGTTTCAAAAAAGAAATCAAAGAAGATCTCAGAAAATGGAGAGATCTCCCATGATCATAGATTGGCAGAATTAACATAGTATAAATGGCCCTCCTTCCAAAGACAATCTACAGATTCAGGGCAATTCCCATCAAAATCCCAACACAATTCTTCAAAGACATGGAAAGGACAATTCTCAAATTCATCTGGAAAGACAAAAAGCATAGAATAGTGAAAACAATTCTTAACAATAAAAGAACAGCTGTGGAAATCAACAGCCCTGATCTCAAACTCTACTACAGAGCAATAGTGATAAAAACTGCAAGGTACCGGTACAGAGACAGACATGTTGATCAATGGAAGAAAACTGAAGAGCCAGAAATAAAACCACACACTTATGCACACTTGATCTTTGACAAAGAAGTAAAAATATACAATGGAAAAATGAATGCACCTTCAATAAATGGTGCTGGTCTAACTGGCTGTTTGTTATGTAGAAAAATGAAAATATACCCATATTTGTCACCATGCACAAAGTTCAAGTCCAAGTGTATCAAGGACCTCAACATAAAACCAGAAACACTGAATCTAATAGAAGAGAAAGTGGGAAAGAGCCTTGAACTCTTGGCACAGGGAGCAAATTCCTAAACAGAATTCTAATGGCTCACGCTCTAAGATCAAGAATTGATAAATGGGATCTCATGAAACTAGAAAGCTTATGAAAGGCAAAGGACATAGTCAATAAGACAAATTGGCAACCTACAGATTGGGAAAAAGTTTTCACTAACCCCACATCAGATAAAGGACTAATATCCAAAATATATAAAGAACTTAAGAAGCTAACCACCAAAACACCAAATAACCCAATCAAAAAATGAGGTATAGAACTAAACTAAGAATTCACAACAGAGGAATCTTTTTTTTATTTTTTTTAATTTATTTAATACTTAATAATAATTCTTTGGTTTCCAGGCAAACATCCCCCTCCCCCCTCCCCTTCCTTATGGGTGTTCCCCTCCCAACCCTCCCCCCATTGCGGCCCTCCCCCCAACAGTCTAGTTCACTGGGGGTTCAGTCTTAGCAGGACCCAGGGCTTCCCCTTCCACTGGTGCTCTTACTAGGATATTCATTGCTACCTATGGGGTCAGAGTCGCAACAGAGGAATCTTGAGTGGCCAAAAAGCACCTAAAAATGTCCAAAGTCCTTAGTGATCAGAGAAATGCAAATTAAAAGGACCCTGTGATTCCACCTTACACCAGTCAAAATGGCTAAGATGAAAACCTCAAGTGACAACACATGTTGGCGAGAATGTGAAGAAAAAGAACACTCCTCCATTGCAATTGGTACAACCATTCTGGAACTCAATTTTGAAGTTCCTCAGAAAATTGGAAATAGAACTACCTAAAGATTCAGAAATACCACTCTTGGGAATAAACATTGAAGATGCCCCACCATGCCACAGGGGCACATGTTCCACTATGCTCATAGTGGCCTTATTTGTGATATTCAGAAGCTGGAAACAACTCAGATGTCCCAGGACAGAAAGAATGGATACAGAAAATGTGGAAATGTGGTTCATTTACTCAATAGAATACTACTCAGCTATTAAGAGGAAGGACATCCTGAGTTTTGCAGGCAAATGGATGGAACCAGAAACTATCATCCTGAGTGAGGTAACTCAGAGCCAAAAGGACATGCATGTTATGTTCTCACTAATAATTGGAAATTAACCAAAAACAAAACAAAACAAACAAAACCAGTACAGAATACCCAAGATACAGTCCACAGAACTCAAACAGGTCAACAAGCTGAAGGGCCCAAGTGAGGATGCCTCGGTTCCACTTGGGAGGGAGAAGATAGCAACCACAAGGGGGGAAGGAGAGAGGAAAAGAGGAGGGAAAGGGGATGGGGATGGGGGAAGAGCGGAACATGATCTGATATTGGGTGGGGGGGAAGGACTGAAGCCATGAGAGCCAACAGAAAGAACAGAAACAGATGACCTCAGGAGGAAGGAGGTTGGGAGGACCCTCTAGAATGTACCAGAGATCTGGAAAGTGAGAGACTCTCAGAACTCAAAGTGGGGACCCTAGATAAAATGCCCTACAATGGAGAGAGAGAACTTGTTGGGCCCACCTCCAGCAGAAAGACAGGGCATCAAATGAGAGATGGGTTTGCTATTCCACAGTCAAAACTCTGACTCAAAATTCTGCCTGTCTGAAAGAAATGCAGGGATGGAAATGGAAAAGAGCCCGAGGAAAAGAGGGTCCAGCAACAGTCCCAAAGTGGGATGAAGCTCAAGGGGAGGCCCCAAGACCTGACATCATGACTGAGGCTATGGAGCGTTTACAAAAAGGGACCTCTCATGATTGTCCTCCAAAAGAACCAACAAGCAGCTGAAAGAGTCAAATGAAATATGTGCACCCAACCAATGAACAGAAGCTGCTGACCCCTCCGATTGAATTACGGAAACGCTGGAGGAAGCAGAGGCGGTCAGCTCTGTAGGAGGATTATCAGTCTCTATTAACCTGGATCCCCTGAGATCTCTAAAACTGGACCACCAACCAGGCAGCATACAACACCTGAGATTAGGCCTCCAACACATATAGCAGAGGACTCCTGGGTCTGGGTTCAGTCAGAGAAGATGCACCTAACATTCAAGAGACTGGAGGCTCTGGGGAATTTAGAGGTCTGGTGGACTGGGGTAGGAACAGCCTCGTGGAGATGGGGGGAGGGAGGAGCATGGCAGGGAGGAAGTATGGGATGTGGAACAGTTGGAGTGTGGACCAGAAAGGGAATAAAATCCGGAATGTAAAAATTAAATAAATAAATAAATAAATAAATAAATAAATAAATAAATAAATAAGTAGAATTAAAAACCATAGAAATGAAACTGTCTTTATTCACAGATATGATTCCATACAAATTTCAGGGAAAAAATCCTTCTTAGCTATAGCCAGTGAATACAGCAAGTTCATAGAATACACAACTGAAAATTAACATTTAAAATTAAGTTTATACATAGGCATGAACCACCATGCCTGTATTTCCAGATCTTGTGGTTGAGACAGGTGGACACTGAGTTTGAAGCAGGTGTGCTAGATGTAAAGTTCTAAGATAGTGTACAAAGTGAAACGCTGTTACCAAAAGTCACATAAAAAGGGCATGGAGATGGGTCAATAGTTAAACATGTTTGCAACCAAGCCTGATGATCTGAGTTTGGTGCCTGATATCCACATAGTACAAAAGAGGAGAGAAGATTGACTTGACTTGATTACGTTGCCTTCTAACCTCCACATTCACGCCAGGCCTATCCTACACACACACACACGCACACACACACACACACACACACAAATACATGTTTAAAAATACTCAAGTAAACAAAGTAAACAGACATCCCCCAAAAAGTGAAAGTCATTTAAAAATCTCAATGACAAACCTAAAATGATATAGGAGAGATTTCTTTTTTTTTTTTTATTAACTTGAGTATTTCTTATATACATTTCGAGTGTTATTCCCTTTCCCGGTTTCCGGGCAAACATCACCCTCCCCCCTCCCCTTCCTTATGGGTGTTCCCCTCCCCCCATTGCCGCACTCCCCCCCACAGTCTAGTTCACTGGGGGTTCAGTCTTAGCAGGACCCAGGGCTTGCCCTTCCACTGGTGCTCTTACTAGGATATTCATTGCTACCTATGAGGTCAGAGTCCAGGGTCAGTCCATGTATAGTCTTTAGGTAGTGGCTTAGTCCCTGGAAGCTCTGGTTGCTTGGCATTGTTGTACTTTTGGGATCTCGAGCCCCTTCAAGCTCTTCCAGTTCTTTCTCTGATTCCTTCAATAGGGGACCTATTCTCAATTCAGTGGTTTGCTGCTGGCATTCGCCTCTGTATTTGCTGTATTCTGGCTGTGTCTCTCAGGAGAGATCTACATCCGGCTCCTGTCTGTCTGCACTTCTTTGCTTCATCCATCTTGTCTAATTGGGTGGCTGTATATGTATGGGCCACAGGTGGGGCAGGCTCTGAATGGGTGTTCCTTCAGTCTCTGTTTTAATCTTTGCCTCTCCCTTCCCTGCCAAGGGTATTCTTTTTCCTCATTTAAAGAAGGAGTGAAGCATTCACATTTTGATCATCCGTCTTGAGTTTTATTTGTTCTAGGGATCTAGGGTAATTCAAGCATTTGGGCTAATAGCCACTTATCAATGAGTGCATACCATGTATGTCTTTCTGTGATTGGGTTAGCTCACTCAGGATGATATTTTCCAGTTCCAACCATTTGCCTACGAATTTCATAAACTCGTTGTTTTTGATAGCTGAGTAATATTCGATTGTGTAGATGTACCACATTTTCTGTATCCATTCCTCTGTTTTTTTTTTCTCTTGTTTGCTGTTTATTAGAAGCATACTTGAAATAATGTAACGTAGGGAATGCTAAAAGTGAAAAGATGAAACAAAGACAAAATGTACATACTTTAATGGACACGAAACACGAGTGACTATTAGTAGCAAAGTAGACTTGAAATACTCATTGTGCAGGGAATTATTAACAGACAACAGACTTTAAAAATGTACAAAGCAAAATTTAAGAGTACCTAAAGTTAAAATAAACAATTAAGTAGGGTTGTTGATATCAGTACCTTTCTTAGGGACTAGTAGAACCAGGAGACACAGACCATCAGGTTTATAGAACTCATGGGTAACAACACTATTAACCAGCTGGATCAATTTAACATTTGTAGAATAGTTTATCCAGTGTGGTTGTTTGAATATGCTTGGCCTGGGGAGTGGCACTGTTGAGAGGTGTGGACTGGTTGGAGGAAGTGTGTCACTATGAGAGTGGGCTTTGAGACCCTCCTCCTGGCTACCAGATGCCAGTTCTGTTTTTGGAATAAGGTCTGGAACTCTCAGACCCTCTATAGCCTGCCTGCCTGGACACTATCATGCTTCCCACCATGAAGATAATGGACTGAACTTCAGAACCTGTAAGCCAGCCCCAATTAAATGTTGTCTTTTATAAGAGTTGCCCTGGGCATGATGTCAGTTTACAGCAATATAACCTTAAGACACCCAACATGAGCAGGATATAAATTCTAAGTATACATGGAATATTTTTGGTAAACCATAGATTTGCTCTCAGTATAAATCTTTTTTTTTTTATTAACTTGAGTATTTCTTATATACATTTCGAGTGTTATTCCCTTTCCCGGTTTCCGGGCAAACATCACCCTCCCCCCTCCCCTTCCTTATGGGTGTTCCCCTCCCAACCCTCCCCCCATTGTCGCCCTCCCACCATAGACTAGTTCACTGGGGGTTCAGTCTTAGCAGGACCCAGGGCTTCCCCTTCCACTGGTGCTCTTACTAGGATATTCATTGCTACCTATGGGGTCAGAGTCCAGGGTCAGTCCATGTATAGTCTTTAGGTAGTGGCTTAGTCCCTAGAAGCTCTGGTTGCTTGGCATTGTTGTACTTTTGGGGTCTCGAGCCCCTTCAAGCTCTTCCAGTTCTTTCTCTGATTCCTTCAATAGGGGACCTATTCTCAGTTCAGTGGTTTGCTGCTGGCATTCGCCTATGTATTTGCTGTATTCTGGCTGTGTCTCTCAGGAGAGATCTACATCCGGCTCCTGTCGGTCTGCACTTCTTTGCTTCATCCATCTTGTCTAATTGGGTGGCTGTATATGTATGGGCCACATGTGGGGCAGGCTCTGAATGGGTGTTCCTTCAGTCTCTGTTTTAATCTTTGCCTCTCCCTTCCCTGCCAAGGGTATTCTTTTTCCTCCTTTAAAGAAGGAGTGAAGGCAGCAGCTCTCTGCTCCCAAACCCCGTGGGAGAGAGACCCCACCGCCTGATCAGGTGGGCACTCCTGAGGCTGCAGAGCGGAGGAGACCACCAACACTGCCCACCCCTGCCCACATCTCTGGCCCAAGAGGAAACTGTATAAGGCCTCTGGGCTCCCGTGGGGGAGGGCCCGGGAGCGGCAGGACCCCTGCGCCTGAGACACTGCCGGAACCTGAAGGAAACAGACCGGATAAACAGTTCTCTGCACCCAAATCCCGTGGGAGGGAGAGCTGAACCTTCAGAGAGGCGAACACGCCTGGGAAACCAGAAGAGACTGCACTCTGTGCACATCCAGGCGCCAGAGGAAAACACCAAACGCCATCTGGAACCCTGGTGCACGGAGGCTCCTGGAAAGAGCAGCGCAGATCTTCCCGGTTGCTGCCACAGCGGAGAGGACTTAGGCAGTACCCCACGAGCAAACTTGAGCCTTGGAACTGCAGGTAGGACCAACTTTTCCTCTGCAAGAAACCTGCCTGGTGAACTCAGGACACACAGAGGCAAAATTCCTCTAAGGCCGGGCACTTCCTGTGTTTACCGGAAGTCCCACACCGGCGGATCTCGGACCACAGCAGCTCTCTGCTCCCAAACCCCGTGGGAGAGAGACCTCACCGCCTGATCAGGTGGGCACTCCTGAGGCTGCAGATCAGAGGAGACCACCAACACTGCCCACCCCTGCCCACATCCCTGGCCCAAGAGGCAACTGTATAAGGCCTCTGAGTTCCCGTAGGGGAGGGCCCGGGAGCAGCAGGACCCCTGCGCCTGAGACACTGCCGGAACCTGAAGGAAACAGACCGGATAAACAGTTCTCTGCACCCAAATCCCGTGGGAGGGAGAGCTGAACCTTCAGAGAGGCGGACACGCCTGGGAAACCAGAAGAGACTGCACTCTGTGCACATCCAGGCGCCAGAGGAAAACACCAAACGTCATCTGAAACCCTGGTGCACGGAGGCTCCCGGAAGGAGCGGCACAGATTTTCCCGGTTGCTGCCACAGTGGAGTGGACTTAGGCAGTACCCCAGGAGCAAACCTGAGCCTTGGAACCACAGGTAGGACCAATTTTTCCCCTGCAAGAAACCTGCCTGGTGAACTCAAGACACAGGCCCACAGGAACAGCTGAAGACCTGTAGAGAGGAAAAACTACACGCCCGAAAGCAGAACACTCTGTCCCCATAACTGGCTGAAAGAAAACAGAAAACAGGTCTACAGCACTCCTGACACACAGGTTATAGGACAGTATAGCCACTGTCAGAAATAGCAGAACAAAGTAACACTAGAGATAATCTGATGGCGAGAGGCAAGCACAGGAACCCAAGCAACAGAAACCAAGACTACATGGCATCATCGGAGCCCAATTCTCCCACCAAAACAAACATGGAATATTCAAACACACCAGAAAAGCAAGATCTAGTTTCAAAATCATACTTGATCATGATGCTGGAGGACTTCAAGAAAGACATGAACACACTTAGGGAAACACAGGAAAACATTAATAAACAAGTAGAAGCCTACAGAGAGGAATCGCAAAAATCCCTGAAAGAATTCCAGGAAAACACAATCAAACAGTTGAAGGAATTAAAAATGGAAATAGAAGCAATCAAGAAAGAACACATGGAAACAACCCTGGACATAGAAAATCAAAAGAAAAGACAGGGAGCTGTAGATACAAGCTTCACCAACAGAATTCAAGAGATGGAAGAGAGAATCTCGGGAGCAGAAGATTCCATAGAAATCATTGACTCAACTGTCAAAGATAATGTAAAGCGGAAAAAGCTACTGGTCCAAAACATACAGGAAATCCAGGACTCAATGAGAAGATCAAACCTAAGGATAATAGGTATAGAAGAGAGTGAAGACTCCCAGCTCAAAGGACCAGTAAATATCTTCAACAAAATCATAGAAGAAAACTTCCCTAACCTAAAAAAAGAGATACCCATAGGCATACAAGAAGCCTACAGAACTCCAAATAGATTGGACCAGAAAAGAAACACCTCCCGTCACATAATTGTCAAAACACCAAACGCGCAAAATAAAGAAAGAATATTAAAAGCAGTAAGGGAAAAAGGTCAAGTAACATATAAAGGCAGACCTATCAGAATCACACCAGACTTTTCGCCAGAAACTATGAAGGCCAGAAGATCCTGGACAGATGTCATACAGACCCTAAGAGAACACAAATGCCAGCCCAGGTTACTGTATCCTGCAAAACTCTCAATTAACATAGATGGAGAAACCAAGATATTCCATGACAAAACCAAATTTACACAATATCTTTCTACAAGTCCAGCACTACAAAGGATAATAAAGGGTAAAGCCCAACATAAGGAGGCAAGCTATAGCCTAGAAGCAAGAAACTAATCATCTTGGCAACAAAACAAAGAGAATGAAAGCACACAAACATAACCTCACTTCCAAATATGAATATAACGGGAAGCAATAATCACTATTCCTTAATATCTCTCGATATCAATGGCCTCAACTCCCCAATAAAAAGACATAGATTAACAAACTGGATACGCAACGAGGACCCTGCATTCTGCTGCATACAGGAAACACACCTCAGAGACAAAGACAGACATTACCTCAGAGTGAAAGGCTGGAAAACAAATTTCCAAGCAAATGGTCGGAAGAAGCAAGCTGGAGTAGCCATTCTAATATCAAATCAAATCAATTTTCAACTAAAAGTCATCAAAAAAGATAAGGAAGGACACTTCATATTCATCAAAGGAAAAATCCACCAAGATGAAGTCTCAATCCTAAATATCTATGCCCCAAATACAAGGGCACCTACATATGTAAAAGAAACCTTACGAAAGCTCAAAACACACATTGCACCTCACACAATAATAGTGGGAGATTTCGACACCCCACTCTCATCAATGGACAGATCATGGAAACAGAAATTAAACAGAGATGTAGACAGACTAAGAGAAGTCATGAGCCAAATGGACTTAACGGATATTTATAGAACATTCTATCCTAAAGCAAAAGGATATACCTTCTTCTCAGCTCCTCATGGTACTTTCTCCAAAATTGACCATATAATTGGTCAAAAAACGGGCCTCAACAGGTACAGAAAGATAGAAATAATCCCATGCGTGCTATCGGACCACCACGGCCTAAAACTGGTCTTCAATAACAATAAGGGAAGAATGCCCACATATACGTGGAAATTGAACAATGCTCTACTCAATGACAACCTGGTCAAGAAAGAAATAAAGAAAGAAATTAAAAACTTTTTAGAATTTAATGAAAATGAGGGTACAACATACCCAAACTTATGGGACACAATGAAAGCTGTGCTAAAAGGAAAACTCATAGCGCTGAGTGCCTGCAGAAAGAAACAGGAAAGAGCATATGTCAGCAGCTTGACAGCACACCTAAAAGCTCTAGAACAAAAAGAAGCAAATACACCCAGGAGGAGTAGAAGGCAGGAAATAATCAAACTCAGAGCTGAAATCAACCAAGTAGAAACAAAAAGGACCATAGAAAGAATCAACAGAACCAAAAGTTGGTTCTTTGAGAAAATCAACAAGATAGATAAACACTTAGCCAGACTAACGAGAGGACACAGAGAGTGCGTCCAAATTAACAAAATCAAAAATGAAAAGGGAGACATAACTACAGATTCAGAGGAAATTCAAAAAATCATCAGATCTTACTATAAAAACCTATATTCAACAAAACTTGAAAATCTTCAGGAAATGGACAATTTCCTAGACAGATACCAGGTATCGAAGTTAAATCAGGAACAGATAAACCAGTTAAACAACCCCATAACTCCTAAGGAAATAGAAGCAGTCATTAAAGGTCTCCCAACCAAAAAGAGCCCAGGTCCAGACGGGTTTAGTGCAGAATTCTATCAAACCTTCATAGTAGACCTTATACCAATATTATCCAAACTATTCCACAAAATTGAAACAGATGGAGCCCTACCGAATTCCTTCTATGAAGCCACAATTACTCTTATACCTAAACCACACAAAGACCCAACAAAGAAAGAGAACTTCAGACCAATTTCCCTTATGAATATCGACGCAAAAATACTCAATAAAATTCTGGCAAACCGAATTCAAGAGCACATCAAAACAATCATCCACCATGATCAAGTAGGCTTCATCCCAGGCATGCAGGGATGGTTTAATATAAGGAAAACTATCAACGTGATCCATCATATAAACAAACTGAAAGAACAGAACCACATGATCATTTCATTAGATGCTGAGAAAGCATTTGACAAGATTCAACACCCCTTCATGATAAAAGTCCTGGAAAGAATAGGTATTCAAGGCCCATACCTAAACATAGTAAAAGCCATATACAGCAAACCAGTTGCTAACATTAAACTAAATGGAGAGAAACTTGAAGCAATCCCACTAAAATCAGGGACTAGACAAGGCTGCCCACTCTCTCCCTACTTATTCAATATAGTTCTTGAAGTTCTAGCCAGAGCAATCAGACAACAAAAGGAGATCAAGGGGATACAGATCGGAAAAGAAGAGGTCAAAATATCACTATTTGCAGACGACATGATAGTATATTTAATGATCCCAAAAGTTCCACCAGAGAACTACTAAAGCTGATAAACAACTTCAGCAAAGTGGCTGGGTATAAAATTAACTCAAATAAATCAGTTGCCTTCCTCTATACAAAAGAGAAACAAACCGAGAAAGAAATTAGGGAAACGACACCCTTCATAATAGACCCAAATAAAATAAAGTACCTCGGTGTGACTTTAACCAAGCAAGTAAAAGATCTGTACAATAAGAACTTCAAGACACTGAGGAAAGAAATTGAAGAAGACCTCAGAAGATGGAAAGATCTCCCATGCTCATGGATTGGCAGGATTAATATAGTAAAAATGGCCATTTTACCAAAAGCAATCTACAGATTCAATGCAATCCCCATCAAAATACCAATCCAATTCTTCAAAGAGTTAGACAGAACAATTTGCAAATTCATCTGGAATAACAAAAAACCCAGGATAGCTAAAGCTATCCTCAACAATAAGAGGACTTCAGGGGGAATCACTATCCCTGAACTCAAGCAGTATTACAGAGCAATAGTGATAAAAACTGCATGGTATTGGTACAGAGACAGACAGATAGACCAATGGAATAGAATTGAAGACCCAGAAATGAACCCACACACCTATGGTCACTTGATTTTTGACAAAGGAGCCAAAACCATCCAATGGAAAAAAGATAGCATTTTCAGCAAATGGTGCTGGTTCAACTGGAGGGCAACATGTAGAAGAATGCAGATTGATCCATGCTTATCACCCTGTACAAAGCTTAAGTCCAAGTGGATCAAGGACCTCCACATCAAACCAGACACACTCAAACTAATAGAAGAAAAACTAGGGAAGCATCTGGAACACATGGGCACTGGAAAAAATTTCCTGAACAAAACACCAATGGCTTATGCTCTAAGATCAAGAATCGACAAATGGGATCTCATAAAACTGCAAAGCTTCTGTAAGGCAAAGGACACTGTGGTTAGGACAAAACGGCAACCAACAGATTGGGAAAAGATCTTTACCAATCCTATAACAGATAGAGGCCTTATATCCAAAATATACAAAGAACTCAAGAAGTTAGACCGCAGGGAAACAAATAACCCTATTAAAAAATGGGGTTCAGAGCTGAACAAAGAATTCACAGCTGAGGAATGCCGAATGGCTGAGAAACACCTAAAGAAATGTTCAACATCTTTAGTCATAAGGGAAATGCAAATCAAAACAACCCTGAGATTTCACCTCACACCAGTGAGAATGGCTAAGATCAAAAACTCAGGTGACAGCAGATGCTGGCGAGGATGTGGAGAAAGAGGAACACTCCTCCATTGTTGGTGGGATTGCAGACTGGTAAAACCATTCTGGAAATCAGTCTGGAGGTTCCTCAGAAAATTGGACATTGAACTGCTTGAGGATCCAGCCATACCTCTCTTGGGCATATACCCAAAAGATGCCTCAACATATAAAAGAGACACGTGCTCCACTATGTTCATCGCAGCCTTATTTATAATAGCCAGAAACTGGAAAGAACCCAGATGCCCTTCAACTGAGGAATGGATACAGAAAATGTGGTACATCTACACAATGGAATATTACTCAGCTATCAAAAACAACGAGTTTATGAAATTCGTAGGCAAATGGTTGGAACTGGAAAATATCATCCTGAGTGAGCTAACCCACTCACAGAAAGACATACATGGTATGCACTCATTGATAAGTGGCTATTAGCCCAAATGCTTGAATTACCCTAGATCCCTAGAACAAAGGAAACTCAAGACGGATGATCAAAATGTGAATGCTTCACTCCTTCTTTAAATGAGGAAAAAGAATACCCTTGGCAGGGAAGGGAGAGGCAAAGATTAAAACAGAGACTGAAGGAACACCCATTCAGAGCCTGCCCCACAGGTGGCCCATACATATACAGCCACCCAATTAGACAAGATGGATGAAGCAAAGAAGTGCAGACCGACAGGAGCCGGATGTAGATCGCTCCTGAGAGACACAGCCAGAATACAGGAAATACAGAGGCGAATGCCAGCAGCAAACCACTGAACTGAAAATAGGTCCCCCGTTGAAGGAATCAGAGAAAGAACTGGAAGAGCTTGAAGGTGCTCGAGACCCCAAAAGTACAACAATGTCAAGCAACCAGAGCTTCCAGGGACTAAGCCACTACCTAAAGACTATACATGGACTGACCCTGGACTCTGTCCCCATAGGTAGCAATGAATATCCTAGTAAGAGCACCAGTGGAAGGGGAAGCCCTGGGTCCTGCTAAGACTGAACCCCCAGTGAACTAGACTATGCGGGGAGGGTGGCAATGGGGGGAGGTTTGGGAGGGGAACACCCATAAGGAAGGGGAGGGGGGAGGGTGATGTTTGTCCGGAAACCGGGAAAGGGAATAACACTTGAAATGTATATAAGAAATACTCAAGTTAATAAAAAAAAAAAAGAAAAGAAAAAAAAATAAAGAAGGAGTGAAGCATTCACATTTTGATCATCCGTCTTGAATTTCGTTTGTTCTAGGGATCTAGGGTAATTCAAGCATTTGGGCTAATAGCCACTTATCAATGAGTGCATACCATGTATGTCTTTCTGTGATTGGGTTAGCTCACTCAGGATGATATTTTCCAGTTCCAACCATTTGCCTACGAATTTCATAAACTCGTTGTTTTTGATAGCTGAGTAATATTCGATTGTGTAGATGTACCACATTTTCTGTATCCATTCCTCTGTTGAAGGGCATCTGGGTTCGTTCCATTTTCTGGCTATTATAAATAAGGCTGCGATGAACATAGTGGAGCACGTGTCTCTTTTATATGTTGAGGCATCTTTTGGGTATATGCCCAAGAGAGGTATAGCTGGATCCTCAGGCAGTTCAATGTCCAATTTTCTGAGGAACCTCCAGACTGATTTCCAGAACGGTTTTACCAGTCTGCAATCCCACCAACAATGGAGGAGTGTTCCTCTTTCTCCACATCCTCGCCAGCATCTGCTGTCACCTGAGTTTTTGATCTTAGCCATTCTCACTGGTGTGAGGTGAAATCTCAGGGTTGTTTTGATTTGCATTTCCCTTATGACTAAAGATGTTGAACATTTCTTTAGGTGTTTCTCAGCCATTCGGCATTCCTCAGCTGTGAATTCTTTGTTTAGCTCTGAACCCCATTTTTTAATAGGGTTATTTGTCTCCCTTCGGTCTAACTTCTTGAGTTCTTTGTATATTTTGGATATAAGGCCTCTATCTGTTGTAGGATTAGTAAAGATCTTTTCCCAATCTGTTGGTTGCCGTTTTGTCCTAACCACAGTGCCCTTTGCCTTACAGAAGCTTTGCAGTTTTATGAGATCCCATTTGTCGATTCTTGATCTTAGAGCATAAGCCATTGGTGTTTTGTTCAGGAAATTTTTTCCAGTGCCCATGTGTTCCAGATGCTTCCCTAGTTTTTCTTCTATTAGTTTGAGTGTATCAGGTTTGATGTTGAGGTCCTTGATCCACTTGGACTTAAGCTTTGTACAGGGTGATAAGCATGGATCGATCTGCATTCTTCTACATGTTGCCCTCCAGTTGAACCAGCACCATTTGCTGAAAATGCTATCTTTAATGACTGCTTCTATTTCCTTAGGAGTTATGGGGTTGTTTAACTGGTTTATCTGTTCCTGATTTAACTTCGATACCTGGTATCTGTCTAGGAAATTGTCCATTTCCTGAAGATTTTCAAATTTTGTTGAATATAGGTTTTTATAGTAAGATCTGATGATTTTTTGAATTTCCTCTGAATCTGTAGTTATGTCTCCCTTTTCATTTCTGATTTTGTTAATTTGGACGCACTCTCTGTGTCCTCTCGTTAGTCTGGCTAAGGGTTTATCTATCTTGTTGATTTTCTCAAAGAACCAACTTTTGGTTCTGTTGATTCTTTCTATGGTCTTTTTTGTTTCTACTTGGTTGATTTCAGCTCTGAGTTTGATTATTTCCTGCCTTCTACTCCTCCTGGGTGTATTTGCTTCTTTTTGTTCTAGAGCTTTTAGGTGTGCAGTCAAGCTGCTGACATATGCTCTTTCCTGTTTCTTTCTGCAGGCACTCAGCGCTATGAGTTTTCCTCTTAGCACAGCTTTCATTGTGTCCCATAAGTTTGGGTATGTTGTATCTTCATTTTCATTAAATTCTAAAAAGTTTTTAATTTCTTTCTTTATTTCTTCCTTGACCAGGTTATCATTGAGTAGAGCATTGTTCAATTTCCACGTATATGTGGGCATTTTTCCCTTATTGTTATTGAAGACCAGTTTTAGGCCGTGGTGGTCCGATAGCACGCATGGGATTATTTCTATCTTTCTGTTCATCGCAGCCTTATTTATAATAGCCAGAAAATGGAAAGAACCCAGATGCCCTTCAACAGAGGAATGGATACAGAAAATGTGGTACATCTACACAATGGAATATTACTCAGCTATCAAAAACAACGAGTTTATGAAATTCGTAGGCAAATGGTGGGAACTGGAAAATATCATCCTGAGTGAGCTAACCCAATCACAGAAAGACATACATGGTATGCACTTATTGATAAGTGGCTATTAGCCCAAATGCTTGAATTACCCTAGATCCCTAGAACAAACGAAACTCAAGACGGTTTCAAGTCTTGGTTTCTGTTGCTTGGGTTCCTGCGCTTGCCTCTCGCCATCAGATTATCTCTAGTGTTACTTTGTTCTGCTATTTCTGACAGTGGCTAAACTGTCCTATAAGCCTGTGTGTCAGGAGTGCTGTAGACCTGTTTTCCTCTCTTTCAGCCAGTTATGGGGACAGAGTGTTCTGCTTTCGGGCGTGTAGTTTTTCCTCTCTACAGGTCTTCAGCTGTTCCTGTGGGCCTGTGTCTTGAGTTCACCAGGCAGGTCACTTGCAGCAGAAAAGTTGGTCTTACCTGTGGTCCCGAGGCTCAAGTTTGCTCGCGGGGTGCTGCCCATGAGCTCTCTGCGGCGGCAGCAACCAGGAAGATCTGCGCAGCCCTTTCCGGGAGCTTCTGTGCACTATGGTTCCAGATGGCGTTTGGTGTTTTCCTCTGGCGTCTGAGATGTGTGTGCAGAGTGCAGTCTCTTCTGATTTACCAGGTGTGTCTGCCTCTCTGAAGGTTTAGCTCTCCCTCCCACGGGATTTGGGTGCAGAGAACTGTTTATCCGGTCTGTTTCCTTCAGGTTCCAGCGGTGTCTCAGGCGCAGGGGTCCTGCTGCTCCTGGGCCCTCCCCTACGGGAACCCAGAGGCCTTATACAGTTTCCTCTTGGGCCAGGGATGTGGGCAGGGGTGGGCAGTGTTGGTGGTCTCCTCCGCTCTGCAGCCTCAGGAGTGCCCACCTGACCAGGCGGTGAGGTCTCTCTCCCACGGGGTTTGGGAGCAGAGAGCTGCTGTGGGCCGGGATCCGCGGTTGTGGGACTTCCGGTAAACACAGGAAGTGCTCGGTCCTAGAGGAATTTTGCCTCTGTGTGTCCTGAGTTCACCAGGCAGGTTTCTTGCAGCGGAAAAGTTGGTCTTACCTGTGGTTCCGAGGCTCAAGTTTGCTCATGGGGTACTGCCTAAGTCCTCTCCCTGGCGGCAGCAACCGGGAAGATCTGTGCCGCTCTTTCCGGGAGCCTCCGTGCACCAGGGTTCCAGATGGCGTTTGGTGTTTTCCTCTGGCGTCTGGATGTGTGCAGAGTGCAGTCTATTCTGGTTTCCCAGGCGTGTCTGCCTCTCTGTAGGTTTAGCTCTCCCTCCCACAGGATTTGGGTGCAGAGAACTGCTTATCCTGTCTGTTTCCTTCAGGTTCCGGCGGTGTCTCAGGCGCAGGGGTCCTGCCCCTCCTGGGCCCTCCCCTACGGGAACCCAGAGGCCTTATACAGTTTCCTCTTGGGCCAGGGATGTGGGCAGGGGTGGGCAGTGTTGGTGGTCTCCTCTGATCTGCAGCCTCAGGAGTGCCCACCTGACCAGGCTGTGAGGTCTCTCTCCCACGGGGTTTGGGAGCAGAGAGCTGCTGCGGGTCGGGATCCGCAGGTGTCAGAGTCTTTTTTAAAAACAAACAAACAAACAAACTATAACACCAAACGACAGAACAAAACAAAAACGGTGATTAGGGATGTAATTCAGTTGGGATTCTTTGACTGAAACCTTGGGTTCGATCTTCAGCAACATAAAACTATGAACTGAATCCTTCATTTCCTGCTGGAAAACAATGTTTAGTGGTGTTGAGAAAACCAGTTTGAGAATGTCAAAGTATTTCTAACTTCTTCATTTGCATCAGTGTGTTACACCAAATACAAGCCACTGTTATTTCAGAGGACAAATTCTGAAGAGTTGTCAGCCTAAAATTATCAGGTAGGACTAAAGAATAGTTGCCTACAAGTCCAGCCCAGAGTTTTCACAGTCTTTCAAGTGACATTGGGGTTTTGCAATTACTTTGGGAGAAAAGAAATCCTAAAAATACTCCTATGGCACTGTCTTTATAATTTATGCTGACATAGGGGCTCTTTGGGAATTCTTCCCTAAGATTAGGTCTACACCCACAATTATGTCATTGTGTCCACAAAAGTGTCATCCTGCTGCTCGGGTCTTATAACTTGTTTAGAAGCCTGGAAAACCAATAGCCAATGATGTCCAAAGCCATCTGCCACTTAGATACCAAAACAAGCTGGAGTGTTCCCAATGGAGCAAAGATATCAGCTAAACTATACTTTAAATTAGGTGCATAAAGAGTAAATTATGTGACTGAGGAATGCATTTTATAGCAAATAGCATAATGTTCCAGAAAGCAGTCATCAGGTTATCTTGGCTAGTGTACATGCAGCCCATTAGGAATTCTTCTTGGGGAAACACTGAATGGAAGCTCTGTATAGTGGTTTGGATGTCATTTAGCTATTCCAAAGTCTGGAAAACAATAAGGCACATGTCAGCTATGGTGAATCATGTGCCAAAGCGAACTCCTTGATGCAGGACGGTGGAAACTCAGTTAAGAGTTCTCGTTGATTTTTATAAATTATAGATGACCATACTCCACAAATAACATCAAATGCACAAATAACATCTCTTATTTATTTCTTCATATTGGTGGGGCAGATGTTTTCCATAAAGAGTACACTCCTGTATTATACAGATGAGTTGCAGCCATGTACCTATGCTCTAGTTAGGCATTTTTTTAAAAAATGGATTTGGGTGTCTCTAAGAACTTTGACTAATATACCAAAGTAGTTAGAAGGAGAATTTTGAAGTCAAAAAAACTTGAGTTTGAATTCATCAGAACATTTTTCTCAACATTCTCAAAATTAACCCCAGCTTTCTCGTGTACAAATCAGGGGTAAATTACAACTTACGGAACTATATAACTAAATAAGATCATTTATATTAATGATTTAATGATTAGTTTATACAAAGATTTATTTTTTAAAAAACAAATGGTCTTGTGTAACTTTGAAAGACATTGTTATTTACTTGGTAGAGTTTGGACCTTGAAAATTTTTTGAAGATCCTTAAATGCAGCTGGTATACAGACATGTTTAGGAATCACAGACAAGGGCTGGAGAGACGGCTCAGCCGTTAAAGGCTAGGCTCACAACCAAAAATATAGGAATCACAGACACAGTGAGTTCATGACTATGCATGACTATGGCTGCAAAAGTCTAGTACTTTTATAAACATTATTTTATTTCATATTTCAACATCCTAAGAGCAAGTAAATTTATTTATTGTTTTAAATTTTTAATTATAAACAGAATTGTGGAGATTTTAGTAACAAAATCAGAACCAGACAGCCAGTATATACTCAAGATTTAAACACAACTTGTCTGAATCCCAAGCCCCAGCTTTCTGTTATAATGTTCTCACATTCCAAATGAGTTTACTATTTATAAATTTCAAAAATTTAGTTGAAGTATAGAATGTACAAGTTAGAATGCATTTTCCCTCAAAGGCTCGTGATCTTCCAATAGTACATACCCGATATACTACAGGAACAGCAGTGTGATCGCATCTAAGAATAGTCTACAATACATGGTCAAACTGAAAGGACACTGTCTTAATGTAAAGTCCACAGACAAAAGCAAGTTAAGGGAGAAGGGATTATTTTTGGCTCAAGTCTGAAGATACGGTTCATAGAAGTCATAGAGGCTGGTCACATTTCGTTAGCAACTGGAAAACAGTGTGTGTGTTCAGATTGCTTCTTCCTTTCATGTAGATAGTACGCAAGTACACAGACAGCTTTTGGCCTCTCCTTCACAGTGGATCTTCCTACCTCAACTTACCCAATCAAGATATCCTTCACGAGCTTGAAGGGGCTCGAGACCCCAAAAGTACAACAATGCCAAGCAATCAGAGCTTCCAGGGACTAAGCCACTACCTAAAGACTATACATGGACTGACCCTGGACTCTGACCCCATAGGTAGCAATGAATATCCTAGTAAGAGCACCAGTGGAAGGGGAAGCCCTGGGTCCTGCTAAGACTGAACCCCCAGTGAACTAGTCTATGGGGGGAGGGCGGCAATGGGGGGAGGGTTGGGAGGGGAACACCCATAAGGAAGGGGAGGGGGGAGGGGGATGTTTGCCCGGAAACCGGGAAAGGGAATAACACTCGAAATGTATATAAGAAATACTCAAGTTAATAAAAAAAAAAAGAAAAAAAAAGAAAAAAAAAGATATCCTTCACAAACATACGCAGGGGCCAATGTAATCTAAACAATCTCCCACATGTGTCCCTGGACATTTTCACCCTAATGATTTTGTATCCCATCAAATTGGCAAACAACACAAACATCACAGACAGTACAAACCACTGAGGATTGTTTTAAGGAACCATGTTTGGTAAAAATATTTCTCATCTCTTACATGTAATCATGTAAGATAGTAGGGCTCAATTCTGATGAGCTTTTAATGGAATTTTATATGAAAATCCACTTGAGATTTTTTCTATGTACAAAAGATTTCAAGGAAAAACATGTGTTCTGGAAACTATACATAGTACTTGTTTTAAAATTATTTATACTTTAAAAACATTAGCCAAGATCTAAACCAATATAGTTTTAGCCCCAATAATTGACACATACCTAGTAGTCATTAAAGGCCAATATAAACAATATAAAGCACCATTATATTTTTACTGTAAGCACATCCCACACAAAACCACTTTGAACTTTTTTTGTTCTACTTTTTTGTCTCAGAGTAAACTAGAGCAACAGAGAGACATTTTACATTTTATTTTCTGCCATTAGACATAGAATTACCAAATGAAAAAGAAGAAAAAAGGTTTGGAGGGCAACTTCCATTTGGTTTCAAGACTTATTTTTATAATACCATGTTAATTATGAGTGCATCATTGCCAAAAGATAACCAAATGGCTAAATGAAATAGGGAGTTTAAAATAGATCCATGTATAACATTGGGGAATTAATTTTAGACAAAGTTAAGGCACCTCGATGAAGCGAGTTTTCTAAAGCAATTACTGCTTACCTAGAAATATCCTTCTGTGAACGAGAATGCCCACTTGACTTGTATTCTTCGCTACAGGTCTAACATAAAATTAATCACAGATAGAGTATAAAAACCTAAAACCATGGAATTTCTAGTGAACAGCATAGAGGAATAGAGATGTTGCCCTGTGGTCAGACAAATCGTAAAGGCAAAATCCTTAAAAATAAAAAAAAGTGGATTTTTGTTGGTGAAATGAAACCAGTTAGAGACTAAAAAGACAATGCAAAGGAAGAAAAAAACATCTAGAAATCATAAATTTTATATAGGACTAATATAAAAATATATAACTGATAAGGTAATGACTCATTCAAAAGAGAAAGTGCTGAGTATATAATTTATCACAGAGATATATGGATAAGAAAGAGCATAAAATGATTCTTAACATTAGTCATTAGGCAAACACGAGTTAGAACGCTAATGAGATGCACCACTGCAATGCAGACTGGTTAAAAACACCAACTCTATAAAGTAATGGCAAGAACTTTATAAAATTTGAATTTCTATTTATCTTTCATGGAGATTTAAGTTCCCAGTCACTCCAAGTTTTATACAACTTCAGACATTAAAATATACCTATTATGGGGCCAAACCAACAATACTTCTGGGTATTCAGATAAGAAAAAATGAAAATTTCCATATGAACAAAAGTTAACAGATGTGCCTGGCAGGTTTACATGCAATAGCCCCAATACCTCATTAACACTATTGAATTAACAAATAGTGATATATTCAATCTTCAGAATAAAAATGAAGAATTACTGCAACATAGAAAAACTTTGGAATTGTTAAAATGAGTAAAGGGATACAATCAACTTTAAAAAGTAAATGTGTGATTTAATTTACATGTAATTCTAGAAAATAAACATGAATATATAGTATATAATATGTAGCAGATCATTGATTGTCTTGACACAGAAAGGAGAGGAAGGATTAAATAGGGGAGCTGTCGAATAGTGCTGATATCAGCTTCAGAGAAGATCTTTACAGTGGGCAGTGTTATCACAGAGACCAAGACTGACCAAGACATTGGGAATATTGCTGTTGAATGCTCGGCCTCAAACCTTTCCAAAGCTCAAAAAACATCATTTTGGAGGGTATGGGAAGAGTCAGGTAAGAGCCAGAAGATGAAGAGGAACAGTGTGGTGGGGGCAAGACATGGTGACGGCACTCATCAGCTGTATGAGCTAGAATTACCCATCATGGAGTGCGAAGGGCATAAGAGGCCTCACAGTGTCTTGATGATACACAGCCAGGACAGGAGAGAAATTTTCTCCAGTAGTGTCGTCGCTAGCTCTTGCAAATAACCTTTCATTCACATAACTATACACAACTGTAATTAAACTACTAGGGACACCAAAAAAGAAAAGAGAAAAGTTGGAGAGAAAAATGGAATCAGCAGGAGGAGTTAAGAGACAAGGGAGAAAAGAGAGATGAATATAATAAAAAACACTAATAGGTATTTGGAAATGTAATGAACCTATTATCATGTATAATTAATATGTTCTCATGATATATACAAATAAAAATTTTTAAAATAAACAATAAGAGCGAGGAAGCCTTAAAAAATAATAGACTAGAGAGATGGCTAGAAGTCAACTGGCTGCTCTTCTAGAGGACTGGGATTCAATTCCCACACTCATTTCATCCTCATAGCCATCTATAACTTAAGTCCCTGGAAATCAGGTGATCTCTTCTGGCCTCTGCAGGTACTCATAGTGCACAGATCCATAAGCAGGTAAAACATCCATACACATAAAAATAAAAAATTAAATGTAAAACTATAATGAGAAATAAGCAATGGATGTGGTTATTATATTGATTACAGTGATAGTGTCAGAGATATCACAGTTACATACTTTTACCTTTCTACAGTGGTAAAAAGACACCATGAAAGTCACCATCTTACCTCTTTTCAAGTGTGTAAAATATTATCAGTGAGTATGGTAGACTTTATTGCAGCTTATTTTGAATAAGTTATAGCTTTAGTATAACAATTTAAAAACAACAATTACAAAATTATTTCCTTGAATAAATACTTCCCATCAGGTATGAGAAATATTGCTATTTTGTATGATACATTCCATTCTTTTGCTTATATGTGATGGTAAATTTTAAAGACATTTTTATTCCATACATATGCTGGTGCCAGGCAAGGACATAAGTGGGTTTTGAATATCATGAAGTCAGAGGTATGGAACCCTGTAAACTACCCAGTGTGGGCCTAGAACTGGACATGGGTCCTTTGGGCAAGCAGTAAGCTATGTTACCTTCTACCTCCTTCTCCTCTTCCTCCTCCTCTTCCTTCTCTTCTTCCTTCTCCTCTCTCTCTCTCTCTCTCTCTCTCTCTCTCTCTCTCTCCCTCTCTCTCTCTCTCTGTTTCTGTCTCTCTCTGTCTTTCTCTGTCTCTATGTCTCTGTCTCTGTCTCTGTCTCTCTGTCTGTCTCTCTCTCTCTCTCACACACACACACACACACACACACACACACACACACCTTCTGAAGCCATTTGTTTTTTTTTTGTTGTTTTTTTTTTTATTAACTTGAGTATTTCTTATATACATTTCGAGTGTTATTCCCTTTCCCAGTTTCCTGGCAAACATCACCCTCCCCCCTCCCCTTCCTTATGGGTGTTCCCCTCCCAACCCTCCCCCCATTGCCGCCCTCCCCCCCACAGTCTAGATCACTGGGGGTTCAGTCTTAGCAGGACCCAGGGCTTCCCCTTCCACTGGTGCTCTTACTAGGATATTCATTGCTACCTATGAGGTCAGAGTCCAGGGTAAGTCCATGTATAGTCTTTAGGTAGTGGCTTAGTCCCTGGAAGCTCTGGTTGCTTGGCATTGTTGTACATATGGGGTCTCGAGCCCCTTCAAGCTCTTCCAGTTCTTTCTCTGATTCCTTCAACGGGGATACTATTCTCAGTTCACTGGTTTGCTGCTGGCATTCGCCTCTGTATTTGCTGTATTCTGGCTGTGTCTCTCAGCAGCATCTACATCCGGCTCCTGTCGGTCTGCACTTCTTTGCTTCATCCATCTTGTCTAATTGGGTGGCTGTATATGTATGGGCCACAGGTGGGGCAGGCTCTAGTGGGTGTTCCTTCAGTCTCTGTTTTAATCTTTGCCTCTCTTCCCTGCCAAGGGTATTCTTGTTCCCCTTTTAAAGAAGGAGTGAAGCATTCACATTTTGATCATCCATCTTGAGTTTCATTTGTTCTAGGCATCTAGGGTAATTCAAGCATTTGGGCTAATAGCCACTTATCAATGAGTGCATACCATGTGTGTCTTTCTGTGATTGGGTTAGCTCACTCAGGATGATGTTTTCCAGTTCCAACCATTTGCCTACGAATTTCATAAACTCGTTGTTTTTGATAGCTGAGTAATATTCCATTGTGTAGACGTACCAGACTTTCTGTATCCATTCCTCTGTTGAAGGGCATCTGGGTTCTTTCCAGCTTCTGGCTATTATAAATAAGGCTGCAATGAACATAGTGGAGCACGTGTCTTTTTTTATGTTGGGGCATCTTTTGGGTATATGCCCAAGAGAGGTATAGCTGGATCCTCAGGCAGTTCAATGTCCAATTTTCTGAGGATCCTCCAGACTGATTTCCAGAATGGTTTTACCAGTTTGCAATCCCACCAACAATGGAGGAGTGTTCCTCTTTCTCCACATCCTCGCCAGCATCTGTTGTCCCCTGAGTTTTTGATCTTAGCCATTCTCACTGGTGTGAGGTGAAATCTCAGGGTTGTTTTGATTTGCATTTCCCTTATGACTAAAGATGTTGAACATTTCTTTAGGTGTTTCTCAGCCATTCGGCATTCCTCAGCTGTGAATTCTTTGTTTAGCTCTGAACCCCATTTTT
The DNA here is from genome assembly GCF_021556685.1 of Rattus norvegicus. Lineage (NCBI taxonomy): Eukaryota > Metazoa > Chordata > Mammalia > Rodentia > Muridae > Rattus > Rattus norvegicus. The sequence continues at coordinate 84,096,927 of NC_141540.1, read as the reverse complement.
TAATAGGGTTATTTGTTTCCCTGCAGTCTAACTTGATGAGTTGTTTGGATATTTTGGATATAAGGCCTCTATCTGTTGTAGGATTGGTAAAGATCTTTTCCCAATCTGTTGGTTGCCGTTTTGTCCTAACCACAGTGTCCTTTGCCTTACAGAAGCTTTGCAGTTTTATGAGATCCCATTTGTCGATTCTTGATCTTAGAGCGTAAGCCATTGGTGTTTTGTTTAGGAAATTTTTTCCAGTGACCATGTGTTCCAGATCCTTCCCTAGTTTTTCTTCTATTAGTTTGAGTGTATCTGGTTTGATGTGGAGGTCCTTGATCCACTTGGACTTAAGCTTTGTACAGGGTGATAAGCATGGATCAATCTGCATTCTTCTACATGTTGACCTCCAGTTGAACCAGCACCATTTGCTGAAAATGCTATCTTTTTTCCATTGGATGGTTTTGGCTCCTTTGTCAAAAATCAAGTGACCATAGGTGTGTGGGTTCATTTCTGGGTCTTCAATTCTATTCCATTGGTCTATCTGTCTGTCTCTGTACCAATACCATGCAGTTTATATCACTAGTGCTCTGTAATACTGCTTGAGTTCAGGGACAGTGATTGCCCCTGAAGTCCTTTTATTGTTGAGGATAGCTTTAGTTATCCTGGGTTTTTTGTTATTCCAGATGAATTTGCAAATTGTTCTGTCTAACTCTTTGAAGAATTGGATTGGTATTTTGATGGGGATTGCATTGAATCTGTAGATCGCTTTTGGTAAAATGGCCATTTTTACTATATTAATCCTGCCAATCCATGAGCATTGGAGATCTTTCCATCTTCTGAGGTCTTCTTCAATTTCCTTCCTCTGTGTCTTGAAGTTCTTATTGTACAGATCTTTTACTTGCTTGGTTAAAGTCACACCGAGGTACTTTATATTATTTGGGTCTATTATGAAGGGTGTCGTTTCCCTAATTTCTTTCTCGGCTTGTTTCTCTTTTGTATAGAGGAAGGCAACTGATTTATTGGAGTTAATTTTATACCCAGCCACTTTGCTGAAGTTGTTTATCAGCTTTGGTAGTACTCTGGTGGAACTTTTGGGATCACTTAAATATACTATCATATCATCTGCAAATAGTGATATTTTGACCTCTTCTTTTCCGATCTGTATCCCCTTGACCTCCTTTTGTTGTCTGATTGCTCTGGCTAGAACTTCAAGAACTATATTGAATAAGTAGGGAGAGAGTGGGCAGCCTTGTCTAGTCCCTGATTTTAGTGGGATTGCTTCAAGTTTCTCTCCATTTAGTTTAATGTTAGCAACTGGTTTGCTGTATATGGCTTTTACTATGTTCAGGTATGGGCCTTGAATTCCTATTCTTTCCAGGACTTTTATCATGAAGGGGTGTTGAATTTTGTCAAAGGCTTTCTCAGCGTCTAATGAAATGATCATGTGGTTTTGTTCTTTCAGTTTGTTTATATAATGGATCATGTTGATGGTTTTCTGTATATTAAACCATCCCTGCATGCCTGGGATGAAGCCTACTTGATCATGGTGGATGATTGTTTTGATGTGCTCTTGGATTCGGTTTGCCAGAATTTTGTTGAGTATTTTTGCGTCGATATTCATAAGGGAAATTGGTCTAAAGTTCTCTTTCTTTGTTGTGTCTTTGTGTGGTTTCGGTATAAGAGTAATTGTGGCTTCGTAGAAGGTATTCGGTAGTGATCCATCTGTTTCAATTTTGTGGAATAGTTTGGATAATATTGGTATGAGGTCTTCTATGAAGGTTTGATAGAATTCTGCACTAAACCCGTCTGGACCTGGGCTCTTTTTGCTTGGGAGACCTTTAATGACTGCTTCTATTTCCTTAGGAGGTATGGGGTTGTTTAACTGGTTTATCTGTTCCTGATTTAACTTCGATACCTGGTATCTGTCTAGGAAATTGTCCATTTCCTGAAGATTTTCAAGTTTTGTTGAATATAGGTTTTTATAGTAAGATCTGATGATTTTTTGAATTTCCTCTAAATCTGTTGTTATGTCTCCCTTTTCATTTCTGATTTTGTTAATTTGGACGCATTCTCTGTGTCCGCTGGTTAGTCTGGCTAAGGGTTTATCTATCTTGTTGATTTTCTCAAAGAACCAACCTTTGCTTCTGTTGATTCTTTCTATGGTCCTTTTTGTTTCTACTTGGTTGATTTCAGCTCTGAGTTTGATTATTTCCTGCCTTCTACTCCTCCTGGGTGTATTTGCTTCTTTTTGTTCTAGAGCTTTTAGGTGTGCTGTCAAGCTGCTGACATATGCTCTTTCCTGTTTCTTTCTGCAGGCACTCAGCACTATGAGTTTTCCTCTTAGCACAGCTTTCATTGTGTCCCATAAGTTTGGGTATGTTGTACCTTCATTTTCATTAAATTCTAAAAAGTTTTTAATTTCTTTCTTTATTTCTTCCTTGACCAGGTTATCATTGAGTAGAGCATTGTTCAATTTCCAAGTATATGTGGGCATTCTTCCTTGATTGTTATTGAAGACCAGTTTTAGGCCGTGGTGGTCCGATAGCAAGCATGGGATTATTTCTATCTTTCTGTACCTGTTGAGGCCTGTTTTTTGACCAATTATATGGTCAATTTTGGAGAAAGTACCATGAGGAGCTGAGAAGAAGGTATATCCTTTTGCTTTAGGATAGAATGTTCTATAAATATCCGTTAAGTCCATTTGGCTCATGACTTCTCTTAGTCTGTCTACATCTCTGTTTAATTTCTGTTTCCATGATCTGTCCATTGATGAGAGTGGGGTGTTGAAATCTCCCACTATTATTGTGTGAGGTGCAATGTGTGTTTTGAGCTTTAGTAAGGTTTCTTTTACATATGTAGGTGCCCTTGTATTTGGGGCATAGATATTTAGGATTGAGAGTTCATCTTGGTGGATTTTTCCTTTGATGAATATGAAGTGTCCTTCCTTATCTTTTTTGATGACTTTTAGTTGGAAATTGATTTTATTTGATATTAGAATGGCTACTCCAGCTTGCTTCTTCTGACCATTTGCTTGGAAAATTGTTTTCCAGTCTTTCACTCTGAGGTAATGTCTGTCTTTGTCTCTGAGGTGTGTTTCCTGTAGGCAGCAGAATGCAGGGTCCTTGTTGCGTATCCAGTTTGTTAATCTATGTCATTTTATTGGGGAGTTGAGGCCATTGATGTTGAGAGATATTAAGGAATAGTGATTATTGCTTCCCGTTATATTCATATTTGGATGTGAGGTTATGTTTGTGTGCTTTCATTCTCTTTGTTTTGTTGCCAAGACGATTAGTTTCTTGCTTCTTCTAGGGTATAGCTTGCCTCCTTATGTTGGGCTTTACCATTTATTATCCTTTGTAGTGCTGGATTTGTAGAAAGATATTGTGTAAATTTGGTTTTGTCATGGAATATCTTGGTTTCTCCATCAATGTTAATTGAGAGTTTTGCAGCCCAGTAACCTGGGCTGGCATTTGTGTTCTCTTAGGGTCCGTATGACATCAGTCCAGGATCTTCTGGCCTTCATAGTTTCTGGCGAGAAGTCTGGTGTGATTCTGATAGGTCTGCCTTTATATGTTACTTGACCTTTTTCCCTTACTGCTTTTAATATTCTTTCTTTATTTTGTGCGTTTGGTGTTTTGACTCTTATGTGACGGGATGTGTTTCTTTTCTGGTCCAATCTATTTCGAGTTCTGTAGGCTTCTTGTATGCCTATGGGTATCTCTTTTTTTAGGTTAGGGAAGTTTTCTTCTATGATTTTGTTGAAGATATTTACTGGTCCTTTGAGCTGGGAGTCTTCACTCTCTTCTATACCTATTATCCTTAGGTTTGATCTTCTCATTGAGTCCTGGATTTCCTGTATGTTTTGGACCAGTACCTTTTTCTGCTTTACATTATCTTTGACAGTTGAGTCAATGATTTCTATGGAATCTTCTGCTCCTGAGATTCTCTCTTCCATCTCTTGTATTCTGTTGGTGAAGCTTGTATCTACAGCTCCTTGTCTCTTCTTTTGATTTTCTATATCCAGGGTTGTTTCCATGTGTTCTTTCTTGATTGCTTCTATTTCCATTTTTAATTCCTTCAACTGTTTGATTGTGTTTTCCTGGAATTCTTTCAGGGGTTTTTGTGATTCTTTCAGGGATTTTTGCGATTCCTCTCTGTAGGCTTCTACTTGTTTATTAATGTTTTCCTGTGTTTCCCTAAGGGAGTTCTTCATGTCTTTCTTGAAGTCCTCCAGCATCATGATCAAATATGATTTTGAAACTAGATCTTGCTTTTCTGGTGTGTTTGGATATTCCATGTTTGTTTTGGTGGGAGAATTGGGCTCTGATGATGCCATGTAGTCTTGGTTTCTGTTGCTTGGGTTCCTGCGCTTGCCTCTCGCCATCAGATTATCTCTAGTGTTTCTTTGTTCTGCTATTTCTGACAGTGGCTAGACTGTCCTATAAGCCTGTGTGTCAGGAGTGCTGTAGACCTGTTTTCCTCTCTTTCAGTCAGTTATGGGGACAGAGTGTTCTGCTTTCGGGCGTGTAGTTTTTCCTCTCTACGGGTCTTCAGCTGTTCCTGTGGGCCTGTGTCTTGAGTTCACCAGGCAGCTTTCTTGCAGCAGAAAAGTTGGTCTTACCTGTGGTCCCGAGGCTCAAGTTCGCTCGTGGGGTGCTGCCCACGGGCTCTCTGCAGCGGCAGCAACCAGGAAGATCTGCGCCGGCCCTTCCGGTAGCTTCAGTGCACCAGGGTTCCAGATGGCCTTTGGTGTTTTCCTCTGGCGTCCGAGATGTATGTACAGAGAGCAGTCTCTTCTGGTTTCCCAGGCTTGTCTGCCTCTCTGAAGGTTTAGCTCTCCCTCCCACGGGATTTGGGTGCAGAGAACTGTTTATCCGGTCTGTTTCCTTCAGATTCCGGCGGTGTCTCAGGCAGGGGTCCTGCCACTCCTGGGCCCTCCCCCATGGGAGCCCAGAGGCCTTATACAGTTTCCTCTTGGGCCAGGGATGTGGGCAGGGGTGGGCAGTATTGGTGGTCTCTTCCGCTCTGCAGCCTCAGGAGTGCCCACCTGACCAGGCGGTGAGGTCTCTTTCCCATGGGGTCTGGGAGCAGAGAGCTGCTGTGGGCCGGGATCCACGGGTATGGGACCTCCCTTTTGAAGCCATTTGTAATATTATTAGATGTCTCATTTTACTTTAAAAGATTACTTTGCCAAAGATTATTATTTAAATAATTGTATATATTTCCATTGGTGAGTAGAGCAAAAGTAAAAATGTCTACCTCAAAAAGATATTAACAATTTCATATGATAAAGAAAGTTGTATAAAATTTTACATTGTCAACTGCTTTCAGAAATCAATAATTGATGATAATTGTTTTCAGTATTTTGCAAATTTACCATTTCGTAAAACCATACTTCTTAAACCAGAAATTATGAAATCCCGTCCATGGTGAAATGTACATTCTTATGACTAAATGTACACACCCCACACTCCAGGATCTTTCCTTGATGTATTGTTTATCTTCCATGGCCTTTCTTCTAAATAAAATATAGTGAATTATTTTGGCTCAAAGTTGGCAGGTTGAGGAGCTGGTTATGTTTTACCCAGTCAGAAAACAGAAAGTTGTAACCACTCAGATTGCTCCCTCTTTTTTAATTCAGTCCAGACCCAACCCATAATTCAGTGCCACTCACTTATAAGACTGCTTTTTTCACCTCAGTTAAGGTAATCTAGGTAATCCCTCACAAGCTTGATCAGAAGCTAATTGTGGTGCTTTGAATATACTTGGCCCATAGGAAGTAGCACTCTTAGGAGAAGTGGCCTTATTGTAGGAGACAGACTTGTTAGAGGAAGTGTGCCAATATAAAGGCCAACCTTTGAGGCCTCAAATATATGCTCAAGTCTGTCCGAGTGCTCCAGAACCTATTACTGCCTGTCGTTTGATCAAGATGTAGAATCTCAGCGCCTCCACTTCCACGTCCTCCTGCCTGCTACCATGCTGTGATGATAATGGACTGAACCTCAGAATCTGTAACCCAACCCCAATTAAATGTTTTCTTTTATAAGAGTTATCTCGGTCATGTTGTTCCTTCACAGCGATAAAACCCTAACTAAAGCACTAATCTAATCTAGATAATTCCTTATGCTATGCTTCCAGGCTCATCTCCTAGTTGATTCCAAATTCTGTCTCCTTGATGATATTAAGCAACACACTAACAGCCATAGATTATATACTTGCCATATACCAGCACTCTTCACTTTTCATGGGAGTGAGATTTCTAATGTAGAGATGAAGCTATAAGATAATTAAAACAATCCTGATAAAAATGAAAATGTTAAGGAAGCCACTTAGTTACGTTGAGAAGAAAACAGTGCTAATCACTGGCACATGAGCTATTGATGAGAGAGCCTGATAATCAATGGAAAGAACTCAGATATAGGCTACACTATGACAGTAGCCATGTGTGACTATATGCTGTTTTTCCACAAGATGCTATCACTGGTTATGGACCCAATATTGAAACATTGTCTGAGGTCATTTTACACACTATATAAAGTTATTTCAGTACAGAATATTATAATGAATATCATACTTGTGAACGTTTATTTTGCTGTGTTCTATTTCTATAATAAACTGTAGTATTTTGTGTGCTTGGGAAGACATCACTGGTATGAATTATGATGGCACATGCTTGTAATTTCTACTCAGGATGCTAAGGCAGGATAACTGTTTCATGCCAGTCATAGTAACATGGAACGAGACCATTTCAAAAAACAAGACTATTTAAAAGTCAATAATTAAGTTGTTATTTTGTCTTTAGCATAGGGTTAAGGAGCTAGGAGTTGGGGGGAAATGTGTTTTCAAAGTGAAGTGGTAAAAGCAAAAACTAATCTTTTAAAGTTTGTTTCAAGCAATTTGCCAAAACCGTTTTGTAACTCAGTTGTTTTCCTTGCTTCTGACCATTTCTCCCTTCTCAGCCCTACATCATAGAGCTTTGGAACTGTTCCCAAGGAGATCTTTCCAGTAAGTAATGTACCCTTCCACGCTCTGCTTGAAAACCAGTTGTTACTTTTGACTTCCAAAAATATAAAGTCTAATCTTTACTGCATGTCCAAAGCCTCTAAAATCTATACCCAATCTCCCTCACTTGTCTTTTCACTACTCCATCATTCAAAGTACACAGCAGGTGCTCCCTGTGGGTCATACTTCGCAGTCCTCAGAACATATCACAGTTTTCAAAGGGTATTTCTGTCTAAAAGAGCCATCATTGTCCTTGCCTGTTGATTAGCTCATTTCCTCCCAGAAGCTGTCTTCTACATCCTCAGCAGCTCATCAGTCTGTCTTTGCACCCTCATGGGATTGTATGTGGAATAACAGCTAGTTACTGAGTGCTTACTGGGTACCAGGCCCTGTGCCTAACTAATCATTTTATAGACACGGCCCCATTTAATATAGCTAGCATCGCAGTGAGGTAATTGTGGCACTCCTGATGGTGCCTTCTTACTCATTGTTTTCCTGTCTATCTTCTCATTACAAGAGACCAGTCTTGCTCATCTCACCATAGTCATCTAACTCCATCAAATCTGATTAAATGGGAACTCCATAAGTGCTTACTGAGTGAATGAATGATGCAATGGAGTGAAGTGAATAACTTCATTGGGGTACTTTTTAAAATGAAATTGTTAAAAAGACTGGTTTTTACCACACTTCTGCAGCAGAAACTCTGGGGATACCTAACATGATAATTCACAAATCTCTCTTTTTGCTACTAGTACTGTGTCTAGTCCTCATGGCTTTTGGAATGCTTTCTCTTTTTATTAATATGTACTCAACAAAGACTAGATCCATTCTTACATCATTGTCTCCCCCACCCCTCTCTCAAAAACAAATACATACTCTGGGAGAAGATTCATTTTTCTAAAATTCTACTCAGTTCATACATTTATCATGTCCAAAAGCCATAATTTTCTACAAAGAATCTTTATTCCTCAGAGAAAAATGTCAAAAGTCTCTAAAATCTGTCCCCAAATAAGTCTGTCTTCTAATTTACAGATCAATCTGTCTAAAATAATTGCTGTTCTCAGGTACATGCCTTTGTTCTCTTAATGGCTGTATCTTTCTGAATTGCCATTTCCCTTGCTGTCTATGAAATGTACTCTTCTTCATGCTGATTGCCAAGAATACATCAGTCAGCAATGGTCTCCTTTCTCCATGCACACTTATTCCATCAACACAAACTGCACAAGAAACTATTTGAACTTAAAACATATCTCCCATATTCAGCAGAGTTGATTCTTGAGGCCTCTTCTTAACTTCCCATCACTCAAGTAATCCTCTTTTGTTATTTCTCCTTCGGTATAGAGGAGCAATTCACCTACTGATCTGCTTCTACACTCCCAGCAGCCTCTTTCTGTGAAACAGATCAGTAGGGAGCATACCAAGATTCTAGGTAGTCTCCAGAGACTGTGTACTTGTAACATTCTTAATCTGAATGAGGTTCAAGAGAAATTATGAATTAGAGAACTGCTGTCCATAACTGCTTCCCATCTACTTGTGAGACTGTCCCCATGGAGAGAGCCCTTTGCAATATTTTAAAAAGAAATAGGGAAATAGTTGAGTATATATAAAATGTAAGTCATCAATGTTCTTACCCAGTGCTGGACCTGAATGCTACAATAATGGCCTGCAAGCATTGTTGCAATAGTGGCATGGCTCTAATGGGGTAACCAACCATTTTCTGGTTGTATCTGAGGTCTGTTCTACAGGAAGAAATTCATTCTTGGTACTGTAAAATGGGTCAACTGCCCATGGCTGGGGAGATTAAAAAAACTAAGGTGGAAACTACTATTGTTATTTTGCTAAATGGAATGATGTCAAGTTGCCTTCTAAATATTTATACTTTTACCTATAGACCTGGTTTGTTCTCAGCCATGATGAGAGAAACTTCTTTTGGCAGCAGACAACAGTCATTTCAGACATTCTTGACTGATCAATATGCTGAAAATAGGTGATTATGAGTATTCATTCCTAAAAGAGACATCTATGTCACCTCTTCCTTCAAGGCTCAGAAATGTCTTGAAGAAGAGATCAAAGAATTTAAAAGTTGGAAAGAAGCGCTGTGAAGGACCGTCTCCAGACATGGCAAGGTGACTGTACCCATGAACATATAACTCAACATGTGTAGGGAGGAGCTCACAAGGTTCAATAAAGAGCTATTAGCACTTTCTAACTTTTGAGTCTTGCCACTAATACCTTTAGATCTAGTGAGTTGTTCCATACCCATCACATACAGACAAAACAAATTTGAATTATTGGGTTATTTTGTTAAAAATAAAAGATGATTGAATTTGGGAGAGTGAATATGCTAGAATATTTATGAGAGTGCAGCTGAAGGGGGAACTGTGATAAATATGATAATTTTTCATTATGCACATATGTGAAATTCTCAAAGAATAAACTTAATAAAAAGAAATAACTAATATAAAACTAGTATAACTTCTTTATTAAACATCAACAAAAAAAGGAGAGAAAAAAGGAGCCAGCTCTCAAGCTTGGTGCAGTTCCAGAAGAAGCCTACAAATGCACATCTCAAATGTGGGTAAGATTCCATTCTAGTAAGGCAATGAGAACAAGGCTCCAGAAAGAGAGACAAGAATAGACCTAATATAAGGGGAGAGGATGAAGGGTTTGTGGTTAAGTGAGTGAGTGAGTTGCATTCATGTGGAGTTGGGAGAGCTTAGGCTCTATTATCTTGTAACATTTCCCTTATAACTCTAAAATAGGACCAAAGTTTAACATATTTAGGACAGTGGTACTGAAATATTACACATCAGTGAAAGCAGTGTAACAGATAAACCAACATAGTTAAGCTAGTGATTTTACCCAATTTCTAGTCATCATCTTATTAATAGTTTAATTGATAATGATGACATTATTAGGAAGCAGCATAAACCTGTAACAAGTTATGTGATATAACATTCCCATATAGTTCCCTGACATCGAATATGATTGCATCCTGCTTCTGTCTGTATCATACATTCTCTTAATGTACGCTGACTTTCACTGTGTCTATTACAGTGCTTGCCTCTTGCCTTTTCTGTTCTAAGCTCTTTGAGATAGTAAACATGCTAGTCACCTTTACAACCTCTCATATGAACCCCTCTTCAGTTCAAGCAATTTAGCCTTTCATTTGTATCAGTGAGGCATAAGCTTGGCTGCAAATAACAATAAGCCCTACAATAGTGGCTTAAACTATGCATTTTTCTAATATAATAAAATATCAAACTATAGGCATTGCAAGAATGGTGAAGATTTACAGGCAAGCCAGTGAGGACTCACACTCTTTCCTTCCTTTTGCTTCTGTCATCCTTGGGATTTAGTTTTTCATCTCATTATCATGAAATGGCAATTGTACCTCTCAAGGCAATGGAACTTTTTTCAAACAATAAATAAATGAATTCTATAAAGCAAAGAAGATCATTCTGTCCCTGTGTATCATTTTTATATGCTTCCCTTAAATCAGGGGTGATATTATATCCCTGTAATCCCTGCATTCAGGAAACTGAAGCAAGAAGATTGTGAGTTCAAGACCATAATGAGTTACATGACAACGTCCTGTCTTAAGAGAAAGAGGAAAAGGACAGGAGTGAAGGAAGAATGGGAGAAACAAAGAGTAGCATTGTAGATCCTCTGCCACCAAGCCAATAGCAGCTCATCGATTAGAAATGGACACGTATTTACCCTGAGACCATCACTTGGAAATAGCTAACAAGAGAACTGGAAACGAAATTTTGAGTCAGCCAGACACATTGTACCACAACTTTTGATACTGATTAGAATCGAAAGGAACATTAAAAATTATTTGGCACCCCCTACTGAGATCTGACAGATGAGAAAATCATGGTCCAGCAATGTCTGAGATACTAAGCCAGATAATGGCAGAACAGAGTCTAGACAAAGATCCAGCTATTTTGAATTTCTAGGATATTGCATATTTCATATATCTGTGCACGCATCATTTGAAAGACCTGTTTCAGGGGCTACACCCTCTTTCCAAAGACAGAATTTTGAATGCTTGCATTTTGCTTCCACTGTCTCTAAAATAACTTTCAGAGCAGTCAGTGGGTAAACAGACCAAGAAATATGAAAGATTACAAAATAATCTGTTCAAAATTTCCACAGGACATGTCTTTCATCAGCTGTTCCCTTATTCTATGTAACACAAAAATGGTGCATGTGTAGTTTTTAAATAATAACTCGAGATGAGTCCAATAGTCAATGAAAATCCTGATGTATTCTATTGTGACCCCAATTTACTCCATTGGCTAAGGCTGAAGATTCTTGATGGGTGCTTGAAATCACAGACGCAGTCCTGAGTTTGAAGAGAGCTCTCTGTCCGTCTTTGTGCTTCTGTCTCTGTCTTTCTGGGCATCTTTGTCTCTTTCTTTCTCTATGTCTTTCTTTACCGCTCTCCCCTCTTTCTTTCTTTCTCTCTCTCTCTGTCTCTCTTTCCTTTCCCCTTACCCCTCTCTTCTTCTCTTCTCTCTTTCTCATTTCCTCTTATAGAGTAGAATATACTACCATAAAATTTCCTAGAAAATTTAAAATAATTGTTTTTTATCACTGTCAAATTACATTAATCCTGACCACTAGCACAAATAAATAATTCATGTGTATATAAACCAAAAAATTATCATTCTCTGCTTCCAGGATTCCCAAATAACCACTTTTAGCTACTTGGACTCTTTGTGAAGAATGTAAATTTTCATTTATATGACAACATTTATGAAAGTATCATTGCTTCTCCAAGGCTCTGATTTTGAGTGTTTATCACGTAACACTCAATGCTTAATTAAGAACTACAGAACTTTTAGTTTGTATGCCCTGAGAAATTACAATGTAATTTGTTGGGAGACTCAGTGTACACTGGATTTAGTAGAGGCTGTCTACAAGTGTTTCACCAATGATCCAAATGATACTTCTGTATTAAATGTGTTCTTAAAAAAGTAGTAGAAGTGAGAGCCTAGTGGGGTTCATGTAACTACCACCTAAATTCCCTCCAACCAAGGCTCACACTTCACAGCACATCCTGTCATCTTTAACCTCTCAAGGGATCAGTTCTCTTCAACACTGGGAATGAAAGTGAAAAGATGCAGACAATAACAAGAATTAAATGAGATGAGCTTAACATAATTTCCAACCACCGATAAATACAGCATAAATGGTATCTATCATTACATTTAGGCCAATCAAGTAATTAAACAAGACATAGGTAAATATGGTCGAAATAAAAATATCATGTTAAAATAGATAACAGTTGTTCTGTTAGCATTTTTGCATACATTTGGGCTTGGGCACTAGGAACTTACAGTTTCTCATAAATATGCCATTTCTTATGTTCAACATCTCATCTACATGTTAAAGCATTCATGAGTTTGTTGTGCATACAATTATGCTAGATCAGACTTAGAATGCATTCTTCACTCATCTTGCTGCCACCAAAACACTGACCTAAAGAATGGATTATAAAAATAAAAAAAGAAAAGAAAAATATTTCCTAAACTAACATCTATGTATATAACACAGTAGTAAACAGGTAATTTAATCCTAAGTTTTAGAATAACCCTACATAGTCTTCCTGAGTCAATTTTAGTTGGTTTGAGATGTATATTTTATCAGTTATATTTCAGTTTCCGTGGCAACAAAAGCAATTGTAGCATACACATTCTGCAGCTGGGCAGACAGGATGTCTCCTCTGAGCCTTCAACTTACAAATAAGCCTGAGCATGACTGAGAGAGAAGTGTTCTTCTCCAGAAGACAGTGCACTTTGTGCTTCTAAGACAGCAGCCTCACATGATAGCCAAGACACAGCTTCCAGGCAAGTGCTTGATCCAAGTTTCTCATGGAGACTGCACTTAGTACCAGGCACTTGGGTTAAATAGAACACAGTGGAAAACACGCATCAAGTACCTGGTTCTTATCCACCACTTATCATCTCCCATCTCCTGAAGTGGAAATTATAGAACGTGGTTTGAATGTTCTGAAACTAAAATTCAGACAATGACAAAAACCAATGTCATAGAAGTTACTGTAATAAATGAATGAATGAGAATCAAGGAAAATTCTGTGATAAAATTCACTAAGTCTGAAAATAAACTTTGCAATCACTTGAGCTATTTCTAATAGATAGTATCAAAAATTCCTTAGAAATATTTTTCTCAGTTGGAAAAAACACAATAGGTCTTCTTGTACTCATTTAACAGATCATAAAATATTTTCACAAATTTTGTCTACGTATTCCATATGACATTTTGCCAAGACACATTAATGTAAGTCATAATTTAACTGATATGTATTTAGCATGTCTCCATTGGTATGAATATTTTATATATAACAATCATGTTCTCATAGTAAGAAATGAACAGTTTTTTTTACTCTTGCAAACATTCTGTTGTCACTAATTGTAAAAAAGAAGTTGATGTTAACAATTACATATTATATAAATGTCTTGTTAAGTAGTTATATCAATTTAAAATTTTAAATGTGTTATTTCCCTAGGAAAACAAAATTCTTTTCAAAAATCATATTTTAAGATGGACAATGGTGGTGTGCGCCTTCAATCCCAGCCCCCAGGCGATGGCAGTCAGATCGCTGAATTTGAGGCCAGCCAGGTCTACAGAGTAACTTCCAGAACAGCCAGAACTACACAGTAAAACCCAGTCCTGAAAAGACAAAAACAAATAATAACAACAAAAACCATGCCTTTGTATTAACTGTAGCTTCCATCCTCCTTTCTATGAAAGAGGAACACACTTGCAGTTCGTTCTTATTGTTTCATAATAATATCAGGAATACCACTGAAAACTGAGCTTTAAGTAATAAAATAATGTGGAGCCTGCTCACTGGGTCAAAAGTTTTCATTGGTCCAAGGCCAGTACCAAAGATTGACATTCCACAGGTGTCTGTAGTTACTTAACGCTGGTATGATCATGATATCTTATTCATGAAAAGCCACATTCAAGGTATTTCCCATGCTAACCTTTCCCCTGGAAAGCTGTGCTCATCTTTCCTTGCTTTGCCACTTAACTTCTAGGACATCTTTTTGAAGGTATTTTCTCTTGTCCATCTCTACTCAGCTTCTTTGCCCACTTTGTGGCTCTATAAATATTTTTATCTGCCGTATTTTTACTTGGTTTATTCTGTATCCATGTTCTTCCTTCCAAGCTGTTAAATTTGTTGTATGAAATGGAAATTTCCCTACTTTGATTTGTAAATACAGTGAGAGAACTCAATTGATTGGCCATGATCCCACTCCAAGCATCAGCTAGGGAAACACTCACTGCCTGACCCCTGCACATAGACACAGGCTACAGCATTGTCTTTGTTAGAGTTTTCCTACTTAGGGTAAACAGACACCGTGACCAAGGCAACTCTTATAAAGGACATTTAATTGGGGCTGGCTTGCAGGTTCAGAGGTTCAGTCCATTATCTTCAAGACAGGAACATAGCAGCATCCAGGCAGGAATGGTGCAGGAGAGTTGAGAATTCTACATCTTCATCCGAAGGCTGCTAGTGGAAGCCCTGGCTTCAAGACAACTTGGATGAGGGTCTTAAAGAACACACTTACAGTGACACACCTACTCTAACAAGGCCATACCTCCAAATAGTGTCACTAGCTGGAGAAAACATATTCAAACCACCACAACCATCTAGATACCTATCTAGATGAGAAAGCATGCTTGTTGAGAACTGGTGGAAGGACAAAAGGTCATGTGTGGCATGAAAATGCAACCAAGGCTACTGGAGCTGGAAGGGTACAAGGAAGAGAAGGAGGGTGGGGAAGAAGGTGGAAGAAACACGGCGAAGGCGAATTTTGTTTAAAAATTCCCATAATAGACTAAACCTCTATAACCCAGTAAATTTAAAAAAAGAAATAAAATAGATAGGAAAGCATCATAGATCTATGTACAAAAAGTAAAATAACAAAAGTCCTAAAAGATAAAATAAGAGAAAATGTGGGTGACCTGGGGTACTGTGAGGAATCTTTCTATGATGTTAAGGTTATGGTCTATGAAAGAATTGCTAAGGTGATCTTCATTAAAATGGAGCATGAAAGGAAGAATTGTGAGGCTGTTCAGTACGAAGTAGTGTCATGGTAATAAGGGAAGCTACAGATGAGGCGGGAGTATTTGCAAACGACATATCTGAGAAAGACATTCTAAAATTTACAGAGAACTGCTCAAATCCATCAATAAAGATCACAAGGTAGAACTGACTGCGGGGACTCAACATACGGTTGAGAATGGACTACAAGGCCCAATAATCCTCCTGCTTCTGCCTCTCCTCCCCAAGTGCTGAAGCCTTGGTTTAAAACAATAAGAAATTCATACAATTGAAAAACTATATAAAAGCCCTTAGCAGATAGCAATGATGGTATGCTGTTCATAGATAAGCATATAGAAACATGATCTGTATATATTATTACAAATTTAAACAAGGATGTATCAGTACACACCTACTTAAATAGTTACAAACCAGAATAATAAGACTGATTCCTAACTTCAAACCAGTAAGAATTCTTTTTTTGTTGCTGGCAGGAGTACTAAATGTTGCTGCTGGTTTGGAAGGCAGTAGGTAGTTTCTTACAAAACGGGACTCTAATCATAAGATCTAGCAATAGTTAAATATTGTCTGTGGTATTAATTCCAAAAGGCTGAAGAACAAATATTCTGTGTTCCTGGATATGATTTGATCTTAGCCACAGCCTGGGAAGTAAAGCACGGATGTCTGCAGCAGCTTCATCCACAACTGCCAGAACTTGGAAGCAATAAAGATGCCCTTCTACAAGTGGGCGGGTAAATAATTTATGATGGATCAGAACATTCGGCAGTAAAGGAAATGAGCTTCCAAAGGATGAACACACAGACAGAAACTTAATGCACACTTCTAAGTGGGAGAAATCAGCTTTAAGGGCTTCATACTATGTAATTCTATTGGTACATGCTAGAAAGGGTGAAACTATAAAGAAAGTAGATATATTAGCAGTTTCTAGCAGTTGGGGTAGGAAAGAAATTAAGTTAGAAAGGGCAGGGGACCTTTATAGTAAACAATATTCTGTAAGAGTCTATGTCGAATCAAACCTAGGAGCATATGCAAATGTAAACTGTGGTTTTGGTGATTCCAATGTCAGTGTAGGTTCACAGGTTATGACAAGTGAAGCAAGCTGGGAAGGGGATGGAGATGACTGGGAGGCAAACATCTGTATCTTTCTTTTTGCTGTGATTCTCTTCACTGTGAAACTGCTTTTAAACAATCTTAAGAGTGAAAAACAAATAGCACAGTCTTCAAGAACAAGATCAAACCAAACAAAACGCCAGCATGGAGAACAGGGTTTGAACACCAAATTCCACCCCTAGCCAAGAAGCTATTTGTAAGCGATACCTGCAATTGTAAAGGAAAATCAGTTTTCTCAAAGGGAGTGACAATGGTTTACCAGCCACACTCCAGGACATGTCTTGCTCAAGAGTAGTTGGCCACCAGGAAAGGGGATCTATATCGGTTTTTTGTATAGCAGGGCATTTTACTTCATTTTGTGTCATTTTGGTATATATATATATTGGTATATATATATTGCTTACTGGGATGTTTGTTTGCTTGTTTGTTTTGATTTTCATTTTTCTGCGTTTTGCTGGAGGTTGGAAAGAGAGAAGACAGAGAAAAGGAAGGGAGAGAGAGAAAAAGAACATAAAGATTTAGAACTTAATGAAAATGAAGGTACAACATACCCAAACTTATGGGACACAATGAAAGCTGTGCTAAGAGGAAAACTCATAGCGCTGAGTGCCTGCAGAAAGAAACAGGAAAGAGCATAAGTCAGCAGCTTGACAGCACACCTAAAAGCTCTAGAACAAAAAGAAGCATATACACCCAGGAGGAGTAGAAGGCAGGAAATAATCAAACTCAGAGCTGAAATCAATCAAGTAGAAACAAAAAGGACCATAGAAAGAATCAACAGAACCAAAAGTTGGTTCTTTGAGAAAATCAACAAGATAGATAAACCCTTAGCCAGACTAATAAGAGGACACAGAGAGTGTGTCCAAATTAACAAAATCAGAAATGAAAAGGGAGACATAACTACAGATTCAGAGGAAATTCAAAAAATCATCAGATCTTACTATAAAAGCCTATATTCAACAAAACTTGAAAATCTACAGGAAATGGACAATTTCCTAGACAGATACCAGGTACCGAAGTTAAATCAGGAACAGATAAACCAGTTAGACAACCCCATAACTCCTAAGGAAATAGAAGCAGTCATTAAAGGTCTCCCAACCAAAAAGAGCCCAGGTCCAGACGGGTTTAGTGCAGAATTCTATCAAACCTTCATAGAAGACCTTATGCCACTATTATCCAAACTATTCCACAAAATTGAAACAGATGGATCACTACCGAATACCTTCTACGAAGCCACAATTACTCTTATACCGAAACCACACAAAGACCCAACAAAGAAAGAGAACTTCAGACCAATTTCCCTTATGAATATCGACGCAAAAATACTCAACAAAATTCTGGCAAACCGAATCTAAGAGCACATCAAAACAATCATCCACCATGAACAAGTAGGCTTCATCCCAGGCATGCAGGGATCGTTTAATATACGGAAAACCATCAACATGATCCATTATATAAACAAACTGAAAGAACAAAACCACATGATCATTTCATTAGACGCTGAGAAAGCCTTTGACAAAATTCAACACCCCTTCATGATAAAAGTCCTGGAAAGAATAGGAATTCAAGGCCCATACCTAAACATAGTAAAAGCCATATACAGCAAACCAGTTGCTAACATTAAACTAAATGGAGAGAAACTTGAAGCAATCCCACTAAAATCAGGGACTAGACAAGGCTGCCCACTCTCTCCCTACTTATTCAATATAGTTCTTGAAGTTCTAGCGAGAGCAATCAGAAAACAAAAGGAGATCAAGGGGATACAGATCGGAAAAGAAGAAGTCAAAATATCACTATTTGCAGATGATATGATAGTTTATTTAAGTGATCCCAAAAGTTCCACCAGAGAACTACTAAAGCTGATAAACAACTTCAGCAAAGTGGCTGGGTATAAAATTAACTCAAATAAATCAGTAGCCTTCCTCTACACAAAAGAGAAACAAGCCGAGAAAGAAATTAGGGAAACGACACCATTCATAATATACCCAAATAATATAAAGTACCTCGGTGTGACTTTAACCAAGCAAGTAAAAGATTTGTACAATAAGAACTTCAAGACTCTGAAGAAAGAAATTGAAGAAGTCCTCAGAAGATGGAAAGATCTCCCATGCTCATGGATTGGCAGGATTAATAAAGTAAAAATGGCCATTTTACCAAAAGCAATCTACAGATTCAATGCAATCCCCATCAAAATACCAATCCAATTCTTCAAAGAGTTAGACAGAACAATTTGCAAATTCATCTGGAATAACAAAAAACTCAGGATAGCTAAAACTATCCTCAACAATAAAAGGACGTCAGGGGGAATCACTATCCCTGAACTCAAGCAGTATTACAGAGCAATAGTGATAAAAACTGCATGGTATTGGTACAGAGACAGACAGATAGACCAATGGAACAGAACTGAAGACCCAGAAATGAACCCACACACCTATGGGCACTTGATTTTTGACAAAGGAGCCAAAACCATCCAATGGAAAAAAGATAGCATTTTCAGCAAATGGTGCTGGTTCAACTGGAGGTCAACATGCAGAAGAATGCAGATCGATCCATGCTTATCACCCTGTACAAAGCTTAAGTCCAAGTGGATCAAGGACCTCCACATCAAACCAGATACACTCAAACTAATAGAAGAAAAACTAGGGAAGCATCTGGAGCACATGGGCACTGGAAAAAATTTCCTGAACAAAACACCAATGGCTTATGCTCTAAGATCAAGAATCGACAAATGGGATCTCATGAAACTGCAAAGCTTCTGTAAGGCAAAGGACACTGTGGTTAGGACAAAACAGCAGCCAACAGATTGGGAAAAGATCTTTACCAATCCTACAACAGATAGAGGCCTTATATCCAAAATATACAAAGAACTCAAGAAGTTAGACCGCAGGGAGACAAATAATCCTATTAAAAAATGGGGTTCAGAGCTAAACAAAGAATTCACAGCTGAGGAATGCCGAATGGCTGAGAAACATCTAAAGAAATGTTCAACATCTTTAGTCATAAGGAAAATGCAAATCAAAACAACCCTGAGATTTCACCTCACACCAGTGAGAATGGCTAAGATCAAAAACTCAGGTGACAGCAGATGCTGGCGAGGATGCGGAGAAAGAGGAACACTCCTCCATTGTTGGTGGGATTGCAGACTGGTACAACCATTCTGGAAATCAGTCTGGAGGATCCTCAGAAAATTGGACATTGAACTGCCTGAGGATCCAGCTATACCTCTCTTGGGCATATACCCAAAAGATGCCCCAACATATAAAAAAGTCACGTGCTCCACTATGTTCATCGCAGCCTTATTTATAATAGCCAGAAGCTGGAAAGAACCCAGATGCCCTTCAACAGAGGAATGAATACAGAAAATGTGGTACATCTACACAATCGAATATTACTCAGCTATCAAAAACAACGACTCTATGAAATTCATAGGCAAATGGTCAGAACTGGAAAATATCATCCTGAATGAGGTAACCCAATCACAGAAAAACACACATGGTATGCACTCATTGATAAGTGGCTATTAGCCCAAATGCTTGAATTACCCTAAATGCCTAGAACAAATGAAACTCAAGACGGATGATCAAAATGTGAATGCTTCACTCCTTCTTTAAAAGGGGAACAAGAATACCCTTGGCAGGGAATAGAGAGGCAAAGATTAAAACAGACACAGAAGGAACACCCATTCAGAGCCTGCCCAACATGTGGCCCATGCATATACAGCCATCCAATTAGACAAGAGGGATGACGCAAAGTGCAGGCTGACAGGAGCCGGATGTAGATCTCTCCCGAGAGACACAGCCAGAATACAGCAAACACAGAGGCGTATGCCAGCAGCAAACCACTGAATTGAGAATAGGACCCCCGTTGAAGCAATCAGAGAAAGAACTGGAAGAGCTTGAAGGGGCTCGAGACCCCATATGTACAACAATGCCAAGCAACCAGAGCTTCCAGGGACTAAGCCACTACCTAAAGACTATACATGGACTGACCCTGGACTCTGACGTCATAGGTAGCAATGAATATCCTAGTAAGAGCACCAGTGGAAGGGGAAGCCCTGGGTCCTGCTAAGACTGAACCCCCAGTGAACTAGATTGTTCGGGGGAGGGCAACAAGGGGGGGGAGGATGGGGAGGGGAACACCCATGAAAAAGGGGAGGGGGGAGGGGGATGTTTGCCCGGAAACCGGGAAAGGGAATAACACTCGAAATGTATATAAGAAATACTCAAGTTAATAAAAAAAGAAAAAGAACATAAAGTTTGGTGGGTGGGGAAGTTGAGAGGATCTGGGATACAAGAAAACCTGATCAAATACACTGCATGAAAAATTTTAGATGAAACAAAAACCCAAGAAAAACGTTTGAAGCTTCTCTACAATAAACAAAGTTGCTTTTAATTTGTTTTCTTCCTTTGGTGTAATAC
The DNA here is from genome assembly GCF_021556685.1 of Rattus norvegicus. NCBI lineage: Eukaryota > Metazoa > Chordata > Mammalia > Rodentia > Muridae > Rattus > Rattus norvegicus. The sequence continues at coordinate 84,076,311 of NC_141540.1, read as the reverse complement.
TTCTCTTAGATCATTAGAAAAGTTCATTAGATGTTCTATTAGGTGGCTAGCTATACACTGAAAGTTTACAGATGATCTTCAAAGAATTCTAACCAGTCTATAAATGGGAATTTCATTCCATCTCAGAACCTATACTAGAGGATCTAGGTTGTATTTTGCTCACATATAGATAAGGTCACAAACTTGAACTCTATGCTGCTCAGTTGGGAGGATCTGAGTTTGAATCCCCAGCGTCCATGTAAAAGTAAACAAACAAACAAAAAGCAGATTATTTTGTGAGCTTAATTGTAATCCAAACAATCAAGCAATGAGGGTTGGAGACAGGTGGATCTTAAGAACTTGCTGTCCAACCAATTTACCTGGGAAGGCAAGCTCCAGGTTCAATGAGAGACGCTATCTCAGAAAACAAGATAGGAAAGTGATTGAAGACTTCTGGGTCCCAATATCTGCCCTACACACACACACACACACACACACACACACACACACACACACACACACACACGAGCACACTCACATGCACCACACAGAACAATACACTATATAAAATAAGGAGACATTGCTCGTTCACATCAGTATAGCACACGCACTATGAGCTGTTTTCCCAGGGTGCCTAATCCTCCCACACTCCTTGATCTAATGAACCTAATGGATGTAGAACATTAGAGCACATAAGTCAATGGCTGAGCAGTACACTGGAAGATTACTTCATGTTCTTTTCACGATTATAATGCTGACTTGCAGCCCACAACAATGTGTTCGTACATCACAATACTACTGCAAGGAAATTTTTATTTGTTATTTGAGATTTTTTTACTCTGTCTAGATCATACTTGCCCCTCTCCCACTCATCCCATCCACTATCTTTTTTCCACCCATCCAACTTTGTGTACTACTTTTCTATTTTCAAATATGAAGTCCAATTTTTGCAGAGAGAATTATCTTGTGCAATGAACTGTGTAGAAGCATCACCTGGCGATCAAAACCCTATGTCTAATTAGCTGAGAGTCAGGATTAGAAGGTGGGACATACAGCAAAGAGGGACAGGATTCTAGAGTCGCCCTAAATATTAATGGAGACAGACACATGAACCTTAGGAGAGGTAACTAGCCACATGGCATGACTTAGGCTATTTCAAATTGGATAACTGGGTTATGAATTAGTGGAAATGAGCCAAAACTATTGGCCTAAGCATTTATTCATACATAAAAAGTCTTGGACTCATTGTTTCAAGAAACAAAGAGGCTGGTTAGAAAAGCCCTTGGTTCACAAATTTGCACTACACATATTTGCATAAACATGAGGCATTTCACTGAGCAGGGAAGACCTACCAGTAGCAACACTTAAAGAAAACTGATTCTTCCTATCCTAGAAGTTATAATTGCTGATAAATATAGTTCCTCCTCTATGAGTAGGAATAATATCCACCCCTCTCTAAAAGTAGTAAAGCTCAATGAAGCAGGAAATACTAGAATCATTTTGTAAAATAGCATTTTAGTTTGTGTACCTGAATATTCCACCTTCAATATCCCAGTGTATTTCTTGGCTGTCATTATTGACATATTTCATTAAGATGGTCCCTAAGAGCATATATTAGAGTTGGTAATTAGATGAAATATTAATTGGCACACATGTCACATTCTTTCTATGAATACAGTGTCTTTCTAATGATGAGGAGGAGGATAGTGCCAAACATCTAATATTCTAAATACTTGTGTAAGGGAGATTTCATGGTGCCTTTTACTCTCCAAAAGAACTTAGTTTTTCAACCTACATTTTAAGGCATTAAATACACCCCCATTTTTCTTTACCAGCCATTTCACATATCTTAAGACCATTAACTTTTCCCCTACCAGAACTTGCTCGTAAAACCCTGTTACTGGAGACACTACACACTTGGTCACAAGGCATGGAGAAATTCAGCTGGTATTAAGCAGATGCTTTTTCCCATGGGCTGGCTCATACAGCACCAGAAATTTCCTTATATGCTGTTGGTCAGGAAGAGTGATCAACACTCCTTCCCAGATATAAACCCTTTAAACTACAATAATGATTAGCTGAGCCAAATATGTCCATCAGTGCAGTGGAAACATTGATGCTATGGGGTACCTGACTACTTTCTAATTGGATTTAAGGCCCACTCAACAAGCTTGGTTCATCTGACCAAGAACTCATGGATAGGGATCTCAAGGCCTTTATAAATGAGCCTACTATATAGGGATATAGTATCAAACAGTCCTCCAAATATGCATGTCTACATGTATAGATAAAAAGACCCTAATAATTCATCAGGGGAACATCTTTGTGTGGTAGATCATGCTCAGCCCTAACTTCCTACTGGTCATGCAAATGAGACATTTGTATCACATTCTCTCTCCTCAAGACTCAAGGAACATTGCAGAAGTTAGGGTGGAAAGATTGAAAGAGCCAGAGATTGGAGAGGAATGTGGTGAAACAAATTCTTCTGGACATGACATGGCCCATGAACTCACAGCAGTTGTGGTAGCCTGAGCAAGATCAATCTGGTCAACCTAACATAGAGGTGGGAGAGGCTTACCAGCCCACACCCTTAGCTGAGAAGCTACTGTTGATGGCAGCTAGTAGAGGGAGAGTCCGTTTTCTTTAGGGGTGTGATTCTTGGTAAATCAATCATGCTTTAGTGGATGGTGCCACACCCATGAGTACATGAACAGAAACTACTGGACTCAGTATTTTATAACCAGAAAGAAGAGGAAGAAGATGAAGAAGGGGAGAAGGAGGGAAAGGAAGAGAAATAGAATTTGGGAGTGAAACAAATGTGGGGCATCAATCTGGGAAGATATAAAGGGTAAAAATGATCAAAAGACATGTTTGAAGCTCTCACAAACTAATAAAATATATATTTAAAGAAATATTAGACTTTTCCACTTATTTGTAATAACTCCCTCTATGATATAATTTCATTAAGAGTATGTAATCACCTTTCATTATAGCTTTGCGATGGCTTGGAGTAAGAACTGTTGAAGAGCCTCTGCCCTTCCTTCAGTGTTTCCGATGAGGAAAATAAACAAATATTAGAAAGGTCACTTTGGTGAGGTTATTAACAACCTTAAATTGTAGGGAGGCGCCCTGAAGGGGGAAAGGAGAAGATAAACCATGTCTCCATGAAATGGCTTCGTAGTGTAAGCAAACAGCGGCGCCAAAACCGTCCCACCCAACTGGAAGTGTAAGAACAGTTTCCCAAATTTTCCAGAGAAATCAGATTGTTGCAAAGAAAAGTTAAAGGGGAAAAAAAATCAACCCACAGTTGAAACACACATCAAATTTTCATGGACAAGGAGCAATGTAACAGGGCAGCTCATTTATGCCAGTGTAATTAAAACATATGAATCAGAATGTGTATATCCAGACCTTTATGCTCCGTAGCTAACTCAGCCTGGAAACTCTTTAAAAAAATCATTAAAAATGTCCAAAGCCTGAAAAGTGCTTGTCACTTGGACCAGCCTCCACACACACACTACAGTATCAAACAATAACCAAAAACTGAACACAGAAACTTACATAATAGAAAGAACTGGCGACTTCAAACCTAGTTTGAATGGTGACATCCTAGTTGTCAGTCAAAGCTAAATGGCTTCTCTGAAGCCTCAGTGTTCATATGTTCGTGGAATCCTTATTCTCTGAACCGCCTTAGCCCTGTGTAAGATTGCAAGTATCTTAACTTGCTGCCTGCTAGATTTTTTATATTTTTCATTTTACAATTAAGATAATCTTGAGCTAAAATTTGAATTTATTAAAATATGGACCAATATTTTCCCCATAGATATCATAAATTAAATAACATGGGGGCTACTGTGAAAAGTCTAGAAAATAAAGATGCGTCTTTTAAAAAAAAAGAAAAAGCTTATTTCCAAAAAGTTAGCTGGACTGCAGAGTAAAGATGCTATGTCCCCTTGTGTCACTGAAATGAGTGTATCTTGGGAATTTCAACAAGTACACAAGAATTCTAATATACTGCTGGATTTAACATCAATTTTGAAGATTTTGCTTTGCCTAATCTCAAATTTTTCCATAGAAGCCTGGTAACACTTTTCAGTTCCTTAATGATTAGATTTTCAACATGTTGTTACAATATTTATTATACATAAGGAAATAGTTAAATGAGTAAGAATATTTCTATGGAATATGACAACCTTTTGGTTGGGTTTTAATGAGAAAGGCATATGCTTTTATTGACCTATCTCGAAATATATTTTGAGAAAGCTACCTCAACTTTTTTGTTGTTGTTTAATACATCCACTAGTGGTCAGAGAGTAGTATATGGTCAAGCCTCAATAATTTTCTCTCCTACTTTCTTGTTTTATGAAAAATATTCTGAGATTGTAACGATTTTTAGCAATAACTAGACAAATTTAGAAGCTCAAGACTTGTCTTGTGTCTGGAGGCCAATTGGACTGAAGATGGCCACTTCTGCTTTAAAGATCATATTTGTTTTGTAGAACCAGAAATGTTTTAAACAGCAAACAAGAGCTTCATCATACATGTATATAAATATATATATGTGTGTGTGTGTTATTAAATACATGGATTTCCATATGAGTTTTGTGAGACTTTTAAGGTGTACTTTTTGTTTGCTCAGTGTGCGTGTGTGTTTGTTTTGTTGTTTTGCTTTGCTTTGCTTTGCTTTTGAGGTAGAATCTCTCCTGTTACCCCTGCTTTTGCCCTATCTCTATCTTCCATCTCGCCTAGGAGTGCTGGACTGGGAAGACAGACATAAGTCACCGCATCTGGCAGTTTTACATATGTTCTGGGGATCAAACTCAGCTCACAAAGACTGCACAAGGGCAAATGTTTTTATGTACAGAGCCATCTTAACAGCCTAAGGTTAGTGGCTTAATTTCTGGGCCCCCTTTAGAGGTCAGCATCACATTAATTAACAACTTTTTACAGATATTGAAGATTCAACTTAGAAAGTTTAAATATTTGGGAAGTTAACTGCTGCATGGGACGTTAGACACCTGGAGAACTCATGTCCATAGATCTATGTCACATTTCTGTAGTGAGCTTAAATGTCTCCGTTCTTTCCCTTAATGCCACCTCACCTCGGAGAAAACAAGAACTACAATGGGAAATCAGTAGGAAGCTAGCTCTTCCCTTCATTCTCTCTCCACTTGCCCACCCAAGGACATTCTACATGCTCCAATGTTCAGTCTTCCCATTTATTCATCCTACATCCTTACCTCGATCCTTTTCTGTACTCAGATTCCAAAATACATGGTTCACTTCTGGCTACATCTCTCCTTCTTAATATTATACCATCCCAAGATCACACATGACCAAACTGGGCTGCCTCTTCTTTGGAAATATTTTCCTTTCCTAAACTACATCCAAGTTTTTTTCCCCTTCTTCCACATCCTGTTAATGATATAGTCATTGGTTAATTGATTTAGTCCTTAAATATTCATGGGGTAATCTCTATGCTTCCAAAGCTAGAGCTAGGAGATATAAAATCCAAATAATCCTGCCTTTTACTATCATTGTGACTGAACTTCATATTCCTATTCCATGTCTTTCACAACCAATATTTTTCATTCCCACTGTCAATATGTTCACTTTATTGTCTTTTCAGGCAAAAGTTCCAATCTGATGGTCTGCCTATCCCATTCCTACCATTTCTATTCTCTCACTAGCAACAGTGGATCATCCAAAGTCTTAGACTGTAATGTTTTGTTTTTGTGTGACTTTGATGTTTCCTATTGCCAGAGAAACCATGTTCAAACCTATTTTTATTAAAAGGAATTGTTATTACTGGAGGAACCATGTTCAAACCCATTTGTCTCTACAATCTGCTTCTCCTTTTGCAGCCTTGTTTCTTCCAAAAGCCATGCTTCAAGAATGCTTCCAGAGTCCTTTACTTGGAGCTAATGGATATCTTACTAGAGATAAAGATCTCTGGTATGTCAATGAATCAGCATGAAACATGTACTGAGAATATGGAAAACAGTACTTGACATCTAAGACCTGGCCTGGCACTCATAGCTAAACTGTGGTATTCTCCTGTTAAGTACAAGTAATCCCACAGAATGCTGACATCAGAAAAGGCAACTCAGAGACTGTGATGGCCAATCTACAGTCAAGTATAAGTGCAAAAAGCCAGGTCAGACCATGAGAAATGTCATATAAGCCCCACCTTGTCAGTGTGATTGTTTCTCCATTATTTGTTACAGTTTTAATATCCCTGAGTTCTTCCACTTACTAGGTAGAAATTATTAAGAAAACCATTCATACAATTATCCCTGATTCTTAGCAAAGTCATCTTGAGAATAACCATGTAACCTTAGATCCTTCCAAAGCCATGTAATAGAAATTCAAGTTCTTTATAACATCCTTTTAGTGAGATACTCCATTGTTCTCCAATGGTGTGTGGTTTCTCTCTTTGAAATTAAAACACTAAGAAACAATCCCCCCACCCCTGACTTTAACTACGCATATATTACTAGTGGTCTGTGGGTGGACTGTATTTGAGGAATCACATGGAATTTCATTTTACTGAACCTCTCAAATATGAATTTGAGGCTGAGGACCCCCATTGCAACTATTCTGAATTTCTCAATAAAAACATCTTTCTGAAAATTGCTTTACAAAGTTCCTTATTTTCTTATATACCTTTCATGGCTTGAAACAATGTTCTGATGGGCTAAAATAAAGCCTTTGTTCTGATGGGAATGAGTAAGGGTAAGATGGACTTGTTTCACCCAGACCCTTCACAGAAAAAAAAAGAATCTTAGAAACAAGACTCTCTTTCAGGACAAATCCTAGAAAGAGTTCCTAGGGAAAGATCCAGAAGGAGAGAGGGAGAGGGAGGAGAAGGATAGGGAGAGAGAGAGAGGGAGAGGGAGAGGGAGAGAGGGAGAGGGAGGAGAAGGATAGGGAGAGAGAGAGAGGGAGAGGGAGAGGGAGAGAGGGAGAGGGAGAGAGGTAAAAAAATCTGGCTTCAATGAATAAGAAACTAATAAATGATTCAATAAAAAACTAGTTATGAATGCTTGTAGTCCTAGAACAGTTTATCAACAAAGATTCTTTAACAGCCATTTGGCTATATTTCTTGTAATTGCGTATTTTTAAGAGAACATGTATACATAATTACCAATTTTTAAGAAGTATAAAATGTTTTTTACTGATATTATGTTTTCTTTTTTTCACTCAGCAAATATTCTTGTGCCACTTTTTATGTGCTTGGATACAAGCAACACAAAATTAAAAAATGTCACTGCCAGAAACAAACAAAAAGAAAGCCAGAGTTTATTAGTAGAAGCAAATAACTACATTTAAAGGGATTTCCAGTTGTATTAAGAAAAGAACAAGGTGCTACCTCACTACACAGAAATTCCTGGAAAAAATAGATTTAAATAAATAACCAATCAAAATTAGTCCTTTTATGTAATCATTTAAGATGCACTGGAGGATCTCCATCTGCATCCCAGAGCCAAAGTTATCCCACAGACTTCCATACCCAAATCTGGCCTAGAGAGAGCTGGTCTCCCAGGAGTGCTGTCACTCCTAAGCTCACATGTGAGACTACCATTTTTGCTCCAATAATTGGCCAAAGAGGGACCCAATAGAAATGCACAGGGCACAGGAACCGTGGAGCAACTGGGTCTCTATCTGTGCCTGTAGCTGTGACACAGCTTTCCACACCCAAATTCTGCCCAGAGAGAACTGGCCTCTTAGGAGTGCTGACAAACCTAAGATAACAGGCTCACAGGCCCACAGGAAGGACAAACTCCAGTCAGAGACAGCAAGACCAACTAACACCAGAGATAAGCAGATGGCAAGAGGCAAGCACAAGAACCTAAACAACAGAAACCAAGGCTACTTGGCACCATCAGAACCCAGTTCTCCCACCACAGCAAGTCCTGGATACCCATAACACACAAAAAAATAAGATTCAGATTTAAATCATCTCATGATGATAATAAAAGACTTTAAGAAGGACATAAACAACTCCCTTAAAGAAATACAGAGCATAGGTAAATAGGTTGAAGCCCTTAAAGAGGAATCACAAAAATCCCTTAAAGAATTTCAGGAAAACACAACCAAATGTGTGAAGGAACTGAACAAAACCATCCAGGATCTAAAAATAAAAATAGAAACAATAAAGAAATTGCAAAGGAAGCCAGTCATGGAGATAGAAAACCCAGGAAAGAGATCAGGAACCATAGATACAAGCATCACCAACAGAATACAAGAGATAGAAGAAGTATGTCAGGTGCAGAAGATACCATAAAAAACATTGACATACAGTCAAAGGAAATACAAAATGCAAAAAGCTCCTAACCCAAAACATCCAGGAAATCCAGGACACAATGAAAAGATCAAACCTAAGAATAATAGGTATAGAAGAGAGTAAAGATTTTCAACTTAAAGAGCCAATAAATATCTTCAACAAAACTATAGAAGAAAACTTCCCTAACCTAAAGGAAGAGATGTCCATGAACATACAAGAAGCCTATAGAACTCCAAATAGATTGAACCAGAAAAGATATTCCTCCCATCACACAATAATCAAAACACCAAATGCACCAAAACAGATAGGAACTCCACAGGAAGACCAACAGAGTCAACTAACCTGGATCCTTGGGGCTCTCAGAATCTGAAACACAAAACAAAGAACATACACAGGACCTCAGCTTTCCTGTACATATCTAGCAGAAGTGCAGCTTGGACTTCATGTAATTCTGGAACAACTGGAACAGGGGCTGTCCCAGAAGCTGTTTCCTGTATATGGGATATGTTCTTCTAGCTGGGCTGCCTTTTCTGACCTCAATGGGAGAGGAAGCACCCACCCTCAAGGAGAAGGGGAGAGGGAACAGAGGAAGGATTGTGGGTGGGTGACCAAGAGGAGGGCAGTGAATGAGACTCAAAGTGAATAAGTAAAAAAATATTTAAAAATACTGTCTTGAACGTGCTCCACTATGTTCATAGCAGCCTTATTTATAATAGCCAGAAGCTGGAAAGAACCCAGATGCCCTTCAACAGAGGAATGAATACAAAAAATGTGGTACATCTACACAATGGAATATTACTCAGCTATCAAAAACAATGCCTTTATGAAATTCATAGGCAAATGGTCGGATCTGGAAAATATCATCCTGAGTGAGGTAACCCAATCACAGAAAAACACACATGGTATGCATTCATTGATAAGTGTCTATTAGCCCAAATGCTTGAATTACCCTAGATGCCTAGAACACATGAAACTCAAGACGGATGATCAAAATGTGAATGCTTCACTCCTTCTTTAAAAGGGAAACAAGAATACCCTTGGCAGGGAATAGAGAGGCAAAGATTAAAACAGAGACAGAAGGAACACCCATTCAGAGTGTGCCCCACATGTGCCCATACATATACAGCCACCCAACTAGACAAGATGGATGAAGCAAAGAAGTACAGGCAGACAAGAACCGGATGTAGATCGCTCCTGAGAGACACAGCCAGAATACAGCAAATACAGAGGCGAATGCCAGCAGCAAACCACTGAACTGAGAATAGGACCCCCGTTGAAGCAATCAGAGAAAGAACTGGAAGAGCTTGAAGGGGCTCGAGACCCCATATGTACAACAATGCCAAGCAACCAGAGCTTCCAGGGACTAAGCCACTACCTAAAGACTATACATGGACTGACCCTGGACTCTGACCTCATAGGTAGCATTGAATATCCTAGTAAGACCACCAGTGTAAGGGGAAGCTCTTGGTCCTGCTAAGACTGAACCCCCAGTGAACGTGATTGTTGGGGGGAGGGTGGCAATGGGGGGAGGGTGGGGAGGGGAACACCCATAAAGAAGGGGAGGGTGAGGGGTTAGGGGGATGTTGGCCCGGAAACCGGGAAAGGGAATAACACTCGAAATGTAAATAAGAAATACTCAAGTTAAAAAAAAAAAAAGAAGAAAAGAAAAAAAACAGATTAAAAAAATACTGTCTTGATTAAGAATTGGAGTTACACCTTCATTTTCTTATGTAGTCAGACTCCCTATTTAATTAAAATGAATTCCAAAAAGCCTGTGAAATTGTGAAGCCCGCACTTCAGCTTCAAAAATAGCAGGCTTCTGTCCTTTGACGTATTTCCTATTTTGAGAATGAAAATAAATTCATCTATTTCCTTTGTCTTCCAGTGAAAGTTGTGGGTTACAATTCCTTCCTTGTTTTGATTTCTAAAGTTGTCAGCCTAACAACACCAAGCACCCCTTAAATTTATAATGTCAAGAAGAAAATAGGAAGGTTTCTCCCCCTTGAATCCAACTGAAAATATCCATATTCAAATCTTTTGCCAATTAGACAGCGAGCTGAACCATTTCACTGTAGATATGAGCAATTGTCAAACTTTTTTTTCTTTTTGTGTTATATCAAATAAAGAAGTGTACTGACATGGTCGCTGGTTTATTTCATACATGATTGGAGTAATTCGGAGGCTTGAATCTTCCATTTCAAGAAAGCAACATTTTCCAAGTAAAACCTAACCTACTACCATGCTTGACTTTTGGGTGATAGTCATTTAGATCAGGTATAAATTGGATATTATGTCCAGGTCTGCTCTCTGCTATTCGGGAGTTATCAGTTGGCTCCTTGAGTCTCTGTTAATGCCAGCAAGAACCAATGCTGGTTCAATAATCCCCTCCATGGTTCTCATGATGTGGTTAGTTCTCAAACGCATGCCATCTTTGGCATCACTCAAAGAATTGTCTGTGAAGGGATAATGGCACAGGACTCTCAGCCTTCCGCATTTGTACTCAGGCACAGAGCACCAGGCAAGTGAATGATAAATTAAAGACAGGACTATGCTCCATTCTCTATGCCATCACAAGCTGTGTTAACTTCAACAGCTTCTTTGAGCTTATCTTCCTTAAAAGTACAATGAAAGTAAGAAAAAACTGTACTGGCAAATGCATTTTGATAGTTAAATGGATCAAAATTCTACCTAGGTTAACATCAAGAAATACTGAGTCATTTTATTTTTGTCTCTTGTAAGTGCTGGAAAGTGTTCTGCCAGCAATTTGTAATAATAAGAAGAAGAAGAAGGAGGAGGAGGAGGAGGAGGAGGAGGGGGAGGAGGGGGAGGAGGAGGAGAAGGAAAGGAGGAGGAGAAGGAGAAGGAGAAGGAGAAGGAGAAGGAGAAGGAGAAGGAGAAGGAGAAGGAGAAGGAGAAGAAGAAGAAGAAGAAGAAGAAGAAGAAGAAGAAGAAGAAGAAGAAGAAGAAGAAGAAGAAGAAGAAGAAGAAGAAGAAGAATATATATTTCTTGCTCTTTTTTCTATCTCTGCTAGAAAAAATCTGTATATGGAAGCTTTCCTACAACTCACATGCAGGACATTATGTTGCTAAGTGTATTCTGAACACTCTGACAGAAGTGAGCTGAATATTTAAGTACTCCCCAAAGTCAATGCATGATTTAGGAAATTATGTATATTAGAATGCTATGCTGCAATGTGATACATTAGGTCCCAGTGAAGCTACAGTTCCTAATTCAGATGGTATTACGTTTCTCTGCTTAAATTTTATTACAGTGTAGATCATTGATATCAAGTAAATCAAGCCAACCATGGAACCATTGCTAATAAGAGAAAAATATTTTAATGTATCAAGGAACCACTCTATGAAGTTTTACACAAAACATATTTCTCACTTCAGCGACACTTACTGGAGTTTTTATTAATTTATGTTTACCAAAAGCTTTTGCAAGCACCATTGTTTCCAGTCTCTGAAGGTTTGTGATAACAGCATCAGCCTGAACCTTTCACTGCAAAAAATGGTTTAAGGAGGAGACACCACTTTACCACATTAGAATTGAAAGGTGATAATTTGGTTTGCAACCCCTTGTAGAGTACTTTCTACTCTCAAACGAGCCAAGCTATGTCACTGAACCTTTTTGCAAACACTTTTTCTGTTTTCCTCCTAATTAAAAACGCTGCCTCCCAAACCTCCAGCTTCTTTCTCAGAGCCAAAAAGAATCAACACCTCCACTCCTCCCAAGCCATTTGTTCTGCTAGTTCTGCTAGAACTCTTTGCTTAAAAGCTTTTCATACTAGGACTTACTATAATTCTTTTCCTGTCGCACAATCTTGGCTTCCTTGTAACACAAAGATTCAGTACATTGCTTTTTATTAATTGCATTTCTTTGTTGATGATTTCATACCAGCGCCTAACACATTCTGACTATATTTGCCCATGCCTTTCTTATGCCCTCCTACCCTATCAACTCTTCCTTCCTCCATGCAAGTTCTTTCCTCGTGTTTGTGTCTATTTGTTTTTAAATTTTAAATTGCATATTTTTATTTATGAGAGTGAGGAAAAACATACGTTCCCTGAAGACCATATAGAGAGCAGAGGGAAACATGTGGGAGAGAGTTCTCTCCTTCACCATGTAAATACCCATTGGTGGAACTTGGTGAGCCTTGGCAGCAAGTGCCTTTACGCATGGAGAAATCTCACTAGTCTATAGTTTTGTTTTGTGATCTGCTGGGTTTAACCCAAGTCATTTGTGTAACCATGGGTTTGGAATGATCCAGTGGTTCCTGGTAGGCTCACCAGTGGGTACACAGCCAAAGATAATGACTCTTCCTTCCCAAGAAGTCAGCAGTAGCCAGTATGTCAGTAGGCAAGGATAAGGCCCCATGAGCCCTGCCTCCATCTGTGACCAACTATCAAAAGGCTATGATGGCTATTCCCAGTTGTTACCCTGACTATATCTGGAATAAACTACATTCCAGATATGGATGGCACACCCATGACCCAGATCTTCAGGTATGTCATTAATCTGGACCATACCGTCTGCTGGAGGTCTACATAAGGACAATGGAAGAAAGAAGGATTCTTCTTCTTCTTACTTGCACTTGCAAGCACATCTACTAGACTCTTATTTTCAGGATTCCAGCTTATACAGAAAACCAGCTGAACCACCCAGCCTCTTAGGACTAAGAAACTTCTAGATTCTTGGATCTCCCGTTCATAGCTGGCCATTATTGGATTAGCTGGACTATAGCCTCTAAGTCATTCCAGTAAGTTAGTTCCGTGTGTGTGTGTGTGTGTGTGTGTGTGTGTGTGTGTACTCCTTATATAAATTCTGTGATTCCCTGGTTACAATCGCAATGGCTACTTCATACCCGGAAGATAGCGTTTCACAGTCCTTCTCCCTAACTGCAAGCCCTTTACATTCTTTCACTGTGTTCCAAGCCCTTAGAAGAGATGGTCCAGATGTCCTGTTTACAGCTATACACTCAGCATTCATGTATTCTCAGCACCTTAGCAACCAAGCGTCTCTTCATTTACCACTAGTGGTTCATTGCAAAGAAAAGCATCTCTGATGTATGGTAGATACTCATTATATTCTTAAAGCACATGCCCAAAGGCCTGTAGCCAGTTTTTCACATGCCCCAAATTAGCTATACCTTATCCCTTCTTCACTCAAGCACAATATAGTTAATTAGGGCTAGCCATTCTTATGGTCACCCTAACATACTGTAAGCATACTTTTATCACCTTATCTGTCTAGTTGGAGGTAACCACATCTATTCATCATGTCATATGAAGTGGAAACTTCTAGGTTCTTTGGAAAGTTAGTTATGTCAAATGATGTTTTGCTGAGGCACATGGATAAAAAGATGTATTGATACAGCAAACATGTAAAAGGACCCATGATAAAGAAGTATAAATATGACCCTACAGACAGTGGGAGACAGCACTGGGCATTGGTTTCATTTGCTGCATCTCATTACTCTTCTCAAACAACACACAGGCATTGGTTCGCCTTACATAGCATTGTTGGACTCAATTTGTGGTAACACCACCATTGAGAGAAACTCACCTAAGAGCTGTTTGTGAGATTCCTGTGGCACCTTGCTACTTCGCAGCCTGGCCTCAGATTGGTCAGCAAGCCTTGCACAGTTCCTTCAGGACTGAACTACAGCTGCTGGTTCATGTGAGATGTTTGCCTGCCTTGATGGCTGGACTGCAGCTGCTGAACTGCATTTGGTGTTTGCTACAGGACTGAACTGCTAAGAAAGAAGATCAAGCCTCCCACCCCAAAGAGCAGGTCCATTTCTCCAATATCCTGATAACTTTTCTCTTCTACTATCTCTGCTGAGTGGTGGAGTAGAGGAAAAGTTGAACCCTATCCAGCTCAAGGGGAGGCCCCAAGACCTGACACTATCACTGAGTCTATGGGCCTTTGACAAAAAGAGACCTATCATGACTGTCCTCCAAAAGACCCAACAAGCAGCTGAAAGAGTCAGATGAAGATATGTGCACGCAACCAATGAACAAAAGCCTCTGACCCCTCCGGTTAGAGAAAAGCTGGAGGAAGCTGAGTAGGAGGGCATCCTTGTAAGAGGACCAGCAGAGATCTGGTACCCGAGATCTCTCAGACACTGGATTACCAACCAGGCAGCATACACCAGCTGAGATGAGGCCTCCAACACATATACAGCAGAGGACTCCCAGGTCTGGGTTCAGTCAGAGAAGATGCACCTAATCCTCAAGAGACTGAAGGCCCCAGGGAGTTTGGAGGTCTGGCGGGGTGAGTGAGGTGGGGACATTTTTATGGAGACTTGGGGGGGGGATATGAGATGTGGAACAATGTGGGGGGTGGACTGGAAGGGGAATAAAATCTGGAGTGTAAAATTAAATAAATAATAAAAAAATTTTTAAAGTAGATTGCAAAAATTTATGCCTACAGTCACATTTCTTTTCCTAGACATCATAAAGTTGTTTTAAGCATCTTTTCCCTTTTAATGTAGTTTTAGCCCAGTTGTTGCTCTGACAAGCAGTTGTACAAAAGTGTAATATGACCGGATTTGTTTCCATGACAATAAAGTTTTGTTTTCTTCATTAGGGAATTTTTGCTACAATACTTGTGGGAACTGGCTTAACTATTTTCTAGTTACGTATAAATCTGGAAGTATATAGTTAGCACAATGAGAGACAAGAGAGTCTCCCTGCAGCCACTCTTCAATAAGATAACTCTGCAGTATATTTTATATAGCTACTCAAATTGCTCTACACTACAGATCATTCTATGTAATTCAGTGAATATATACTACATTTTTGTATAAAGTTTAAGGCAGAGGTTTTCAACCTTACTAATGCTGTAATTCTTTCTGTTGTCTATCTCATGCTCTCGATAACACATAAAACTATTTCCATTGCTATATCATAATTGTAATTTTACTACTGGTATAAACGATACTGTAAATATCTGTGTCTCCCAATAGTCTTAGGTGACCCCCACTTTTTGGTTTGACTCGCCCAACATGCACAAGCTCACAGGTTGGGAACTGCTGGGTATGTTTTTGTTGTGCCCATTTTCACATTGGCAAATGTACATAAATTTTTGAGGCGTTTCAGAAGCATTTTATCAGTTCTCAAATCAGCATGTATGCTTTCCAGAATATTGGAGCCATTCTATATTATTTGGACAATTTAAAATAAACATTATTAGAAGACAGATACTAAGAAAACAAATCAAATGTAAAATTGTATGCACTAGTCTGTTCTGTTCAGGATCTTAACTTAAAGAAATGGGAAAACTTGATTTACTCTTTCAAGTTAAATAACTTCTCTTTTGGTTTATAGGAATATATTATGGAAATGAGTCAAAAATTAAATTATCACATTACAAATATAAAACATAAAAAGCCTGGTTTGCTGACATGGTCTTTAAATTTGCCTCAAGATGATTTCCAACTGAAAACGCTCCTTTAAATATCAGTAGAAAACCAGAGGTCAGCCAAACGTCTTGACAATGGTAAATTATGCTTTAAATGCAGTCCTGAAATCTCTCATTTTCATCTTCTAATCTTAATTCAGAGAAGATGGAAAACACGAGGTTTCGGTCCCCAAAGAAACATCAACTCTTCAAGTGACTGATTTGGGATAAATGGTCCTGCATGTGTGCCCCACGAGCTGAGTTAATGTCACTGTGAGGACTGAGTTTCACCCCTCTGGTTCGCTCTAAAATTTCCAGAGTATTAGTATAGTATTTTAAAGGAGTGCTGGAAGACAGCTCATGAAACTGTAAGGGCAGAGGGCTGCCATTTGTCTGAAAGGGAAAAAATTCAACATCTGACAACAATTCTCGATCATCTCTTACTTGGATGAGTGATATAACTAGTTATAGCCATGGCTTTTCTTCACACACTAATAGAGCTATTTCATAAGAGGCTGACTTGATTCCTTGTTCTTCAAGAAAGTAAAATTTACACTTGATATCTTCCTTTGTCTTAAACTCAATAATACATCTGGATTCAGCAACTGAGTCCTTTCTTTAGACACTAGAGTTTCTTTGAAACAAAAAAGGGTTTTCTCTGAGTAACCAAAGGTGTTTAATGGTCTGCAGCAGTCCTCTTAGCATTATCCTTTTTATAAGCAGTCTGGTTGTTGTTGTTAATATTGTTGTTGTCATTATCATGTCTTTATGCATGTGTCCACATGTGTGGAAGAGGACTTTCATGCCATGGTATGTTTGTGAAAGTCAGAAGACAATATTTGGGAAATGGCTTTTCCCTTCTACTGTGGAATCCAACTTAGGCCAAGATTTTCTGGTTTGTGTGACAAGTGCTTTTACCTACTAAGCCATCTTGCTGGCCTTTGACCTTATTCTTCTCTCTCAATAATACTATTGGTTATAGACAAAAATTTGCTCAAATAATATTCTGTGTGCCACTTTTAAATTATGTTAAAAGAAACAAGTATAATTTAAGATTTATGAGTTGGTCTACATATTCCCTCCGACTAAAATAACCATAATTTTATTCTCACATGTTTTTAAGAATGGATAATCTTCGTGTTTATTTTTTCCATCACATAACCTAAAATTCATACCAACCAACACTCATCTTCCAAATTTAGCTAAAATTTCATCACCTCCTTGAAGCCTTCCTTTAATTCTGTAACTATCTGCTACACATCTTTCCTCCCAATGCTGTGCAGATTGTACCAATGTATAATGATAAATTTACTTGTCTAGAAAGCCTGATGTTTAAATACAAACAAAATTGTTTCCATTGCTTACCTTTGTGTATTTAACACTAATATAGGATAGCAGACATCTTTAAAATAAATGAATGTCATTGATACCAGTTTTCTGTATGTATCACAGGTAAAGAATTATGTAGCAAACAATAAAAAGTAATCGTTTTGGCATCCAAACTGTATATTTTATAATATCCAAACTTCTTGTTCCCTGGCTATACAAACTGAATGGTAATAACATCAGTTTCATAATACTATTATAAGAAGCAATAATAACACCCCTGTCATCTAATTCTATAAATATTATTAAAATAGTTATTATTTTCAAATATCATTCTCATTCACTGCAGCCTACCATATAGAAGAAAGATGCTAAAAATTTTCACTATAATTCTCATTTAGTAATCCAAGCAAATGTATTAAATTGTTGGCAATTCCACAATGCTTAAGTAACAACAAACAATTAATAGCAACAGAATTCACTTAACTAATGTAATGGTACACACTAATGTAATGTTAAATAAGATGGATTGTGTCTAACTATAGTAACTAACAAATACCGAAACTTCAGATACTAATGGATAAGTTTGTTTCTGAAACATTTAAACTAAGCTCTGGAGACAATGATCATCTTAAAGTCCGTATAGATTCTAAGGACATCTATATGATCCTTAGCTATCTTCAACACACCAGTCTAGTTTCCTGCTGCAGATAATGTGGGACCCTAGGTGGTGTGCTTTGGTTATTAAGGCCTAGATTATCTGACACATGACACTTCTGAAACCATTGAAAACAATGAAAACATTGGCTAATGTGAGTCATATAATTCTACCCAACTTCAAGAAAACTACAAAATGTGAGGAACCCATGAAGCTATTCTGTAAAAATTGAATATTCTTCTATAACTAATGAATATGAAGTATTCAAATGGTGATATGTATGTCTCAGATACTCCAGTCTAGGTTTTTCACATAGAATACAGTAGGCCAAGTTAGTGGGAGCATATCACACACAGTATTCGGATCACCTTAGAATTAAAAATTGAATAAGTCTTTTTTATCTGAAATTGAAACTGATTTTTCAAATTTGCCCACCTTACTCAAAAGCTGTATGGTCAGAGATGACTAAAATCTTTTTGTTAATTTGAGGCAGATTTAAAGAGCATTTAAAATCATATTTAAAGTTTTCTGGCCAATGTCGGAGGCCCATATCAAATTTGATCTGCACCATCAAACATGTTGTAGAAAGACCTTTGTAACTTATTACCAAGATTGTCTAAATTTCTCCTTTCCATATCCATATGATTAGGTGTTTCCATTTTTAAATGCCAGGGTAGCTTCTTCCTCACAAAATCACCATATGGTGACTCTATTTTGTTACTTCTAAGGTAATATGGCTGCACATTAATGAAAACATGCCATCAATGATCCTTCTAAATGTTCTCTTTCTGAGGATTTTCCCCCAGAAAGCTGTAAACTCTGATGATAATGCTATTGCTTAATCATTCTTAGAAAATGTAGCAATGTGTTCTTGTGTGTATTCTTTTGTGGCAAATGATGTTTTCATCAAGGTAGATTAAGACTTCTAGAACCAAACAAAAGTTTATACTGAGCTAACCAATATACATGGTCAATCTTAAAAAAAAAATAAATGAACACTCTAGGCTAAAAATGAAGTGGGTGTTTCCAATAACTGAAATTGATCAACTTTTGAGATTCTCCAGCAACCACTTAAAAGCAGCTTGCTTTAAGAGAGGCGTATCAAAGGTAGTGTTAAACAAAGGTCGTGTACCCAGAACAAGATTATTGCTTCCTTAAAGGATTCATATGCAACTAAACATGTAAATTCTCTATGTTGAAAAGTGACCTTCTATCAAGCAGTGGGTGACTCATGGCAATTCATAATAAAGTACTGAAAATACAATTCCACATGATTTATTACTCAAATGCTCTTGAAAATAACTTTTCTCCCAAGGCATGTTAGCTTTTAGTGAACTTTTCAACTGTGTCTAAGAAAAAAATATCTAATACTTTGTTTTTCAATCTCCAGCAGAAATACATGTGTATGAAATACATGTATATACATTTATAGCTATATCATATGTTATTTGTAAAATGCTTTTAAAAGTCTAAATATTTACACTTAGCATTTTAAAGATTACATGAAACATGAAAATAGAGAAAAGGAATGTTTTAGTAAAAAATTAGTCAAGTCAAATATTATTTAACATTAAAATGCAAAGACTTGTAAAACAATTTACAATTAAAAGTAAGCAGGAATAAATTGGTGCATTCGTCTTAGAGTTTCTACTGCTGTGAAGAAAAACTATGACCACATCAACACGATTAAAGGAGAACATTTCACTGGGGCTGGCTTACAGTTTCAGAGATTCAGTCCATTGTTGTCATAGACGACAGCATGGTGTCATGCAGGAAGACCTGGTGCTGGAAGAGCTGAGTCTCCTGTATCTGGATCCACAGGCAGCAGGGAAAGACAGAGACATACTTCCTCCAACAAGACCATACTTCCTCATAGTGCTACTTGCTAATGATGAAGCATTCAAACACATGAGCCTAAGGCAGCCATTCCTATTCAAACCACTACAATATTTGAACCAGTCAAGTTCAGCACTATTTCCAAGCCTAGACAATGTATGAAACACTAAATTGAAGAAAGTAATGGTTAAATTTGGCTCATGGTTTGAGGGTATAGTCCAATATGACTGGGATGGCACGACAATAAGATGTGAGCCAGGTGGCCACATAGCACCCACGGTCAGAAAGTGAACCGGCATGAATGTTTATCTCCCTTCCGTTTTCCTTTGTTTAAATTGTTGTTATTCTGTGTATATGGGTATTTTGCCTGCATGTATGTCTGTGCACCATGTGCACACCTAGTGCTCATCCAGGCCAGAAGAACACATTGTACGTACAGAACTGGGACTGCAGTTACAGATAGATAGTGAGACACCATGTGAGTATTAGGAATTGAAACAGGGTCTTCTAGAAGAGCAGCCACCAGTCATGACCACTGTGTCATCTGTCTAGCCCTTTTTTCTCTTCAGTCTGGAATTCACACTCAGGTACTATGTCTTCTCTCACTCAATTAAGCATCCTGGAAATGCCTTTCTTAGTGGTCACAGAGGCATGTTCCCCAGGTAACTCTAAATCTAGGCAGATTATCATCATACATTCCCACTAATCTTGTTCTCTTTCCCCCCAACCCCCAATTTTTCTCTTTTGTTTTTTGTTTTGATTCCTATTTCCTTTTTACTTTATACAGCACACAGTATTTTTATATGGAAAATATGTATATACACATAAGAAGACATGTTTAAGAACACCAGAAATTTAAGTTTTAAATACAATCTTTAAACATTTATCTAAAATGTTTAAACTTTACATGCCCTGACTTAATAACTCTAATTTTAACAATTCATCTAAAAAATTGTAGTGGGTCAAACCATGCCCTTCTTCCCCTCATAATGACATGTTTGCATCTTAACTTCTGGAAGTTGTACTGTCTTATAAGGTATCAGGGTATTTTAAGATGTAAAGTTAAGGATCTTGAGATGATCTAAAGTAGATTGTCTAAGACAATCTATTAGGCCTTAAACCCAATAATAAATGCCCTTACGTGCCTGAGGCAGCGGGAGCAGTTATAGTCAGAGGAGAAGGACACTATGTAAAGGAGAATATAAATGCTGAAGCAATGTGGCCATCAGGCAGAGTATCAACAGCCACCAAGCTTGAAATACAAGATAACCATATATTTCTGTGAGTTCTCAGGTGCGAGTTGCTCTCCCAGATTTTCAGAATTCAGTCTTCAAAACTATGGGGAAACATAGTTCTTTTATTTATATCCATAATATTTTAAGTTTATATTTTATGAAAGTCACAGGAAAGTAATGTGGCATTTGCATAAAATCAATAGATGTAAGTCCAATTTCACTTATAACAAAAAATCAAAAACAACATGTTTGTAAGAGAGAGATTGTTATCAATTATAACACTATAAAAGGCTATAAATCGTACAGCAGGACAAAATATTCAAAATATGTTAAATGAAAATGCATTCTATAAAATATAATCCCATACTTAATACACACACATATCTTAGTGTGCAAGAAATATACAACAAAAATATAACCTGAGTATAAAATGTAGCTGACATGAAATTATCATGACAGTTCTGCAAGAAACAATTAGAATGTAATTGTTTGGTTATTATGCACCCCTGCAATCCCATCACAAGAAAATCTATATGCACCAAGTGCAGCTGAATCAAGACAAAATGTTATTTGTGCTGCAGCCATTAGACCAGGAGATACAAGGCTACCTAAATACTATGGAGGATGAATGATTCCACGCCAGTCCCTAATATCTGACAGTGACCTGCAAGACTTGGAGTTTCCAGTCATGCTCAGGTGCAAGCATCCCTTCCTATGCCCCCATTCCTTTATGGAATGTGTACTGTCCTCCATTACCTGTTAAAGTTATGCAACTTGGTTTTTGGTTTTACAGATGCTCACGGAGACCACCTGGAATCTCAGAACAGTGTGGACTCTGTTTGAATGAAAAAACGAAGACACGACTGTTTCTAGGTATGGTGGAGGAAAAGGTTTATTGTAAATATGAGGGAAAAAACAGCCAGAAGCATTTAGAAGGGTCCTCCATGCCATGGGGGATGGGAAGGTTGGCAGGTGGTGAGAGAGGAACCAGGAGCCAAGAGACCATGAGGGAGCCAGGAGACCAATAACACCAACAGGACATAGAGTCTAAATGGCTGAGTTACATAGGGATTGGAAGATGGGTGAAGGGAAACAGAAGCCCGGGCCCTGGGAGGGAGAATGTTAGGGCAGGGGTGAGAGAGAGGAGTGCTTGGAAAGCCACAAGTATTGAGTGAGACTTGTCCTGGGTTTCTCTGAGAGCTAACACTGCAGCCTTGTGTTGAGAGTAAGGGCTAAGAATAGTACTTCCTGATGAAATTGGGGCATCACTGTCTCTGCCCAGGAAGTCTAGAATGGTGGTCAAAGAAGAGGATGGGAGGAGTGCAGGTTGGAAGACATCAATTTCGATCACTGCCCTGGTTCTGAGGGACCCCTTGGGGCTGGAGAACTGTAGGCCACTTTAGAGCCATCTGGCACTCCACAGGCAGCTTTGCAGTAGTCTGCAGTTGAGTGAAATCTAACTACTAATGACTATGGGGGCTTCAGGAATTGGAGTGAGTACATCTGACAACACGACATGGCCACTAGCTTGACAGGAGGCAGGCAGAAGTAGAAATGGTTTGATTTGCATGTGAACCCTCAACACCCACGCTCACTGCTCAAAGGTTCAGAATCTCTTCAGGGATTCAAGGCAGTCTTTTTGCAGTGAGCATCTGTAAAATCAAAAACCAAGCTTTGTAACCCCAACATGTAATAGCATATCATTAGCATTATCATTCCAAAACTGGAATGAGCCCCCCTCCCCCGCCAACACAGATGTTTGGCAGATGTGCAGCTTGGTCTTCAAG
Source organism: Rattus norvegicus (assembly GCF_021556685.1). NCBI lineage: Eukaryota > Metazoa > Chordata > Mammalia > Rodentia > Muridae > Rattus > Rattus norvegicus. Next base: position 84,053,795 of record NC_141540.1, on the reverse strand, counting down.
CAGGTCTTCCAACACTGGAACAGCGGCTGTCCCTGACCCTGCTGCCTGCCTCTGGATCCTATTCCCCCAACTCAGCTGCCTTGTCTGGCCTTAGTGACTTGAAGTGTGTGCATGTGAGGGTTGGGAGGATGATACCTAGGAGGGACATCTCCCTACTCAGAGGTGAAGAGGAGATGGGGGGGGTAATGGACTGAGAAGAGGAGAACTGCAATCTAAATATATAGTGAATAAATAAATAAATAAATAAATAAATAAATAAATAAATAGGAAAAGTGAAAAATATAATAAAATCTTAAAAAATAAAACAAGTAAAAAAGCAATGAGAGCATAGGAAGGGATGATTGCAACAAAGCATGATTGGAAATTCCAAATCTTCCAGGACTCTGATTGGCATTTCAGGTTGATTGAAAAGTCAATATTTTACATTCATATTATATGTTGTTCTTTGGTTGTAATTTCATAGATATTAACCTCCAAGACATATAAGCTTATGAACACTTGGTCACTGGGGTAGTTTAAATAAAAATGGCCCCATAGGTTCCTAGGGACAGGCACTGATGGGAGATCTGGCCTTGTTGGAGGAAGAATGTCACTAGGGAGTAGTCTTTGAGGTCTCAGTATCTCAAAAGAGGCCTATTGGTTCACAGTCTTTTCCTGCATCCTGCCAGTCCATCTGTAAAACTCACAGCTCCTTCTCCAGTACCAAGTCTGCCTGCACACTGCCATGCTTCCCACCATAACGAAAATGAACTAAACCTATGAAACTGTAAGCCAACCCCAATTACATGTTTCCCTTTATAAGAGTTGCCTTGGTCATGGTGTCTCTTCACAACAATAGAAACCCTAATTAAGACACTCCCCCAGTGGTGGTGGTGTTAATGGCATGTTGTGGGACTCTTAGGAGATGGAAGTTCATCAGTGATGGTGGCCTTGACTAACTGCCTGGCTAGCTGTGCCTCCACAGAAGTTCTAATGTTAAGAATAGTGTTTGCCTTGGGGTTTTACTGCCCTGAACAGACACCATGGCCAAGGCAACTCTTATAAGGACAACATTTAATTGGGACTGGCTTACAGGTTCAGAAGTTCAGTCCATTATCATCAAACTGGGAGCATGGCAACATCTCCAGGCAGGCATGGTTCAGGGGGAGCTGAAGTTTCTACGTCTTCATCTGAGGGCTGCTAACGGAAGACTGACCTCCAGACAGCTAGGATGAGGGTCTTAAAGACCCTCAGTGACTTTAATGCACCTATTCCAACAAGGCCACACCTCCAAATAGTATCACTCTGTGGGCCAAGCATATTTAAACCATCACAGTGTTGAAAAATAAAAATACTATTCTGGGTATACAAGGAAATGGTTTATTAAACAGGGCTCACAGGAGCTAACAGAGACTGAAGCTACAAACCCAGACCCTGTATAGATCTGAGCAAGGTCCTCTGATCTCCTTTCTTTTGGTGTAGCTTCGTGTTCCTGCAGGATAGCCAATGGTGGGGCAGCCTTTGTCTCTGACTTTTTTTCCTGCATTTCAGACCCTTTTCCTCCTACTGGATTGCCTCATTCAGCCTAATTGATATTAGGGTTTGTGCTTAGTTTTATTGCAAGAAAATGGAAAAGGAGTGGATCTGAGGGAAAGGGAAGATGGGGGAAGGGGTGGGGGGAGGGGAAACTACAGTGGGCATGTAACATATAAAAGAATGAAAGAAAAAATAGTTTATAATAATAATTTGTAACTGTTTTATGAAAATTATAGTTTGTAAGCCATTCAAATTATTATAGCAATTTAATTCATTGCTGGAAACATTTCATATATAATGCAAATATATGTGGTTATTAAATAAGCTAGGAGACAACAACAACGTTACATTCAGTGTTGCAGAAGCATTTCATATAGCTGCATTATTGGCTCATTACTTCTGCAACACTGCAAAGAGCTACAGTAGATTTGATGTTGGTCCTGTTATTTCCCCTTGGAAAGAATCAATTCTGGCCTGCTCTATCTCTCATTACTGCGATGATGGCTGTATCCAGATGCTAAACACTCAAGGGGCACTCCATTGCAGCGTTAAAGAATGAACACTTCATCCCCCAAGAATGTAACATTCCGAGAAAAAACAGCCCTCCTTCTGACACTAATAAAATTGTGAAGGTGTGTGATAAATCAGAGATCAAAAGGAAAGGCTTGAAACTGTTAAAGGTATATGGCCCCTCACAGGGAGTCTCTGTTTTTCTCTTTCCAATGCATAAAATCACACATAACTGTAATAACAAAGCTTGTAGACACATGAACACAAACAATGAGAAAGTGTTTACATGGAAATCAAACAATTGTTGTAATGTTCTTACAAACGATTCCTTCCTTCTTCCTTCCTTCCTTCTTCCTTCCTCCCTCCCTCCCTCCTTCCCTCCCTCCCTCCCTCCCTCCCTTCCTTCCTTCCTTCCTTCCAGAACTGCTCAGGAACAAGCCAAGGGTCTAACATACACTTTTCCATTAAGCTACATTTCTAGCTCTGACAAAGGCACTCTAATTTAAAGCCAAGAAATAAATACCTAGAGTTATATCTACCTAAGGATCACTTATGAAATGCCTGACTCTGGGATGAGCAGAAAAGTTTTGTCCTTTATACAGTGGTCTCTTCTACTTTCTTTTTCCATTGCTTTCTGCTCCCCATCCATTTTTTAGGATTTTTCATGACTTCCTATTCATAAAAGGGAGACTATAGCATTTGACAGTCTTGTTTACTCAACTAAACTTTCTTAAAAAAAAAACTAAATACAAAAATCTAAAGAAAAACAAGCCCAAACTTTACTTATATAAAAGATAAAATAGCCTCCAAATAACTTTTTCTGTATTCTATTTTTTTCCACTGAACAATCAGACCAATTTGACCAAAAGTATGCAAAAATTCCCATGTCCATATTTGCTAACAAAATACGTATTATTATATTTCCATATATATATATTGCCTATCAGTATAAACTAAAATATACTAGATAAATTTACTTGTTTTGCTAAAACATGTAATTCCTAACATTTTTCTTTTTGTTTTAAAGATAAAAGTCAGAGTATGCATACATGTTTGTGTTGAGTGTATGCTACATGTGTGCATGAACTCGTGGAGGCCAGGAAAGAACATTAGATCCCCTGGAAGTGTGACTTCCTAAGGACAGAGAACTGCCTGCCATGTGTAAACCCCTTGGGGCATCAGACCAGCCAAGGACAGATTCCACCCACAGAACATTCTGACATTCCAAGAACCAGACTCAGGCCCCAACCCTACAGAGTTAAAAAACCCAAGTTCTGGGCTTAAAATCCCACTAATCCCCACCCTGGAAAGTACTGTCCTCCAAGAAGCACTATGAAAACCCTACCTTCTACTCAGTTCTCTGATGCTTCTCTTTTGTCTCTTACAACCCTCTTATGTGTCTCCCAATAAATCTCTTATATGAGGTTTATTGTGCAGAGTGACTTAGTGGTATTCCTTGGCTCTAGACTGACTGGATATCGATCCCTTCAGTGCTGTAACACTTTGGGAAAAACTTCCCATCTAGAGCAGACCTATAACACTTGAGGTGGGGAAACCTTTCCCCTCAGAGCTGTAACACTTTAAGGGAAACTTTCCCCTCAGAGCTGTAGTACTTACAATGTGGATGAGGGAATTGAACCCTCCTCACGAGACCAGATGAATCTTGATCACGTATTCTTAACTGCTGAGCTAATGACATCTCTCCAGCCCCTTCTTTTTACTTTTCAATAAGGTATAGCTGTCATAAAGTAAACAAGTGTATATTTTCCTTTGCTTGTTCTTTGAGATCAAATCTTCCTACATAGTGCAGACTGATCTTGAACTTGTCTTGCCTCAGCCTCTTGACTGCTAGGCCAATAGACATTTACCATCATGTCCAGCCCTAAGTATCACATCTCGATTTTTTTTTTAAACAGATTTGTAACCTTCAAACACAGTTGCAATATAGAAATCTTCATGACCATGTAAAAGACTCCCTTGAGTTGTTTTTAAACATGTGGACACCTAGATACATTCCAAGCTCAATAATGAGTCTGAAATAGGTCCTGAGATGTATAGCACTTAGGAAGCACCTCCATAGAGAATCTCTGCCCTAAAAATGCCTAACTTGACTCCTGGCTCCAAATGTCCATTAATCTCCACTTTAAAAATAACATTAGAAACTTTAGGTAATTTTCCACTGAACACTGATGTATATGAAATGTAATGTTTTTGCATAATGTTATGTTTTATGGTTTTTTTTCTTTCTTGAAGCCAGTCTTTCAAATGAGCTTTCCAACAAACCATAGAAAGTGCAAATTGAAAAGATCATACAGAGTTATTTATAAGTAAATGCACTTTAAAGCATTGGCCTTTATTTGAGATATTTATTTATAAAATAATTCTACTAGAGGTTGGTCTGGTGCTATTTATACAAATGCTAAACTTTGAATCCCAAAATCTGGTTGCCCTCCAGAAGAGTGCATTCTTTTTTTTTTTTTTTTTTTTAATTAACTTGAGTATTTCTTATTTACATTTCTATTGTTATTCCCTTTCCCGGTTTCCAGGCCAACGTTCCCCTGACCCCTCCCCCTCCCCTTCTATATGGGTGTTCCCCTCCCCATCCTCCCCCCCATTACCGCCCTCCCCCCAACAATCACTTTCAGTGGAGGTTCAGTCTTGGCAGGACCAAGGGCTTCCGACAAGTGCATTCTTAGGTACACCGCTTTTGTTGTGTAAACCTTGCCTCCCAATTTAAAGCTGATTGTTTTTTTTTAAAGGCTAGAGCCTGTGATTGGGCAGTAGAGAGGAAGGTGGGAGTTGGGGGATCCGTGAGGGGTTTCAGGAGAGACCATGGGGAAGACACAGAAGAGGAAGAAGGAAAAGGAAGAAAGAAGAGGAGGCTGCCAAGAGACCAGATGGATCTTGAGCACGTGTGCAGGAGAAATGCAACCTGAGGACAGACTGATGGAGCAAAAGCAGCCGGGACAAGACTCAAACGGCAAACAAGAGGCATATAGTTTGGATATAGGTAAGAATAGCACAGAACCTGCCCAGTTAAGGCTTACAGTCTATGAATAAAATACCAGGTTTTTGGGTCTTTTAAATGGGCTAGCTAGAATAGATAATGTATTTATATTCTGTCAATGAAAATTAATTCTAATTTAGAAATATTTAAAATTTTAATGCCATACAAATTTTCGAAGTTCAAACCATGATGTCTGGTTCTGACTTCAACTGATGCCAGTGGGGAGCTGAATAGTGATATGGATTCATTACTTAAACCAATGGCCTTTCTTTCCTCCTTCCTTCCTTCCTTCCTTCCTTCCTTCCTTCCTTCCTTCCTTCCTTCCTTTCTTTCTTTTTTTCTGGCAGAGTGACTACACATTTTCTACTTTTCCAAAAGGGAACATCATATTCATGTCCTTTGGGTCTGGGTTACCTCACTCAATATTTTCTAGTTCCATCCATTTGATATTTGTGATGTCTTTGGTTTTAATAGTTGTGTAGCATTCCATTGTGTAAATGAACCATATTTTCTTTATCCATCTTTCAGCTAAGAGATGTCTGGGTTGTTTCCAGTTCATGACTATTATAAATAAAGCTGCTATGAACGTAGTTGAGCAGGTGCCTTTTTGGTATGATGGAGAATCTTTCAGGCATATGCCAGGAGTGATATAGCTGCATCTTCAGGTAGAACTATTTTCAACTTTCTGAGGAATCTCCAGACTGATTTGCAGAGTGGTTGTACAAGTGTGCAATCCCATCAGCAATGGAGGAGTGTTCCACTCTCTATATCCGCACTAGCATGTGCTGTCCCTTGAGTTTTTGATCTTAGCCATTCTGATGGGTGTAAGGTGAAATCTCAGGGTCATATTGATTTGCATTTCTCTGATGACTCAGGACTTTGGACATTTCTTTAAGTGTTTCTTGGCCATTAGAAATCCCTCTGTTGGTGTCTGTACTCCATTTTTAATTGGGTTATTTGTGTTTTGGGTGTCTAGCTTATTGAGTTCTTTATATAGTTCAAATATTATCCCTCTGTCAGCTGTAGGGTAGGTGAAGATCTTTTCCCAATGGCTGTCATTTTGTTCTATTAACGGTACCTTTTGCCCTACAGAAACATTTTAGTTTCATGAGGTCTCATTTATCATTGTTGACTTTAGTGCCTGAGCTCTGGGTGTACTGTTCAGGAAGTTATCTCTGTAGACACAGGTTATAAAGGCTAGCCCCCAGTTTCTCTTCTATTAGATTTACCGTATCCAGTTTTGGATTGAAATCTTTGATCCACCTGGACTCGAGTTTTATGCAGGGTGATAAATATGGATCTATTTGCAAATTTCTACATGCAGACATCCAGTTAGACCAGCACCATTTGTTGAAGATATTTACCCTTTTCCATTGTATGGTTTTGACTCCTTTGTCAAAAAACAAGTGTCCTTATGTGTGTGGGTTTGTTTTTGGTCGATTTCATTGATAAAACTGTCTGTTTCTATGCACATTATATGCAGTTTTTATTATTGTCGCTCTATAGTACAGTTTGAAGTACCTCCAGAAATTCTTTTATGGGACAGGATTGTTTTAGCTTTCTTGGGGTTTTTGGTTTTTGTTTTTGTTTTCATTTTTTTATATGAAGCTAAGATTTGTTCTTTCGTGGTCTGTAAAGAGTTGTATTGGAATTTCGATGGCAATTGCATTGAATCTATAGATCATATTTAGTAAGCTGACCATTTAATCCTACCAATACATTAGCATAGTAGATCTTTCCATTTTCTGACATCTTCAAATTCTTTCTTCAGAGACTTTAACTTCTTGTTATACAGATTTTTCATTAGGTATTGTCTTCCTAACTTCTTTCTCAGCCTATCACTTATACAAAGGAGAACTACTGATTTGAGTTAATTTTGTATCCAGCCACTTTGCTAAAGGTGTTTATCACTAGAAGTTCTCTGTAGAATTTTTGGAGTCACTATGTATACTATCTTATTATCTGCAAATAGCAATAGTTTGAGCTCTTCCTTTGCAATGTGTATCCTCTTGTTCTCCTTTAGTTGTCGTATTACTCTAGCTAGGATTTCAAGTACAATGTTGACTAGATATGGAGAGAATGGACAGGCTTCACCTGTCCCTGATTTTAGTGGCATTATTTTAAGTTTCCTTCCATTTTATTTGATGTTGGCTGGATGTATATTGCCTTTATTGTGTTTAGGTATACACCTCATCCTTGATCTCTCTAAGACTTTTAAAATAAAGGGGTGTTGGATTTTGTCAAAGGCTTTTTCAACATCTAATGAGATGATCATGTGGGTTTTTTTCTTTCAGTTTATTTATATGGTGGATTACATTGATGGAGTCTTGTATATTGAACTACTCCTGAATCCCCAGGATAAAGCCTACTTGATCATGATAAATGATGTCTTTGATGTGTTCTTGATTCAGTTTGTGAATATTAACTACTTTTCTCTCTTTTTACTTTTTTGTCCAGAAAGCTTTACAAAAACAAAGGAAAATATCCTATCAAACCTACCAAACTGTTTCTAACGTCTATTCTTTCTAGTCTTTGTCTATGTAGACAGAGTCAAAAATAAAATACACATACACATGCAACCATAACCATACGACATTTTTTAGTACTCTCTGTGGGTGCTAAAGCTCTTCTCAAGGTGATTTTCTCATGTTATAAATGTATTAAAATGTACTATAACAGACTGTAAATTTAGACAGACATGGGGGTTATTTCCACTTTATGAATGCAAATAACACTGTGTGTGCTGCTTGACAAAAACAGCTCACGAGAGGACAGGTCTATTTTGGCTCACACACCAGCCCACAAAAAGGCATGGTCGAATTCATGTCAGAGCAGTGTGGCAGAGCAGAGACTCACTGTGTTGTGGAGAATCAAGATGGCGAGAGTAGGACTAGAAGTAAGGTAGAACTTAACCCTCGAGTCACATTTGGATTAGGGGGGATTGTTATAGACATCTTTGGATCAAATTGAGAGTGCCATTTTGCTTTGTGATGGGGTGGCTAGAATCAGACCCAAGGTCTTGGGCAGTTCAGACAAGCACCCTGGTAACAGGCTACAATCCTATAGTCTTTTGTCCCATGTTATTATCCTATGTAACATCAATTTATTTTAAAAATAGTTTAAACACATTTTAATTATATTTTCATGAATTAAAAGTGGCAGGTCATAACGATGTAAGTTGTCAACACTCTCAGTAGTTGTGGTTATAGTTTGGATCTTAAATGTTGCTCAATGACCATAGACTGAAGGTTTAGTAACTGAGATATGGCAGTACCTTAGTAGGTGAAACCTTGTGAAAGAAATTAAGCATGTTTTGGTAGGAGATTTTGAACCTAACATGCTTTTCTTTCTTGGTCTCTGTCTATCTTTGTCTCTCTCTGTCTCTCTGTTTCTCCATCTCTTTCTGTTTCTTTATCTCTGTTTCTCTTTTTCTGTCTGTCTCTGCCCCTGACTCTGTCTTTGTGTCCCTCTCTTCATCTCCCTACCCTCGGCCCCTGGCTGCCTTTATGCAAGCCAGTCTATTCTGTCATGTGTTCTTTACCATGATATCCCTAGTCCATAGCCAAAGCTGTCGTCTCTCCTTGTTAATTTTAAGTATTTTGTCATAGTGATAGAAAGTTGACAAATACAACATAATCTTGAGTATTTAGTTTTTAATTAGTCATGATTCTCTAGAAAAACATAACCAGTCTAAGAAAAGAGATATTAATACTTGGTTTATAAGGTTTATCAGTTTGGCTCAAACAGTTGGAAACTGACTAGTCTGATGACCGCTCTCTTGGTGGTCTGGAGCCAGAGAAGCTGAGAGAAGCCCAGGCAAAGAAGCCAGAAGCCTCGGAATAAGTGAGGCCCATGATGGAGCTCAGTCTGAGGCTGAGGATGTGAAAGTCTCTGGACAGCCCATGATGTGATTCCACACTGAAAAAGAGAAGCTGTTGTATGGAATCTACAGGCAGTGGTGATGTCAATCATTACACCTACTCGAAGCCATGTTGCATAGCTTTCTCTTTCTTTTAATGTCCTCTTTCATCCAGAACCCTAGCTTAATGGACAGTGCTGCCCACATTCAGGGTTGATCTTTCCACTCAGCTTCTATGCTAGTGTTCCTAAGAAATACCTTCATAGATCCACTCATAGGTTATTCTCAGTTATTTCTCAATCTAATTAAACGGACAATCAAACTAACCAACCCATTGGTAAGAAACAATTGGTATTTGTGTGCATATACTGTGAAAAATGTCTGTATGTATAGAGGAGAATATAAGCATTGGAAAGTTGATTAAAAACATCACTTATAATTTATTCTAGCCCTAAACTGAAAACCCCAAAGTTCACCAACTCTATAGAAGACTGTGAATTGTATGCTATTTTATACAAACATAAGCACACTACACACTCAATAACATAGGCAAATACTTTAAACATAATGTTTAACATAAAATATAAATCATCTAAGGATGCCATGTGATTCCAGTTACATTTAGCTTAAAAACAAACAAAAACTAAAACCATGGTGTTTAGTTGTGTGCACAGAAGTAATGTGCCATTTATAAAGAAAGGAAAGCAGATGTACAGACATACTGGTTCACCCACAAGGGTGAGACAGAAAGAATGATACAAGTTTCAGGCCACCCTGGGCTATGGTGAGAGTAGCTTCAAGAAAAAGAAAAGAAAATTAAAACAAACAGGAGAATTAATAAAACAAGAAAAAAAACGACATTAATGTTAGAGTGGGTGAGCTGGTGCAGTGTCTCAGCCTAGAAAGTGTTTTCTATACAAGCATGAGTACCCAAGTTTGTATCCCCAGCACCTACACTTAAAAAATAAAAATCAAAGCAAATGCTGGGCCTGCTGCCATGCATCTGTAAGTCAAATGCTGGGTCAGGAAGACCTTGCATCTTGTTAACCAATTAGTATATGCTCTAACCAGCCAGCTACAAGTTCAATAAGAAGTTCTGCCACAAAAAATAAATAATTAAATAAATAAATAAGTAAATAAATAAATAAACAAATAAATATATCTCGAAAAAAATCTATTTTCAAGAAAAGAAAAATTGAGGGGGGGGTAACAAACAAGTGGAAGAACAATCAAGGAAGATGTTGGCATCTGAGCTATACACACGTGCATGCACACCAGGGTACTGAGGTCAAAGTGATAAAGGAACTGGGTGACAGGAAAGAACAAGTTGAATCTGAGGAGTTCAGCAGGAGCAATAGGAAAAAAGGGAAAACAGGCCATTCCAGGTCCACTTGAGGATTTTTTTCGTGCTAAGAATGACAAAAAACTATTGACAATTTTAAGCTGAGAACTCTCAGGGTTTTATTTTCAAAGTGTCAAGAGTGGATTCAAGATTATAGCTAAAAACAGTAGAGATTCCAGTAAGATACAAGCTGCATATTACATAGGCATCAAAGTGAATACTGGAACTAAGAAGATAGCTCAGTGAACAAGGTTTGCTATGCAAAAATGAAAACCAGAGCTCAAGGCTCTAGCACCCAGTCAAAAAGTCATTTGTGGTGGTGTTCATCTATAACCTAAGCACTGGGGAGGCAAAGGCAAATAGATCTTGGAGGCCTTGCTGGCCAGCCAGTCTCGACAAAGTTGAGTTCTGGGGTCAGTAAAAGTTGCTACCTTGAAGAAGAAAAAGAAAGAGGAGGAGAAGGGGAGGAGGAGAAAACATTCGCTACTGACCTCTGGCCTCTACATTTGTACTTATGGGTGCACATATGTATGTATAACACACACACACACACACACACACACACACACACACACACCACTCCACGCCATGCCATATGCACACACATTCCTCCACCAACAAATGGCAAAATAAAATTAAGTACAAAATGTTATGTGATTCTCAGAGATGGGCGATTAATTCTGGAATTTCAAGCGTTGGCCAGAGGAAGGGAAAGGGAAAGGAATTCCAGATGGATAAAAAGCACCATGGTTTGAAAGCATCTTAAATACCTGCATGACACCCACAAGTACAATGAATACCCTGGGGTTAAAGGTTAAAAGGAAGGAGAAAGTTCACAGTTGCAGGGGCTCTTACAGACTCTGTCACAGGGGTCAGGACTGGCTCCATGGACTAACAGGAGATGGAGTAATGTCTGCACACTAGATGATCTATATTAGGTTTGAAGTGAGTGGGTAAAGCAGAACACAGCAACCTTGGTTAGCAAAGAATCGGGAGACTAAACAGGAAGTAGTGATAGAGATTTAAAAAAAAAGATATTTGCACCTGACAGATATTTAGGATGACTCTTTAATGCACTTGTCTAGAAAGTACTATATATAACTAAACTTATCCCAGCTTTAAGTGGTGTTAATGTACACGGGATATAGATAAAAAACTACACTTCATTCCTGATCGAATAGAACTAACTATATACCTATGGTAGCACCATATTCTGCCTGTATATAAATTTCCTATAACAGTGGTCAGGCAGGCAGTATTTATTTATACTATTAGAAGCTTTCAAGACAGGTAACATAGACATGGCATATTTTATAAAAGACACAGAAATAGAAATACTTAACAGATACAGAGGTATTCGGAATTGGTTAATGGTTTATTTAGATTACCAATTGTTATAGACTCTTCACAGTTCTCACATTCCTCTGAGATACTCAGTACTGTGGATTACTACTTTCCTCCCAAATAATGGACTAGTTACATTCCAGGCCCTAGTGTTGGGGACAGATGAGGAAGAACAGTGACAGTTCCTTCCATTTCTTTACAACCTTCTAGTCACATATTGGAGGGCCACAGAACTTGAAGGGAATTAGATGTCAATCTTAGCTTTATATGGGGTGATAAGTGAAGAGAATGGGTTAAAGTCCTCCAAAGGCACATCTTCTCTGTGTGATTCTTTAGTGAAGATGACAGCAGGACTGTGAGGCTTCTGGAAATTCTCACATAGGCATTAGGTGTAATCAGTACATAAAGAGTTCCAGAACAGTCCCTCCAGAGCAAGAGAATGAGGTCAAGAAAAAGTCATCTTCCAAAGATAAGAAATAGTGATTACTTTGCCTTACAAATCAAACAAATAAAACTTACATGTTAGCTGTGTGTATACTTTCAATCTAATTAAGCCACTGTGTAGAAATGCTCATATATATATTATATAGATATAATTGCTCATATAATTTTTGCAATATAATTTTTGCTTTATATCTCTTTCCTTCTGCTCTGCTGTGAATTCTCTTTCAGGGAAACAGTATTTCAGTGGTTTTATCTTATGAATCTAGTAGTCTGGCATGGATTAAGAACTAAAAATGCATTGACTAGATTTTCCAAGTTTGAGCTGCTCCATAGCCCCTTCAGTCCTGAAGCTTTCGTGTTATCCACATTGGAACCATGAAGACAATTCTTACATGATGTTCAGCTGTCAACAGAAGATGCAGCTTGTTCCCCTAACTGATGAAATGCTCTCAGAAGATTTAACCTCAATGAGCTGGTCTCTTAATCATAGCTGATTTTTCCATATTAAGTTAACCATCAATTTTCCCACTAAAAGTTTTCATTTCAGGAACTCTAGTCTCTTGATATTCACAGCCAATTCTTCATCTTCAAATAACTAGGAATCACAGATTCTTAATTGAAAGTATCACATGAATGTCCTGATAGAGTCTTTGAAAGACTCTCAAACATCCATCATTCTGAATTACTCTCAACATTGTTTTCCAAGTACCTATAAAACTCAATAAGCTCTGGACACACAGGGCCTTTTCATCACAAGTCTCCAAAATTCTTTACAATCTTCCAATAACAACATGATCATGTCTATCACAGCAACAGCCAACTCTCTGGTGCCAATATTCGTTTTAGTTTCCTTGCTGTTGCTGTGATAAACAGCATGACCAACGCAACTTCAGGAGCAAAAGGTTCATTTTACCTTAACAGGTGACAATTTACCAGGAAAAGAAGTCAAGACTGGAGGAAGTCAAGAAAAGGAAACTGGAGGCAGGGATTTCACTGGAGTCCTTGGAGAAATGTTGCTTATTGAATTGCTCTTCATTGCTTTCCTACTCTGCTTTCCTGACAACTCAGGGCCAACTGACAAGTGATGGCATAGCCCACAGTAGGCTGAGCCTTCCCAAATCAACCATCAACCAAGAAAAGAACACATAGACTGGCTAGCAGGCTAATCGGATGGAGGCATTTTTTTCAGTTCAGGTTCCCTCTTCCCAAGTGAAACTTGCTTGTGTCAAGTTGAAAAATTACTAAATGTGCTAGAATGCAGTCTAATAGCAGCAAACAATGCTTGTGTATTGGCTAAAATATTAGAGGCTCTGAAATAAAACTTCATTTTCAAAAGAAAGTGTTAGAAAAGATTATTTCACGTCTGTTTTGCACATGCAAGAATACAGAATGAAGAAGGCAATGTTTTGTCTGAGTCTTCAAAAGATTACATCATAGGGTGAAAGGGGAGAGAAGACTATTTTAAGTTTTACTGAAGAAACAGCAACACTGGAAGTTTGAGCAGAGATTATTGTGGAAGGGATGTAAGATTCTGAAGAGAGGCTGTGAAAAGCTCTCAGGGAGAACTTTCCCTCGGGATGGAGACCCTCTAACTCCAAAGACCAGACCGAGACACCACAGGATGCAATCAGCAAGAGGATTTGGTTTATTGTCGGGATACACAGGCACAGGCACCTGCGGGCGCTTCAGTCACTCGGGGGACTGGCGCGCCCCACAGAACCAAGGATGGGCTTTTATAGGATTTTGGGGAGCAGAAGCAAGCATACAGAAGCAGATGCATGGTTACAGGGATATAATTGGTGGATTCTAATATGGCAAGGGTTTAGCCCGGGGGCAAGTTTCCTAGCTACCTTCCTGAAACATAACGGCTGACTCGGCCCCCCAAGGGTTCAGCCCGGGGGCAAGTTTCCTAGCTACCTTCTTGGAACATAACGACTGACTCGGCCCCCCACCAGGGTGTGGGACCTCTCCCGGGGCTTTTTTCATTGTCAGGTGCTCAACCGCAGTCGTCCTGTTGCCAGGCCTTCAACCAAACACATCCTGCTTGGCAGCTGCTTTGTACTCAGTGTTTTAACCTTTCTCTGAACCAGTCATCTTAAGTACAGCCTTGCAAAATGGCGTTACTGCTGCTAAGCTGGGGTCTTTCATTCCCCCTTTTTTTTTTTTTTTTGCTAACTTTGAGTGAAATCTTTCACTCAACTTGGTCAAGAAATTTCTGTCTAGTGGGGGCTTATTCCCCCACTGACTCTAGGCCACAAAAGGGCTAGGAGGAGCCATGTAGGAGTTTTAACTTTAAGGGGTTTGGAGTGCGCTGAACTCTCCATGTCTGGGGTGTAGTGTTGTGATTAGTCAATTCCTCAGACCGGACTGCCTTGACGTGTGGTGCGTGGATCTCAGGAGGACGGTGTAGGGTCCTTTCCACCGTGGCTCGAGATTCTTGGTCTGGTGTCTGTGCACCCACATGGTGTCTCCAATCTGGAACGGGTGTGGCACCACCGGATGCTCAAGCTTGTCCTGGTAAGCAGCGGCCAAAGGTCTCCAGACGTCTCTCTGCACAATCTGTAGGGCCTGTAAATGGGCCCTCAGAGAAGGGCTGTCAGCAAAATCAGCAATGTTTGAAACAAAGAAATGGACAAATGGGGGTGGTGCTCCATACATTATTTCAAAAGGAGTTAGACCATGGGGGCCCGGGGTATTCCGGGCCCGATATAGAACTAGGGGAAGGAGGGCCACCCAATCCTTTGAGCCAGTTGCAAGCGTTAGTTTGGATAAAGTCTCCTTAATTGTTCTATTTATGTGTTCTACCTGACCTGAACTCTGGGGTCTATAGGCACAATGTAATTTTTAATCAATCCCCAGCAATTTGGCCACCAACTGACTTACTTGGGAGACGAAAGCGGGCCCGTTGTCCGACCCCAACGCTTGAGGCATGTCATACCTGGGAAAGATTTTCTCGAGGAGCTTCTTGGTGACCATTTTTGTAGTCTCGTGTTTCGTGGGGAAGGCTTCGACCCATCCTGAGAAGGTGTCTATAAACACTAGGAGATACTTGTATCCATATATACCTGGTTTAATTTCAGTAAAATCAATTTCCCAATGGATGTCGGGACGGTGTCCCCTAGGACGAACTCCTTGTCCAATCATGGTCTTTCCCGGGTTAACCTGAGCGCACGCTTTGTAACTCTCAGTTACCTTTTGTATCGCTTTGTCCCGATTCAAAAAAAACACAGATTTATCTCTTCCCGATCTAGTAAGGTTTTTATCTTCTTAAACCCCAAATGGGTTAATTTATGTAAAAAGGAGATCAATTTAAAAGTCATTTTTATTGGCATAACTGTCTTTCCTTTGTAGACCCACTGTTTTAGTTGAGGGTGGTAGATGGCCCCCATTTTTTTTTCTAGGAGCTCTATGTCCTCATGGGCATAAACCCAACTGGTTTGTCCCACTGGTGGGGGTGTGGGTTGGTCTGGGCTATTTAAGGGCAAGATTTGTTTGCTCATGGCCGCTTCTCGCGCCGTGGCATCGGCCAGCCGGTTTCTTCGTGCCTCTGGGTTGTGCCCTTTTTGGTGTCCTGGACAATGTATAATACTCAGTCTTTTGGGCAAGAATAGGGCTTCTAAGAGGGCCAGAATTTTAGCCTTATTTTTAATATCTTTATCTTTAGATGTGAGCAGCCCCCGCCTCCGGTAGATCTCCCCGTGGATGTGTGCCGTGGCAAAGGCATAACGGCTGTCTGTATATATATATTTAGCCTCTTACCTTTTGTCATCTTGAGCGCCTGAGTCAAGGCGATGAGTTCAGCCCGTTGTGCGGAGGTACCAGCAGGCAGGGCTTTCGCCCAAATCACTTTGTCCTCCGTAGTGACCGCAGCTCCAGCCTTTTGCTCTCCCTCTGCCAAGAAGCTGCTGCCATCCATGTACCATGTGTGGTCAGCATTCTGAAGAGGCTGGTCCGATAGGTCCAGCCTGGTTCCATGTACTTCTAGGCAGTCATGCTGTTCTGCCTCCTCTGGTAGAGGAAGCAAGGTGGCAGGATTGAGGGTGACTACGGGCCCAAACTGAACCCGTTCTGCATCCAGTAACAAGGCTTGGTGTGAGAATTAGAGAGCCAGCGGTCTGGGGGCTGCTTTACCAAGGCCTCCACTGCATGGGGTGCTAGGATGGTGAGTGGCTGTCCCAAAGTCAATTTTCCAGCGTCCTTGATCAGGACAGCAATAGCAGCCACCATCTTTAGGCACGGTGGCCAGCCGGAGGCCACAGGGTCCAATTTCTTAGACAGGTAGGCCACAGGGCGTTTTCAGGGTCCCAACCTTTGTGTTAGGACCCCTTTAGCATACCCCTGTTTCTCATCGATGAACAGTTCAAAAGGTTTGTAGGAGTATGAGGGTGGGATGCTGAACCCTAAAGTCAGGAGCAAATTGTAAGGGTTTGGAACAGTCGGATGAATATCTTCTACCCTCTTGTTGACCTCTCTCAAGTCTTGTACTGGCCTATAATCTCCAGTGCTGGGTTTCTTAACAGGCAGAAGAGGCGTATTCCAAGGCGACCGGCAGGGGACTAGGATGCCTTGATCCAGAAGCCTCGTAATGTGAGGCCTTATACCTTGATAAGCTTCATGGGACAGGGGGTATTGTTTCATGGAGACTGGAGTTGTAATTAAGGGGGGCTGTTGGAGCGCCAACCCCATCCCACCAGTCTCTGTCCAAGCCAGTGTCCTGTCCCAGTTCATAGGGTTAGAACTTGAAGGGGAGTTCCGTGGGGGCCAGTTATTTGGGCCCCTCCTTCCTCAAAATGAATTTGTGCTTTTAGTTTGGTGAGCAGGTCACGGCCCAGCAGAGGGTACAGGCAGTCCGGAACATGTAAGAAGGAATGGGTCACCTTACCGGTAGCCAGCTGAACCCGGCGGTCCGTAGTCCATCGGTATTGTTTCTCACCAGTAGCTCTTTGTACCCAGGCCGTCCGGTCGCTGAGTTGTCCTGAAGCTTGGGTGAGGACTGAATGCTGGGCTCCTGTGTCTACCAGGAAAGTAACCGGCTGCCCCCCCCAACTTCAAGCGTTACCCTGGGCTCAGGGGGGGCTCCTGGCCCTGACCTCTCTAATCTTTATCTAGAGCCAAGAGGGAGGTTCGTGGTCGAGGCTTTCGGGGTCCGCCAGGCTTCTTGGGGCACTCTCTGGCCCAGTGCCCTTTCTCTTTGTAATAGGCACATTGATCTTTATCCAGCTTCAGCCCCTTTCGAGCTCCCCCCTATCTCCCTTCCTTTCTTGGCTCTGAACTACGGCGGCCAAGATTCGACTCAATTCTCTCTCTTATTAAAAATCTTTTTAGCTTCTTTAAGTAAATCCTGTAATGTGTAGCCCTGCAAATTTTCTAACCTCTGTAACTTAGTCCTGATATCTGGAGCAGCCTGCCAGATGAAGGACATAGAGACACTCGTCATTTGTCCTGGGTCATCTGGGTCATAGGGAGTGTACATACGGTAGGCCTCCTTAAGTCTCTCTAGAAAGGCGGAGGGAGTTTCCCCTGCTTCCTGTAATACCTGTTTTACCTGAGGCAAATTAGTAGGGCGTCGTATAGCCCCTCGGAGACCCGCTAGAAGCAACTGGCGATAAAGGCGTAGGTGTCCCTTACCTTCAGCTGTATTAAAATCCCAGTTTGGTCCTCAGGCAGCTGGGTGGGACGCCCATCATCTCCCAGAACATGCTTTCTGGCCTCTAGGAACACTCCTTGTTTTTTTTTTTTTCTGAGGTTAAGAGGGCCTGTAAGAGCTGTTGGCAGTCATCCCAAGTAGGCTGGTGGGTAAGTAAAACAGATTCTATTAGGTCGGTGAGTGCCACCGGATCTTTGGAGAAAGAAGGGTTGTGTTGTTTCCAATTGTAAATGTCAGCTGCTGAAAACGGCCAGTATTGGGTCTGGCCACCGGTTCCCTGTCTAAGTGGGAAAGCCTGGGAGGTTGAATCTGGCATCACCTCGCGCTTATTGCACAATCTCCCTGCGACAGGGGAGAAACCCTTATCAGACTGTGGCCCGGCAACTGATCTGGCCGGCGGCTCTGCCTCCTCCGTTTTAGCCGGGCCTGTCAGAGAGAAGATCTATGAGAGGGGAGTTTGGGTCTGCCGGGAGGACAAGTTTCTTAGAAGGCTCTGATTTCACAAAGGTAGAGAGAGGAAGACGTGGCCGGCAGACCGGGCGGGGCCGAGGGGACAGGCTGGGGGTTGAGGGGAGGCCAATTCGGGTCCACGAAGGGTTCCGCCCAGGAGGGGGGGTTTAAGGCGAGACTCTCTCAAGTGATAATATAAGGAACCTGGTCAGGATGTCCGTGGATGACCCGATCTTTAACCTGTAAAATAATGATCTTATTAAATGTGCCATTCACTGGCCATCCCGCTCCGAAAGTGGGCCACTCGGATGTGCAGAGAGTCTGTCATTTTCCTTTTTTTAACCTCGACGGACTGGTTGTGTGCCCGGTCGTGGACGTCTTTCTAATGATCAAGAGTGAGACTTAGGGGCATTGTTAGGGACTGTCCCATGTTAGTTCTAAGGAAGATTAGAACACAGAGAAAACAAACAACACCAACAGTCAAACAAACAACAGACAGGCGTGCTGCACGGCTTTGGTACCAAACTGAAAGCAAAAAGTCAGATGGAGGTGGCAAAGGTCCGGGGCCCTCTGAAAGCCAAAAATACAGACAGAGGTGCCGTTAGTCCGGATCTTTCTCCTCTCCCAGATTGGGCCCCGAAAAGTCGGGCTCCTAACACCCTTGGAACGTCTTCCAGGGCTGCGGGGCGAGAAGTCCGAGCTCGTCAGCTCCTTCTTCGTCCCGCCCAAATTCCAAACAACCTGGCTGAGCGCTCACAGAACAGACCTGGCTGAGCGCTCACAGAACAGACCTGGCTGAGCGCTCACAGAACAGACCTGGCTGAGCGCTCACAGAACAGACAGAATAAGGCAGAACGAGACAGAATCAGACAGGCGCCGGCCGGCTTACCTCCCAGTGGGTGGTCGGTGGTCCCTGGGTGGAGGATCTCCTTTCCCGGCCAATGCACCAAATGAAAAGCTCTCAGGGAGAACTTTCCCTCGGGATGGAGACCCTCTAACTCCAAAGACCAGACCGAGACACCACAGGATGCAATCAGCAAGAGGATTTGGTTTATTGTCGGGATACACAGGCACAGGCACCTGCGGGCGCTTCAGTCACTCGGGGGACTGGCGCGCCCCACAGAACCAAGGATGGGCTTTTATAGGATTTTGGGGAGCAGAAGCAAGCATACAGAAGCAGATGCATGGTTACAGGGATATAATTGGTGGATTCTAATATGGCAAGGGTTTAGCCCGGGGGCAAGTTTCCTAGCTACCTTCCTGAAACATAACGGCTGACTCGGCCCCCCAAGGGTTCAGCCCGGGGGCAAGTTTCCTAGCTACCTTCTTGGAACATAACGACTGACTCGGCCCCCCACCAGGGTGTGGGACCTCTCCCGGGGCTTTTTTCATTGTCAGGTGCTCAACCGCAGTCGTCCTGTTGCCAGGCCTTCAACCAAACACATCCTGCTTGGCAGCTGCTTTGTACTCAGTGTTTTAACCTTTCTCTGAACCAGTCATCTTAAGTACAGCCTTGCAAAATGGCGTTACTGCTGCTAAGCTGGGGTCTTTCAGCTGTCATTGTGGAAAGTGTTAAGAATGTTAAAAGTGTGCAGGCAAGGGTCTGGAACCAGAAAACATCATCCTGAGTGAGGTATACCAGACCCAAAAGGACATGCATGCATGGCATGTAATCAATAAAGAGTGTATATTAGTCATAAAGTAGAGGGTTCTCACATTATACTCTACAGACACAAAAAAGCTACACAAGAAAGAAGGCCCAAGAATGGATGCTTGAATATTACTTAAAAGGGGGAATAAAATAGTCATAGGAGACAGAAGGAAGGGAGGGGATTGGTTGAGAGGGGGATAGAGAGAAGAATGGCAGGGTTTCAGGATCAGGTAAGAGGAGAGACAGTACAGAGTGCTAGAGGGCCAAGAGAGTGAATGGAAATTGGTGGGTGGCAGGGATGGGGGTGGGACGAGGGGAGTTAGGGGCATCTCTTGAATGTTCCAGAGACCAGGAGACACAACAAAAATTCCATTGAACTGGAAGCTCAGACTTCCCCCTGATCATTTTGGGTGTCTAGTGCCCTTAAACCAGCAGGCTAAGAAAGGAATAACAGTGTTAGGAGGGGTGATAGATCCAGATTACCACGGGGAAATTGGATTGCCTCTCCACAATGGAGGTAAGAAGGATTACATCTGGAGTGCAAAAGATTCCTTTGGACATCTCTTAGTACTACCATGTTCTGTGATTAAAGTCAATGGGAAAATACAACAGCCTAATCCAAGCAGGGTGACAAAGAACGCAGACCCATCAGAAATAAAGGCATGGGTCACTCCTCCAGGAAAAGAGCCAAGACCTGCTGAGGTGATTGCAGAGGATGGAGGAAATACAGAATGGGTAGCGGAGGAAGATAGTTATAAATACCAGCTATGGCCATGTAACCAGTTGCAGAAACAAGGATTATAAAGTAATATGAGTGCTTCTGTTCTATTTTGTTAAGAGCCCATTTGTCTTTCTCCCAATTTCTTTAATGTCAATTGGTATTTAAGTTGAGATACTAAAAGAATGTTCCCAAAGGACATTGTCCCATTGTAAATTTACAAGTGTATTTGGGATTGTACAAGGAATAGTTATATCATGTTAGGCATATTCATGACCTTGTTAATGTTTCATGTGGACCTGAGATTTAATTTGTGTCAAGTTGTTAAGGGGTGGGTTATAATGATTGTTCCTGGTTGTCAACTTGACTATATCTGGAATGAACTACAGTCCAGAATTGGAAGGCTCACCTATGATCCTGATCTTGAGGCTGGGAGATACAATTTTCTGACCTGGATCTTGGCATGGCAAACTTGAGGCATATTGGCTATGAATCCTAGGAGACTAAGGCAAAAAGGTCTCTGAGTTCAAGGTCATCTAGGACAAAGCAAGTCCCAGATTCAGGTGTGGCTGTTCACACCTTTAATCTGGGCCACACCTTCTGCTGGAGACCTACACAAAGACATTGGAAGAAGGAAGAGTCTCCTTTGCCTGCTTGCCTTGTGGGACTGAGCTGCTGCTAGATCCTTTGACTTCCATTCATAGCTGCTGTTGGTGATTGTTGGGGAATTTGACTACAGACTGTAGATCATTAGAAAATTACCTTACTATATAGAGTACCCATAAGTTTGTGACTCTAGAGAACCCTGACTAATACAATGCCCAAGAATCAATGGTGATTAGATGTGACTCACTACATTGGAGATGTGGAACTTGAAGAGGCCACATTGTGTAGCCAAGCAGGAACCCCAATAAAGCAATATAGACACCAATCCACCCACAAAACTAAATTTGTTCTATCTACAAGAAATGCAGGAATAGGGGGCATGGAGCATAGACTGAGGGAGTGGCTAAATATAACTGGCCCAATTTGAGATCCATTCCATGGGCAAGCACCAATCCCTGACACTATTAATGATACACTGATGTGCTTGCAGACAGGAGCCTAGCATAACTACCCTCTGAGAGGCTCCACCCAACAGCTAACTGTAATAGATGCAGAGACCCACAGGCAAACATTGGCTGAAATTCAAGGAGTCTTGTGAAAGAGTTGGGGGAGAGATTGAGCCCCAAGGGGATGGGAGCTCCACAGGAAGAACAACAGAAGCAACTAACCTGAACCCCCCCCCCCAGAGCTCTCAGAGAAAAACCACCAACCAAAGTGGACGGAGAACCCCCGCACATATGTAGCAGATATGGAGCTGTACCTTTATATGGCTCCCCAATAACTGAAGTGGGAGCTGTCCCTAAAGCTGCCTGTTGCCTGTCTGTGGATTCTTTGCCCCTAACTTGGCTGCCTTGTCTGCCTCAGTGAAAGAGGTTTCACCTAGACCTGCAAAGATTTGATGTGCCAGGGTTAGGGAATACCCAGGGGGGACCTCCATCCTCTCAGAGGAGAATGGAAGAGGGGATAGGGAAGGGAGTATGGTAAGGGGAACAGGAGGAGGGTGGGCAG
The DNA here is from genome assembly GCF_021556685.1 of Rattus norvegicus. Classification (NCBI taxonomy): domain Eukaryota; kingdom Metazoa; phylum Chordata; class Mammalia; order Rodentia; family Muridae; genus Rattus; species Rattus norvegicus. The sequence continues at coordinate 84,031,694 of NC_141540.1, read as the reverse complement.
TGATCTAGATGTAAAGTAATTTTTTTAAAAAGAATGTTAAAAGTGTATATAAAACAGGAAATGACTTGGTATATTGGTTAGACAGCCATGTCAAATCATCACAGATTGCATGGTTCACTCAACAGACATTTCTTTTGTTTCTGAAGGCTAAAATACCCAATATTAATATGCTATAGATTCTCTTTCATAAAGCTTCCCTCTCTCTTATAGATATATATGTCTACAACATCTTTCCATAATACATATCTTGCCCTAATCTCTGTTTTCTATGTGGATTCTACTTATAATGAATCTGAACCCCCTATAATAACCTGGTTTTGACTTAATTATTTTTCAAAATGTTATCTCCAAATACAGTCACATGCTGAGGTACTAGGTCTAGGATATCAGCCTGTCTACCTGGAGAGAGCATAATTCAGTTCATGAACAGGATTGTACCTATTTCAAATCATTGTTTGTGCTACTGTAACAGAGTATCATAGACTAGGTAATTTGTACTAAACCAAAATCCTGGTTCTGATGGTTGGGAGTACAAGATCATTATGCTGTATCGGCCCATGTAGAAAGACAAAAACATCATAAAAGTGAGCTAAAAAGAGTTAAACCTGTAAAACATCATGACTGAGAAGCAAGTTGGGCCAGAAGTAGTTTATTCAGCTTATACTTCCACATTGCTGTTCATCACCAAAGGAAGTCAGGACAGGAACTCACATAGGGCAAGAATTTGAAAGGAAGACGTGATGCAGAAGCCATCAAGGGGTGCTGCTTACTGGCTTGCTTCCCTCTTGCTTGCTCAGCTTGTTTTCTTATAGAATCCAGGACCATCAGCCCAGGAATGGCACCATCAACAATGGGCCCTCCCACCCTTGATCACTAATTGAGAAAATGACTTACAGCTATATCTTATGAAGGCATTTCCTCAAGGGAGGCTCCTTTCTCTATAACTCCAGCTTGTGTCAAGTTGACACACAAAACCAGCCAGTACACTCCACTATGGTCCATTAATCACATTAGATTGCATCTCTGAACAATGAATGTCACATTAGGGCCAATCACTGAAAATGTGAACATCAGGGAACAAGTTTCTGATATATGAATTTGGCAACCATTCAAACATTGTGGTAGATAGGCTCAGGTGAGAGACACATTTGGATGAACATTATAGTGGTCTATGTAAATATGGTCAGACTCCTAGGAGACAAAAGGGGACATGGTAAAAAAAAAAAGATATCATGAGAATCAACAGAAAAATCAATGTTAGGAATCACTCTCTTGACCCATTATACTAAAAATGTACAGTACAATGAAAGGAACCCATCTACCACCTCAGCACATAGGTTCTAAAATTGGAGTCCCGCCTATACTTCACAGCAAAACCCCACATCAAAAAGTCTACAGTTTGGGGATGTAGTTCAGTGGCAAAGAACGTGCCTACCATTTGCTAAGCCCTGAGCTCTATCCTTGGAAGTACATTAAATAAATAATTATTCTGCAGCATAGAACTCAATTCAACAGCATATTCATGGCCTTAGGACAACTTAGCCATGATGCCCTGATATGGACTCATGTCTGACCAGTAGATATATGATCCCTGTTCTTCCTGCCATTAAGAATTTTTCAAAGTCTCCATCCATACTATGCTTCTTCTTAAATGTGTATGCCTTCCCAATCTATATGTACAGATAGAGGTAGTCTAATGCTAACTTCCCCAGGAAGCTCTTATTCTCTCTGGCAGTGAGTGATTTCCCCTGCCAAGCCCCAGGAACACTGCACAAGAGTATCCTCACATGATGTTATGATTGGCTTATGCTTTGCATAATTGCCACCCCTTTGAAACTCGTTCTTGTGGGCTAGAATTAATTTTTTTCCTTTGTCCCTCAAGAGCTCAATATGGTGATCATTCAATATCCATCAATGATTCATTAAACATTCATTAAATATTCATTAAACATCTGGTGAGTTTGTTAGCAAACTTTACACCAGAGTAGATCAGGTGAGGCTCCTCTTGTGTTTTCCCTGTAATATCTCTTTTCTGAAAACACTAGAAGAGACTACATCAATAAAATTAGATTTTCCATATTTAAAAATGGACCTCCCTTTTATATATATGTATATATAAAGAAAAAAGGCATTTTTAATTAACCAACAAGGAAAATTCCAGAGGAAAAGCCAGGCAAATAAAGAGTTTCCAATCTGTCACAACTTTAATCATAATAAATCAAATCCAGTTTAATTTTAAGGGACAAAAGAAAAATCACTGACTTCATGTCTTTTTCAATTTCAAAACTTAATAAATGGTTCTCACTGCCTATGCGGTCAAATCAAGGCTTCCCAGTCTAGCTTGAAGGCCTTTATAGACTCCCCACATATCACTCATGCAACCCACTAGCCGCACAACTGTTAGAATTAACCTTCGTGAAATACAGGACTATTCTCTTTCACACTCAAAAATTCTTTAAGGCTCCTCAGGACTTAAGCTAAATTTCTAATTGTTCTCAACTATATTTGACCCTTGTCCTTTTTTTATTTTTCCTGGGACCACATCCTTTTTTATAGACGCTAGTCTTCAGCTAAATTTCCAAGTTCATTTCCTCAGGTTACTCTTTCATTTTTCCATTCTCTGTGTCTCTGGGGTATGCACGTGGTTCCTGAATCACTTTCAGTGCTCTATTCTCTGTCTATTAGAAGATTCAGCACACCCAATCAGCCAGGCTTCATCCTCAGTATTCCACTGATAATCTACTGGGCATCAGCCTGATTGATACTCTCTGTGCTTCTCATAATACTCTATTCTTCCATTAGTTATTTAGATCAGTATTGTACCTAGTACTACCAGCATCCAAACCCCATTCTGCATCTTTTTGCGTTCATTAGGAGCAGATTTATCACCCACAACTGATTAAAAGGGCCCGTGTTAAGATCATCAGTAGAATGTAATGTGCCTTTAGACAGGGGCAATTCTGGGTTAACATTTTTAAGATGGGTGGGTGGCCTCACCCCTCACCCTGGGGCCATGCCTAAGCTCTGGATATGGTGTCTACAGGTTCTCTGTCCCCTTTGTTCAGTGTTTGAGCTAATGTCATCCCTGTTGCATCCTACGAGCTGCTTGCTTTCCTGGCATCTGGAACTTTTGGGGCTAACACCAATTTCCCGTACCCCCTTCCTACACACCTCTGTTCCCTTTCCTGACCCTTTGTCCATCTCCACCCCCTGTCTCCTCCCACACTTGATCCTGTCCCCTCCCCCCCTTTCTTCCTTCCAAGTTCCTCCCACCCTTTACCTCCTGGTGATCATTTAGTCTCTGCTTCTAAGAGGTATCCACACTTTGGTCTTTCTTCTTGAGTTTCATATGGTCTGTGAGTTGTATCCTGGGTATTCTGAGAGCTTTTGAGAAATATCCACTTTCCAGTGAGTACATACTGTGGCTATTCTTTTGTGACTGGGTTACCTCACTCGGGATATTTTCTAGTTCCATCCATTTATCTGTGAAGTTCATGAAGTCATTATTTTTAATAGCTGAGTAGTTTCCATTGTGTAAGTGTACTACATTTTCTGTGTCCATCCCTCTGTTAAGGAACATCTGGATTCTTTCCAGCTTCTGGCTATTATAAATAAGACAGCTATGAACATAATTTCTCCTATCTAAAGGAAGTACAGGGGCAAAGAGTGGAGCAGAGACTGAAGAAAAGGCCATCTAGAGACTGCCCCACCTGGGGATCCATCCCATATGCTGCCACCAAACCCAGACAGGATTGCTAATGCCAAGAAGTGCTTGCTGCTAGCAGCCTGCTATAGCTGTCCCCTGAGAGGCTCTGCCAGAGCCTGACCAATAAAGACGCAGATGCTTGCAGCCAACCATTGGACTAAGCACAGGGACCCCAGTGGGGGAGTTAGGGGAAGGACTGAAGAAACTGAAGGGGTTTGCAAACCCATAGGAAGAACAACAATATCTACCAACCAGATACCCCAGAGCTCCCAGGGACTAAACCACCAACCAAAGAGTACATACACATGGAGAAACCCATAGTTCCAGTTGCATATGTAGCAGAGGATGGCCTTATCTGGCATCAATGGGAGAGAAGCTCCCTTGGTCCTGTGAAGGCTTGGTGCCCCAGTGTAGGGTAATGCTAGGGCAGTGAGGGAGGAGTGGGGAACTGGGGGTGGGGGGAGGAACGCCCTCATAGAAGCAGGGTGGAGGGGGACAGGACAGGGAGTTTAGGGGATTTGTGGAGGGGAAACTGGGAACAGTTTGAAATGTAAATAAAGAAAATAACCGAAACAGGGGAGGGGGATAGAATGTGTCAAGAGAAAATAACCAGAGTCAAATATTAACAGAAGAAAAATTGTTGTGGATAGTTTAAATAAAGTTAAATAAATGAATTGTTGTGAACAATTTAAACATGAATGTAGGCTATTGCCATGAACTATCAGGGCTACTTCACTTAATTAACTGGTACTTGGAGCCTCAGGCTCTCCTCTCCTCCAACTATGTTATATTAGTTAGGGCTTTCTAGAGAGACAGACTGATTGAATAATTGTGTGTGTGTGTGTGTGTGTGTGTGTGTGTGTGTGTGTGTGTGTGTGTGTGTGTGTGTGTGTAAATAGGGTTTTTTTTGAATGGGTAATAGGTTATGGTCTATTCCAAAAATGGCTGTCTCCCACTGTAAAGTCCAAGAGTATAGTAGCTGTTCAATTCAGGTTGGATGTCTTAGGAAGTCTTCAGTCGATGCCGGAATCCAGAAGAACTAGGTTTTTTTTGTTTGTTTGTTTTGTTTTGTTTTGTATTTTATTAACTTGAGTATTTCTTATATACATTTCGAGTGTTATTCCCTTTCCCGGTTTCCGGGCCAACATCCCCCTAACCTCTCCCCTTCCCCTTCTTTATGGGTGTTCCCCTCCCCATCCTCCCCCCATTGCCGCCCTCCCCCCAACAATCACGTTCACTGGGGATTCAGTCTTAGCAGGACCCAGGGCTTCCCCTTCCACTGGTGCTCTTACTAGGATATTCATTGCTACCTATGAGGTCAGAGTCCAGGGTCAGTCCATGTATAGTCTTTATGTAGTGGCTTAGTCCCTGGAAGCTCTGGTTGCTTGGCATTGTTGTACATATGGGGTCTCGAGCCCCTTCAAGCTCTTCCAGTTCTTTCTCTGATTCCAGAAGAACTAGGTTTAATGCCAGTGAAGGAATGAACTTGCTAAGGAGAGCAAGGGTAAGCTGGCAAAGAGCATAATCATCTCTCTTTTTCTTTACTTAGGCTTCACAAAGGGGCAGATTAAACGTGGGTCTTCTGATCTCAGTGATATGGATTTAAGAATGATGTTATTTAAGATAAGACCTCGTTGTAGTTTCAAACTAATAATCACTCTCTCCAATCTCTCAAGCAGGACAGATTTCATCAATTTATGTGTAAAACTAAACTCTTGGTTTCCTTCCTTCCTAAACTAGCATTACTTTATTGGTACAAGAAGGCTTTCTAGAAAGAGACAGAACAGGAGAAATTTTGTTCAAGGCTTGAGCCCCACCCAGAAGGAGGGAGAGGCCGGAGTGGTTGGGAGGGCCCACAAGGCGCACGCGCGGCCATTGTCATCAGCCCGCCCCGGCGGGACCACGAGTGCACATGCGCAGTGCGCGGCCTGTCCGCCTCTCTGCGCTGTCAATAAAGTTATAGCGAACAAGCCCTCCTTTCCCCCGGCAAGATGGCGGAGTACGACTTGACTACTCGCATCGCGCACTTTCTGGATCGACACCTGGTCTTTCCGCTTCTTGAGTTTCTCTCTGTGAAAGAGGTGAGGAAGCTTTGAGAAGGAGGACGGCGTAGGAACGAGAGAGGCGCCTAGAGAAGCAGGGAGGTGGCGGCAGGGCCTACACACGTGCGAGCCGGAAGCCGGCTTGAGCCGGCCTGACACCAGCTGGGCCCGGTAGCTTCTCGCTTACTGTATCGCAGTTGGGGTGCTCAGGGCGGTGGGACTCAACTGTGCCTTCGGAGGAGTGAGGTGATAGCGCCGGGTTCTGACGATGCCGAGGTATTTACTTCCTGGCCTGAGGTGCAGGATCCTGGTGTCGGCCTGGTCTGTACTCGCCTGAAGCTGCGGTGGCTGTGCCGGAGGAGCGCTGGAGCTTTTGGCTCCTCACGGATCCTGTTGGAAGTTTCATTTTTCTTTTTAGAAACCGAGTCAGTGTCCTTGGATTGGGGTTGTGCTCAGAATCCCATAACAAGATTCTCTTACACTTAAAAAGTAGTATCTGGCACTCTTAATTTCCTTGAAATTGAGGATGCTTTGCTGTGAATTTCCGGGACTTTGATATTTACTTCGTAGAAATGGAGCGTACGTTGTCAGATGAGGGTGAAGACGAAGAATAACCCACAGTCCCACGAGCTGCAATGTAAACTTTGTTTCCTAGTGTTGATGTTTAGACTTAACGTAGTGTGATTCAGTCGTTAATGTTCTATGAGATATCCTCACTAAGTATGTAGTTTGGGGACTTAATACGTTTCAACTCTAAATTTAGGACATTGGGGGTTCTGAGAAATATTGAATTAGAAATATTAGACCTAACTATATAGTGACTTTACGGGGAAATTGATGCATTTTACTAATTACAGTAAGTAAAATGTAAGGCTAGAATTTTGTCTAGAAGAGTTAATGAATTCTGTTTTCTGGACACAGATTATAACTAGAGAACTGTAGATTCAGGGAACAGATATTTTTGTGTCACTGGCAGTTTTCTAAAAAGTGTGGTAAAACTGTTTTGATGACATATATAAGCTTCCAGATAGCTATGGTTTATATGATAGGTATAATATTTATATTCATAAGAAACTTTCTAAACAAGCGTATTGTCACTAGGGAAGAGCGAAATCAATTTTAAGTAAGTGCTGAAAAATGCCTTGACAGGTGAGACTTGAGCTTGATGGATATATTCTTTTTGCATTGAATTTTTCAGTCTATACACTAGAGATAAAAGTTCTGTCTGTCTTTTGTTTCATTTTCTGGGTAAACCAGGGTCCTTTAGCAAAGGTACATGAGAAATATATATATTGAAATCCTTCGCCTTGCTAGTGTAGCAGATATTTTGAATCTGCCTGAACTTCATATTCTTGTGGGTTTTTTTTTAATGCATTTATGTTTTTAAGGCAAACAGGGAGGAATGTGTAAGTGTAGATTGTTTATTCGTAGGCAAATTATAACTGATACTTAGTGGAAACACCAGGTAGGATGTTATTAAGATGTCTTTAATACTTCAAGAGGAAGATGGTTCCTAAATATCCAAGCTAAAACTCCGTCATCTCACTTTTTTCGTATGATGTGTCTGTAAGGTAACAGTGGTACATAGGGGACAAGTATTGACCAAGTACTGTTAAAATCCAAGAATTTCTTTTATCTTTAATGGGCAAAAAGGACTTTGGGAAGGGGGATTGAGTCCTGAATGCCAGGCAACTGGGACAGAGGCAGGGATCATATGTTTGCCAATAGGTACACATTTGTAATCTACTGGAGGATATGAGTTCCAGGAGAGTAACAGCTGGCTTCTAACCTAGGTGCTCCTTAAAAAGGCTTTTGACATTCATGGAATAGTTGAATGAATTATGTATTTGCATGCCACAGTTTATTATGTGAAGTGTCAGGTTAGATGGTGCCAAGATAAGAATTTGAATTTGGACATGGGTTAAGGTCCTTGCCCTGTCTTAATTCCTCTGCACTTCAGAAGGTTTGTTTTATTTTGTTTTTGTTTTTCTATTTTTCTGTTTTAACCAACTTCTTAGTCATTCTGCCTCTCAGTGTAAGCTCTGTTCATGTGATAGATTTGTTTGACTTTTGTGAAGGTTGTTTTTCTTTTAAGATAAGATTTTGCTTGCCGGGCTTTGAACCACTTACCAGCCTGTCAGTCTCCCAATTGCTAAATTTACAAAAGTATATCACCATATCCAACTTCTTTTTTCTTCATAGAAATTTGCCAATAGGGATGTATACTTGCTTAATGCTAGGGATTGAACCCCAATCTCTTCATGTAACTGACAGGCTGTCTTCCACTGTGATCTATATTCTAAGCTCTGTTTTTAGAAACAGTTTCCCTGTGTAGCCCTAGTGGTCTAGAACTCCCAACTCCAGAGGTCCTCCTGAGTGTTGGTATTATAAGTATATATCAGTGCCCCTGGCTTCATGAACTAATTCGTGTCATCTTGCCCTCCTACTGCTCTGTGAAAGTCACTCACCTTAATGGCAGTTTATTCAGTGCTGATGGTATTGTACCAGTTTGTCTATCCATTCTAGTATTAAACAACTGTGTATAAACATTTTTAGGAATATACTTTTATACTTTAATATAAGCACTTTTAGGAATATACTTTTAAATAGATTAATCTTGTTCTGATATTTTGCACAGTTTGTGAGTCAAAGCATGATGACTTCAGGAGGTAGAAATATTTTTTCTTAAGTGACTATTCTTGCCAGTAGGATTTGAATATTCCATTTAGTCTGCATTCACATTAATACTGATACTCTCAGGCTTTTTGTTTTGTTTTTATCATAGTTTTTATATGCACTTCCTTTTGATTAATGAAGTTGAGATTTTTTTTGTTCATTTGATTATCTTGTTCTGTTAGTGACTATTAAGGTGTTTTAGCCATTTCAGTTAGATTAATTGTTCTTTATTACTGTTTTGTTGGAGTTTTGTACACATTTTGAAACATTCAGTTTTGAATCTGTGTTACATAGTTGTGGATTCTTTCGCGATCTTTCCTTTGCAAGATTAAACTCAGAAAATGAGTCTTTGACTAAGTATCTCTCAGATTCCTTACATATTCTCAAGTAGCCTTTATGTTTGTGTAAGTCTGTATGTATAATTTATTTCTTGTGAGTTAATATGTGTTTCCAGAATCCTTTGCAAAGCAAAAACTTGTCATGAGGTTGTTGACTTAAAAAATTGGTGCTAGTTTAAACTTAGAGGTACAGATGGGGAAGCATTCAAACGATTGCAACTCTTAAATGAGAAGTAAAGATAAAGGTCACATCAAGGAGTGGAGGGTAGCCGTCATGGGGATGCAAAGGACAGTAAAGAGGTAAAACATTTAAGAGCCTATCCCTGATTACCTGGACATGGAGAAGAAGCAAGGACGCTTGCTTTGTAGTGGAGAAGCTATGGAGACTTTTGTATATTGCGTAACTTTTCTAGAATGAATAAAAGATTGCTTGATAAAACAGTAATTGAGATCAGAAGTCAGTGGGAATGAAGTACATTTCCAAATCTTTGGGGAGACAGGATATTTTGTGTGAATTGGGTGCTTCCTCTATTGGTTGCTTTTCTTTTTACAAAATGTTTAGCGTGCGTGCGTGCCTGTGTGCCTGTCTGTCTGTCTGTGAGTGTGTCTGTATATGGACAAACTCACACAGGTTATACTGGTGGTGACTCTGACTTTATATACACTAAGCCAGGATTCTGCTACTGACCTGTATATCTAGCCCTATGATGCATTTTTAAGTAAAAATTGTGAGAGGTGGGGGCTCTAGGGTGCACTAGCTCCACAGCACACATGTGTGGAGGTCAGAGAACAAAGGATAACTTTATGAAGTCATTTCTCTTCATCTTTGTGTGACGTTCAGGGATTGAAAACTGCTCTCCTGACTTACATGCTCAGCAAGTACTTTACCTGCTGAACCAACTCACCAACCCATATACAAACACATTTTCAAAATAGTTGCATGAAGTATGTTTTTTTAATAAACTGAAGAACTTAAATATAACGTTAAAATTATACGTTATATTTATATAACGTATTATATATAACATATTATATAACGTAAGGGTTTTTTTCCTTGCAGATTTATAATGAGAAAGAATTATTACAAGGAAAATTGGATCTTCTTAGTGATACCAATATGGTGGACTTTGCTATGGATGTTTACAAAAACCTTTATTCCGATGATATTCCCCATGGTAAGTTTTAATGTTACAACTAAAGCTTGACAATAGCTGAAAATGTATGTTTTATGTGATACATGAGAGAACTATAGCCAAAAAGTTTAATGATCAAGTTCTTCAAGTTGTTGGGTGAAAAGGAATAGGAAGATTACAAGGATGCTAAGGGGTGGTTTCTCCTAGTGAAAGATGTGAATCTACTTTAAACATGTTGATTAAATACCTTCAGATCATAGTGTGTGCCATCAAAGTTGTACTTCATATAAAAGTTGTATTAAAGCTGTACTCTGTGTAACAGTTGTATTAAACTATCAAAGTTGTATTCTATAGGCTGTCTACTTAAGATTTTCTCATGCTGCTGCAGTTCTTTGGTCTTGAGACTTCTCAGGGTGTGGTCTCTAAGACTAGCATCACCAGTTCCCTTGGAAGAATTCCTTAAAAAACTTGGATTTTACATACAATCCAGAAGTGTTTGATTAGAAACTGCTGAGGCCCTACAGTGAAGTTAGGGAACTATTAAGAGAATGGTTTCCAAACTGGTTCAGTACAGTAGATAATTCTTGACAATGAAAAGAACAGAAAAATGATCCCTTAAGTGTTATGGGCCGAACATTGTGGTATACACCTCTAATCCCAATACCCTAGAGGCATAGGCAGGTGATTTTCTGTAAGTTTAAGAGTAGCCTGGTCAATATAGCAAGTCCCAAACCTACCACAGTTATGTAGTACCATGCCTCAAAAAATACTGTAGCTCATCCCTACCCCATCCCCACCAATCCCCCTTCCCTCCCCTTCCCCTGTGCCTGGAACAAATTCTGGCTACAGCAGAGTGTTCTGTGTTTAAAATTGCTGTTTTTCAGATTTTGATATCAGGTTCTCCCACCCACCAACCCCCCCTTTTTTGGACATGAACTTGGAAGAGTTGTTTTGTTTTGTTTTTGATTATTAACATATGTCTTAAGCACAGAGGTGGCTCATAGAGTAAAGCAATGACCTGAATTTGCTCCCTGGAACCTACAATAGAAGAGAGAAACAACCCTATCTGCTCACACAGATAATCCCCATCATTCACACAGAAATAACTATATTTAAAGTAAAATTTGGAATAAAAATAGTATCTGTGTGTGGAGATGGAAGCACTGCTCTAGAATGGGAGGGTGATATGAAGCAGACATTGTTAAAGTCAGTATAGCTTTTTTGAATTTGTAGGCAGCAACTATTAACATTGGTTTGTGATGCAAGTAAAAGTTTTTTTCCTACATTTTTCTATTATGTGTATGAATGTTGGCATGCCCATGTGTGTGCCTGGTGCCCTGGAAGGTCAGAAGAGGGCTTTGCATTGCCTGCCACTGAGTTGTTCTGGGAACTACCGTGAGCTCCTGTGCAGGCATAGCAAGTGCTTTAACTGCTGAGCCATCTCCAGTCTCACTGTGTCTACTTCTATCTCCGCTTCCTAAGTAGCTAGAAGTATAAGTGCGTACTACCACAAGGACAGTGACTATTAGTCACTGACAGTCAACCTGAGACATTTTGCAAATAGATTATGTATGTGTTTTATCTTTATTTTGGTGGTGGTATAGTAAGCAGAATCTACGGAATTTGGTTTGTGAAATTGCAGTTGAAACACAGTAAAAACAAAGATCCTTGACTAGATTCAAATTACAGTCTACCTACCTATTAATACCTAGTAATAACATATAAACCCCTCAGCATAGTGACTGTTCAAAAGTCCTAGCCTATGAGTCAGTCAGTAATTAAATAGTAACAAGTAGAATACTTGAAATGAAAGCCTAGAAAGCCAGATGACAAGTGACATTTCCTGCCTGCGTTCAGCACCACCCATCCCTGCTCTTCATAGTATGTGTCCAGTTTTCCTCTCCACAGTAGGTGGATGAGTCCCTTTTCTTTTATGTGCTTTTGTGGCTCTAGCAAAAGGAAGTTGTGAATTTGAGGAAGTTGTTGATGTGGTGGTTCCTGGCATGTGAATTGAAAGTATGAGGAATAAATAAGTGTATATACTTTGAGTTAACGGAAACTTCTCTAGACGGTCTCCTGGAATGGTGTGGTTTAACTTTCTAGTACTCATGTTTTTCATTAGCTCTGAGAGAAAAAAGAACCACAGTTGTTGCACAGCTGAAACAACTCCAGGCAGAAACAGAGCCAATTGTGAAGATGTTTGAAGATCCAGAAACTACAAGGCAGATGCAGTCAACCAGGTAACCTGCTAATTTGAAGTTTAGTTTCCTTTGCCGGGCTAATGTAACAGTTAAACTCATATCTTAGAGTAAAACTCATGACATTAAGTGATGGCTTCATTCATTTATTCCCACTTATCTTTAGAGTTGTAGGATTTTTCTAACAATGCATGTTAATATTTACTTTTTTATGTGGATGAGTGTTTTGTTTATGTGCACGCATACAAGTCTGTTTTACTTGGAGCCCAGAAGACAGGGTCAGATCCCTTGGTACTGGAGGTACAGGTCGTTGTGAACCACCAGATAGGTGGTCTTAGCAGCTGAGCCAGCTCTCTACTAAAACAGTGTTACTGTTGTGATGTCTTAGGTACCCGACTGATGCATTCACTTCAGAATTGTTATTATCCTGCCATGCTGTTAGTTTCTAGAATACATATTTATACCAAGATTGTAAGACACTGTGACTTGCGAAAGCATTTCCTGGTGTCATTAGAAAAGCCCACGTATTCTGCCACGTTATAATATGCTCCGTACCTACATGCTGTGGTGGTTTGAATAGAAACGGCCCAATAGACTCTTGTGTTTGAATGCTTGGTCACAGAGGGTGGCGCTATTAGGAGTGTGGCCCTGTTGAAGGAAATGTGTCACTGGAGATTGGTTGTGAGGTCTTGTATGCTCAAGCTGGTCTGTGGCATTCACTTTTGCCTGTGGGTCAAAATGTAGAACTCTCAGCTCCTCTAGCACTGTGTCTGCCATATTTCCTACCATAGTGATAGTGTGCTAAATCTCTGAAACTACAATCCAGGCCCAGTTAAATGTTTATAAGCGCTGTTTGGTCATTCTGTCTCTACAGCAGTAAAAGTATAACTAAGGTATGTGCCACATTATACTGTATGCCTGTGCACAATACAGCTGTAGATAAAAAAGGCTGTGTTCAAAGGAGAAAGCTCCACCTTCCTGTGTGACTGTTCATATGTCTCCACTAGATTGTTTACTTATAGTAGTACAAAGACTAGTTAGAGCCCTTCAGGCCTCATATCAGTATGGAGAACGTAAAAGTTGAAGGAATCCAGATGTTAGACTAGAACAGACATTTTAAGACATAGTAGGCACTAAAAGATTTGGAGTGGGACTGGAGGTGCCTTAGTGGTAGAGACCATTTGTTACTGCAGAGGAGGTGCCTTAGTGGTAGAGACCATTTGTTACTGCAGAGGAGGTGCCTTAGTGGTAGAGACCATTTGTTACTGCAGAGGAGGTGCCTTAGTGGTAGAGACCATTTGTTACTGCAGAGGAGGTGCCTTAGTGGTAGAGACCATTTGTTACTGCAGAGGAGGTGCCTTAGTGGTAGAGACCATTTGTTGCTGCAGAGGAGGTGCCTTAGTGGTAGAGACCATTTGTTGCTGCAGAGGGAGGTGCCTTGATGGTAGAGACCATTTGTTGCTGCAGAGGGCTGGAGTTTGGTTTCCAGCCCACTTCAGGTGACTCACCTGCTCATGAGTTCAGCTCTAGGGGGCCTATGCCCTGGCCTCTGAAGGCACCTGCAGCTGTGTGCACAATACCCACACAGGCACATAGACACAGAGTTAAAAATAATAAAAATAAATCTTACAAGATTGGAGATGATGAAATTAGTAAGAGGCACATGTGGTGTGTTCACCGTAGAGTAGACGAGTGCCATTCATAGGGTAGCAGGTGCTGTGCTGATTGTCAACCTGACACAAGCCAGACCAGTCTGGAAGGTGAACTTCAGGAATTGCTTCCATCCAGTTGGCCTTAGGCAAGTTTGTGAGGCATTTTTTTGATTGGTGATTTCTGTGGGAGGGCCCAGCCCAAGTGGGAGAGAGGAGCAGGCAGTGTCAGCCCTGGGCAGGTTGTCCTGAGTTGTATAAGAAAGCAAACTGTATGAGTAAGGCCTTGGGGAGCAAGCCAGTAAGTGGCATTTTCAATGGCCTCAGGTTCTTGTCTATAATTCCTGCCCTGACTCCCCTCACTGTAATTGGGAAGTACAAGTCAAGTGAACCCTTTCCTCCACGGGTGAGAATGTTTAATCACATCACTAGAAAAAAACTAAGGCAGGAACTACATTGAAAACAAATGACGGGATCCAACTGTTGCAAAGTCATATAAACTACTTATTTTCACACAAATGATTTTTTTCTGCCAATCTCCTTACATTTTCAACATAGAGTATTTGAACTATATTTGAACATGTAGTATTTGCATTTTATATACATTCTGAGAAACAACCAGAAGACAGTGAAAGTTTGAACTTTGTATACATTTAGTATTGTATTCAGTAATTTAATGTTTGGGGCCCCTTCCAGTTAATCTCCCAAACCATGCTACAGGCCATTGCATATTCCCACATGAAGAAGCCTAAGAAACCCTTTCCTTTTCAAGAATGTGAAGATAAGCATCTTGACTTTTTAGTCTTTTCCCTCAGTGTTCTTGTTAAACTTGTTTTTTACTGGTTTGTTAATGCAAAATTAACTTACGAAAGCAAAGTTGGGCTATTCAGTAGCTTAATATGACTCATAATTGTGTGGAGTTTGTAAACATAGGCCATCTTCTAAGTTTGGTCTTCAGTCAAAAGCTTAGGAAATCTGAAAGAAAACTTCAAGTTTGTGTTTATAAATTCTTATATCAAAATTTGACATGTGCTATTTTATTCTCAAAGTTATGTTTCTGCTTAAGTATTAAGGGATTGAAAGTGACTTAGGATGATAACTTAGAAGAGAGAGCTGCATATTTTGTGTGCTATAGTGAATAAAGCATAACACTACTCACTTTTCCAATGTTAAGGGATGGCCGGATGTTGTTTGACTACCTGGCAGACAAGCATGGGGTAAGTTTTTTTTTAATATTAAAGAACGGTTATGTTCTGAAAAGTTCATTATAGACTAATGCTGTGCACAGATTCTTTGGCATAAGAATATAATTGTTAGATTAATTTAACTAAGTACAACTAGTGTTTTTTTTTTAATGTAGTTTTTAAAAAAGCTCAGCAGTGATAGTGTATAATCGTCTTCTGATAATAACTCTTCACAGTGCTTGTCTTTCTGAGAATCATTTAATAGTAACTCATGTTAGTGTCAACAGAAAACTTAAACCTAGAGAGGATGGAGGTCTCTCCTTTTTGTTTCTCTTCTTCCTGAGCCCCCGGGGACTTGGATTTTTGAGAACAGGATATTGCTTTGTAGGTCAAACTGTCTGCAAATTTCTGGTGATCCTTCTGCCTGTTTTTCTGGATCTAGGATTACATGCATGTGTCTAACTCAGGATTTTTTTTCCTTGTGGTGTTTACTTATAAATAAGTGAAGGCAGAACTAGAGTTGAGTTAAATTTCTTTTTCCAGTAGAGAACATTTTGGCTACCTTAGGGAATGCAGTAGCTCCTGACATTTTCATGGCCTTCATTAATTTACAAATTTATAAGTAAGTGTTATTTATTTTTTGTAGACATCTTTGATTTCTCTTTTGTTAGTGTAGAGAATTTCATATTGTATATAATCAAATTTAACTTTCAAGTTTTAGCTCCCATTTAATAATTACATAGATGGCTTGCTGACTTCCACATAATACTCTCTGTGGTTTGCTACAGAATATTTAGTAGTTTGTTGTTTGAAGTCTTTAGTTCTTTTAGATTTTTTCAGTTTTATTTATTTTCATGTTAATTCTCAAAGATGATGTAATTTTGAGGCTAATTTTCAGAGAAGAAAGGTTTGCTGTCTTTGTTCTTTGTGTAAGACCACAAAAAACCCTTGGAGGTGTACGTGTGTGGTAGTTGACTAGATAAGTCAACATGGTAGACTTACAGCAGCTTTCACTTAGAGTCCAAGTTTGTTCTGCAGTCAGATTACTATTAGCACACTTCAGAACTCTTTTGAGATCAAAACATTGAGTTGACAGTTCCATGTGTGTATATGTACACATACACAGGCAGGCATACATACATACATACATACATACATACATACATACATACAATAACATGTTTTTCTGGTTGTGGTATTATTGGTGGTAATTGTAGGGAGACTTTAAAAGAATTGACTTACTTGCTCATCTAAAAGAGTTAAATGAACAGAATTATGTAACTTAACTATGAAAGGTTTTTCTCTTCTTAGTTTAGGCAGGAGTACTTAGATACGCTCTACAGATACGCAAAATTCCAATATGAGTGTGGAAATTACTCTGGAGCAGCAGAGTATCTTTACTTCTTTAGAGTTTTGGTAAGTACCCTTTTGTTGTTTATTTGTTTTCCTTTTCCTTTTACCTGTACTTCCAGAACTTTGATTTGAGTCTATTAATTTTTACAATAGTCATTGACAAAGGAGAATGGTAATTTAGGTTTAGAAATACAGGGTCGGGGTGGCTTCACAACAAAAGCCAAATAGAAAACCTTGTTAGGGTCCTCAACTTACAGAGAGGGCTGTGAGATGGAACAGAATCACAGGCTTGTGCAGTACAAACCTGGCAACCAGCGTTTGATCCCCAGAAACCACATGAGGGTGCAGAGAGAACCAACTCTACAAAGTCGTCTTCTGACTTCTACACTTAGGCTATGACAGCCTGCATCCATGCACAAAAATGTTTTTTAATACAACTTAAAAATAAATTTAAAAAGATTTTAATTTGACCTCGAAATCCCAAAATAGGATACTATTAGCTTATAACTTGTACGGATTTTTGTATTAGCAGAATTCTGTCTAATAGTGGATTTTTGTGGTACTATAAAGTTCAGAGCATGTTACCTAATCTTTTCCTTGTTCTGAACAACTGTGATCCTGTATGTTTTAAGATGTTATGTTTTAATACTGACCTAATTTCTATTTACCCATATTCCCATTAATAGAAAGTGAGAGAAGTGAGGTATGGAGACATGCTCTAGCAGTGTTGCTAACTGGCATTGGAGTCTGTTGGGTCACTGCCTAAATTTGGGGCTTTTGCAGAAGGGAGAGAAAGTTGTATGAGGCCTGATTAAAACTCAGGCCTTCAACTTAACAGGTTTTTCCATTCTGTCTTCTTTTTAGACAGTTACAGTAATAGGTAACTTTCTAAAGTAATCAAAATGTCTTATCTAGCCTTTGATCTGAGAAGTTATAATTTGTTACTCACTGTGGATTAATGAGCAAATTACCAAAGCCAGTGGTCTGTCTAGTTTATCCTAGAACTTAAAAGTCTCGTTAAGACAGGGACTTTTTGTCTTCCAGTCTTAGATTTTGTTATTTTCTGTTGCTTTTTTTCCTTTAGCTTTATATGTCACAAAGAAAAACATTTGGACCGTGTTGTCTTTGGTGCCTTCAATGAAATTCAAGTTTCCTGTTTGGGGGTAGTTCAAGGGGTAGATCAGTGTTACTCATTCAGATATCTCCTACACTAAAATAAAATAGTACAGGGAACTTTAGTTTTTAATACTACCTCCATCCTTCCTTCAAGGAAACAAATGTTTTCCGTTTGTTTCTAAGCTAGATTTAAAATATTATTTTTCTCTTTCGCTCATTTGCAATGAGTTCTTCATTTACGGATAAGCTGTGATTTGCCTGCCAGTGCACTGAAAGTAATCATTGATGTTAAACTTGGAGTGACTTATCAGAAAATTCCATCACTTTTACCTTGAATGTTACCAGAGATTTAGGAGAGCAAAAGTTGATTACTTTGAGAATATAAACAGCTTAAGCTAGGACTGTAGAGCCAGAAGCCTGGTATGATTACAGGTACATGAAAAGAGCCGGTTATTCATATCATTTGTTACTGCTGGGAGTGAATTTTGAGAATGAAGATTTAGTGTCATGTTAGAGTTCCTGCACAGTAAATTTATTGTTGCTGGTCAGTGAGTGAACGTGCCATTTTCCTAAGACATGGAAACTTAAGGTAACTGCTGGAATCCAGATATTGAAACTTCTAGTATATCCATGCTGGAAAGCAGGTTGCTGTGAAGGGCCAACTGTAATGACATGGAGTTGAGCCAGGGCAGTGCATGTGAACCCTTTGGGGGTCACAGACCTTCCTAAGCTTGTACAAAAAGCTTTTATCCCACCACGTATAGCATATTTTAGCTTTAGGAGTGTCATGGTTATGTAGTGTGGCTTTATAATTAGTCTAAGAATCTCTACAATAAATAGGTGTGTGCTTTATAACTGGGAGTTTTAATACTTTGAAAAGTTATGACATGTATTACTCTGTCTTTAAGAAACATTCAACTCTATGCTGTTTCATTATTCCTAAAATATACTATATTGGAATTCAAGTAATAAAATTTCTTAAAATTTATGTAGTAGTCACTAAAAAAATTATCTCATTTTATAGCATAAAAGATTTGAGCTAGGTAGAAGCTGTTTTCTCTTGGCATATTGTTACTTAGTGCAAAGAAAGGAAGACTAGACGTTAATTATATTTTCTTGATTTAGATATGGCCATTAAAAATCTTAGGTGTTTGAAAGTTTAGTAGCAAAACTGACAATCTTGGTTTTGATTTTGATGAAAATTCATGTTTTAGTTTAGTTATTTTTTTTGTTAGTTTTTTCCATTTCTAGATTTTGTTTTTCCTGGTGGTTGGTTTCTCTTTTAAATCTATGGTTAAGGAAACATAAGCTATGAAAGAGCCATTGTAACTATGGGCAGAGATTAGAATTTGACTCTCCAAATGACCTATTGTAGGTCAGTGTTTATAAATTAAAGCTGTGTGACCCTAGATTTATTTTTTAAAGAGTTGGTAGCTTTTCGAATATGTCGGGGAATGTTCGTTTGAATGTGAGACTTCTTTGCACTTTGCTCCAAAAGTGTGCTGATTAAAATGAAATCAGGAAAGTTGATAGAAATGTTTGAATATTAATTTGTTTTAAGAGTTCTACTGAATTTTCATTAAAGATCTGTCCTCACTGTGGAGCCCTTGGTTTACCTCAGAAATGTGACCATTAAGGAACTATTGTGGTAAACGTGATTTTAAAATACATTTCTTATTATATTTTTAAGAGTTTTTTCCCCTCCCAGTTAGAATTGAAGATGTATTGACTGTCAGTGGCATATCAGATCATTTACCAGTACTTTCCATGATGCCCAGACACCTTGGGGAGTGGTGGCTTGAGCCACAGTTTTGGCTCTGATGTGCCTGTTGGCTGTCAGCTTAAAGGGTATCTATTTATACTGATTCCCAGGCATGGCTTATTCTTCCCTGTCTCTAATTGTAATATATATTGGGATTTTAGTTTTAGATAGACAAAGCGTATTAAATTTGATAGCATATTAGACTTGATGAAATTGTGTATCAAGTGGGATAGGTATTTGTACTCAGGATTGGTGCATGTGTGGGCAGAGTAATGTTGGATGCCATCTACCACTATGCATTATTCCTTTGAGACAGTCTTTAGCTGCGCCTGGTGTTAGACTAACACGCAGTCCCCACTCCCAGCACTGTGGTTATAGGCAATTTTGCATATTTATGTATGAATCATATTATAGGTATACTTCATGATAAAAATTGGAACAGGTGGCTTCTTGCTCATGTTTCAAATTTTAATTTATAGATATTTCTATTATTTGACTGCTCTGAGAGTTAAATGTTTTCAAGAACATTTGTGAAAATTACTACAAATGGTAATAACAATTATGTCAAAGTGCTATAAATTACTCATCTCAATAAGCTCACATTTCCTGGACCCTTAGCATGTGTTAGGCAGTATATTTTCTGTTGAAGCTGCATACCAAATGAGAAAGGTTCTCTCTCATCCTCAGAGGTAGCTGTGGCAGAGCTGACCACTTGGCCGACTTTCTAATCACACTGTGTAGTTGTATTTTAATTTATGATACACATTACAGGCACATTCTGTTGTGTAAATGCTTTGGTGAAGAGTGAGTTCAAAATTTCATCTTCCCGAATACCCTCCCTTGCTTTTGCTGCTTTAACACATGATGTAGTTCAGATTCATTTTATGTGTTCCCATTGATGTGCTGTAAGGGAATATTGTTTAGCAATTTTTATCATTAGTTTGGTAGTTACTTACATCTTTGAATGTAATTCATCTGTAGCTTCTTTTATAAACCAGTAGGCCTGTATTTTACATTTTATTTTCTGTCATATTTTTGTATTATTTCTTTTCTTGAGTCAAGATCTGTTAAGTGGTCCACACTGTCCTCAAGCTTGTGATCCCTCCTGCCTCAGCTGTCCCAATGCTGAGATAACAATGTGCTACTGTACTCTCTTTGAAATAGTTTTAGTATTTGTTTTATTTCTTATATTGCAAATGAGATTCAGGAGCTTTGTTTCTTATATCTTTAATTCATTAACATTAGCTTCCTTTGATTCTAACATGATTTACAGTAGTCGTAGGTATACGGAATTCTATTGCCTATGTGTTATCTGAAGTGGATTATGCTAAGGTGATGCTGCTGTTTCCGAGCTTTAAAACCACCTTTTATTTTACAATAACGGCCTGATATTAAAAGCCTAAGTTTTTTACATAAATTATTTTAAGTAGTTTACTGTTGTGTTTGAGTAACGCCTTGAAGATACTGAGTTTGCGGTGGAGATAATGTGGATCTGTCTGCAGGTGGACTAGATGGATGGAGTGGGTAGAAATGTACCTTTGCTCTTGCTGTATAATATCGAGGCTCTAACTAATTATTCATATAGGTTCCAGCAACAGATAGAAATGCTTTAAGTTCACTCTGGGGAAAACTGGCCTCTGAAATATTAATGCAGAATTGGGATGCAGCCATGGAAGACCTTACTCGATTAAAAGAGACCATAGACAATAATGTAAGTCACATGTTTTGGATTGATTCTCTGAAATTACTTTGCACTTGTTATGTTTTCTGATATGGAACAACACTGCACATTCTAAGAAGGAAAAAAGAAATAAAAAACCTTCATATTTTGTTTTGATTTGTTTGTTTTTTTGTTTGTTTGTGGTATTGCCTTGACTGAATACTCACTTAGTGGATAAGTTCCTTTAACCTTGAAAATGGTCGCACTTGATGTGATGGCTTCACCTGCCAGGCCACTGAAAAACGATACCGCCCTGTCAGCGTCTCCTAAGGACCGCTTGCTTCTGTCCTTGGTTTTAAAACATCTTTGGAGGTAATCATAAGAGTGTAATAATTTGAAACATCAAAGATCATGGAAAAGGCATGAGGTCAACTATGTTTGATCATAAAGCATAGTTAGGATAGCTTGGAATAGAGCCTCGTTTTAGTTACACTTCTGAAATCATGTGTTTATTGCATGTCTGTTTTTCATGTACTTATATTTCCTCTATGTACGTTTCTTAATCTTTCAGTCTGTGAGTTCTCCACTCCAGTCTCTTCAGCAGCGAACATGGCTCATTCACTGGTCTCTGTTTGTTTTTTTCAACCATCCAAAAGGCCGTGATAATATTATTGATCTCTTCCTTTACCAACCACAGTAAGTTACACCGCTGTTAATTTTACTTTTGATATATGATTTGATCTAAAGATTGATTGATTGATTGATTATAAGTACACTGAAGCTGTCTTCAGACACACCAGAAGAGGGCATTGCAGATGATTATGAGCCACCATGTGGTTGCTGGGATTTGGACTCAGGACCTCTGGAAGAGCACTCAGTGCTCTTGAAACCACTGAGCCGTCTTTCCAGCCCCTTGATAAATGATTTTTATGTGATTGTGTGGTGCGCACGTACGTGTGTATGTGCACACCCTTAATTAGAAAGCTTCACATGTAGCTGTTATTGTAGGTTCTTCAGAATTGTTCTTAAAGAATGATCTCTGAACTAACAATACAGATAGCATGTAGACTCAGGGCTTACCCTAAAGGATTAAGTCAGTTTGCATTGTCCTCGGTTTTCTAGTATACAGCCAGTCTCCATCTCTGGGTTACATGTTTGTAACCACATGAGAAGAAAAATTCCATCATTACTGAATATGTAGATATTTTGTTCTTAGAATCATTCTGTAAATAATGCAGCAGTAACTACAAACAGAAATCTATATATTGCATATTACAGGTAATTAGAGATTAAGTTATACAGGAGTGTATGCAAACAATAGCTTATATTTCTATAAGGGACTTTGACATCTGTAGATTTTGACACACAATGACATTTGAAACTAATCACCTGTTAATACAGAGGGGTGAGTGTATATTCAAGTGTGACGAATAAAGGCCTATGCTAAATTATTGGAATGGAAAAACGGTGAGGTGGTTGGTTATATTTTGGGAGAATCCTTTTTGTATTGGTTTGCTGTGTCCAGCTTTCGGTTTGTTTTTGGGTCTATAATAAATGGGCACACTGCTCAGTGAATTTTGTGAAAGATGCTATTCTGTTGGGCAGAAGTAATTTTATTTTTCATTTACTTTTTAAAAGTTCTCCCTGTTTTACTGAGGGTTTTTTTTTTTTTTCTGTACCTCATTCTTACCTAAATTTGACCATCTTTCTTCAAATCATGGATATACCACCACACCAGATATTAGGATAAGTGTGTGTGTGTGTGTGTGTGTGTGTGTGTGTGTGTATGTGTGTGTGTGTGTGTATCATATGCATACATACTCATGCTACAACAAATAGTTGGATTGTGCCTTTAAGGCCCAATGGGAATGAATTGATTTAAAATGTGTAACATTGAATTGGTAATATGGCTATGCTAGTGGGTATATCTTCATCCCAGACTATAACCACTGAATTACAGTAGTCTCAACTGACAGCAGAGCAGCTAGAAGAAAATTAAGAAATTTATAATATTTTATTCCAGCAGAATTTGCTCACAAAGACTAATGGAAATGATGTTCAACAAAGTTTCTGTCATTTACCAGCAGGGATTCAGTTTGTTTTGTTGTGTTGTGTTTTTTTGTTTGTTTTTTTAATTATTCAGCAGCAAAGATACACAACCAGAACAAATGAACCATTTAACACTGGAATGGTTGCTCAGGCGAGGGCTCTGCTGATTTGCCCAGGAGAAGGTGGATGTTTTCTGAGTTATGGCTGTCCTTGGGCTGCTGTCGGCACATGCTGCTTGATACTAAGATGCACTTATGCAGTCTAATGTGCAGTCTGAAATTTCAAAGTGGAACAGTGCTTTCATGTAAAATTTATGTTTCAGTAAAGTCATTTAGATGACAGCATGGTATCGATCAGAACTTTCAGCTTTGTACATTTTACCTTATGTCAAAAGTTAAAACAAGAAGCAGACCTTCCTAGCTGCAGTTAAGTCACATTGCAGTTCTAGAATATTGCAGCCCTCACTGCAAGCACAAAAGAAAGTCCCCGGCCTCTAAACTCATTCAGCCAAATTACATTGGAAGTGATACTGTAATGTAGTCACGTGCTAGGAAGCAATATCAAGACCATTTAACTGAATTATGTTAGCAATAAAGTGCTCCCGTATGACAGTGTTTAGTTAAGAGAGTCTGTGCAAAAAAAAAAAAATGTATTTAAGAAACTAATTATCATAACTGGGGCTGCAGGTTAGTGGTAGAGCTTGCGTTGCTTCTGTAAGGCCCTGAATTTGAGTCACAGCATTATAGAAAACCCAGAAATGACTAAATACTAAATATTTGAAAGTCTTACTGTAGGTCAGTGTTAACCAATAAACATTTAAGAAATGTATGGTGAAATGATGAAATTTTGAATTTTTTATTCACTAATTTTTTTTCACGGTGGTCTCATGGAACCTAACGTGAATTTGAGTAGTAAGAAGACTTGAATATTTGATTTTTCTGCACCCTACTCCCAAGTGCAAAAATAACTTGTCTGTGCTGTCATGCCTAGTTCCTTTGCAAACAGTTTTTATAAGTGCTTCTAAATTCAAACCAGTTAGTGTAAATAATGAAGAAATTTATTGTCTCATAACTTGTATTTTTGAAACAAACTTAAATAATATATATGTCAAATATTTTAGAAATTTGACTTCTCTTTATGTAAATACCTGCATAATCCCAATTTTAACAAAAGTTTTGTCAGTTTCTGGCATGTATTTTCAGAAACATGGTTTCTAAAGGGTATGACTCACTAGGAATATGAAAACATACAGTAAACAAAGTTTACAATAAGGAAAAAGAATACAAGTTTAGCGTCATGTATGATAAATTTGTAGATTTTGGATAAATGTTAAGCAAATTCCATAAATGCCTACTAAAATGAACTGTTTCAAACCTGATAAAAAGGCAGATTATCAAGTAAACTATTGTTTCACATGAATATTGTAATTTGCTGCTTAAAATAGGACTCAGTTTTTTTCAGAAGATATAGCTGTTAGCTGCTACATTTCAGTTCTCTGCCTTGAAGTTTTATTCTTTTATACCTTAGTCGGGGCATTTAAGCAAGAAGGCGGAACTAAGTAGTGTTAAGTACTAATTCTGAAGTCTTAGCAGCAATCTATAATATAGTGATGTGTGTGCTTGAGTGTGTGTGTGTGTGTGTGTGTGTGAGAGAGAGAGAGAGAGAGAGAGAGAGAGAGAGAGAGACTGACAGACACATTTTAGTCAAGGAGAGCTTGGGAGTTTAAATATTAAAAGATGGCTGGGAATTCATCTTCTAAGAAGTATATAATTGGGGGAGCAATTTCTGAGTCAGCTTATTAATGGGAGCTGAGTTGGTGGTTTAGACCTTATCTGTACATGTATATATAGATGTGTGTGCGTGTATGTATGTATGTATCTTTGAGATACGGTTTTTACAGACAGATAGTTCTAAACTCAGTATAGTATCTGAGTTAGAGCCTTGTCCACTGTCAAAACAGTAACATGATCTGGTAAATAATTGCTAAGGCCCCATTGACTTTCATCTTTTATTTGACTTACTCCTATTTTCCATTACTGCCACTGCTACTGATTCAGTCTAGGCCATATAATACTGCAGTAATATCCTCTCTGTACTTGTACATCAGAAAATCACTAGGTTTGTTTAAGTGCCCAGTTTTCTGACTATGAGAAGTACTTTGCACTTACACTTTTTCATTCCTAAGTGTTTTCAAAGTCTTGGAATCAACTAGTAGTGCATCTAAAGACTTTCCTTCCAACATCTATTGAGCAATGATAAGTGACTTCCTAGACTCCTGGATGAGTTTTTCAGCTCACTCTTAATTGGTGATAGTGATATTCCTATTGAGTTTCTCATCATCGGATTCTGCTGATTTTACAGGTGGTTATTCTCTTGTAATACTTAAATATAATTCTTGAATGCTTGCAGTCTTAGACTAAATGGTGTTAGATGTTTTCTTTAGTTCACACTGAATGATAGACTTGAAAAATTGTGAGAATTTGGTGAATATTAAGTAATTGTTGTATTTTTACCTTAGGTACCTTAATGCAATTCAGACAATGTGTCCACATATTCTCCGCTATTTGACCACTGCCGTCATAACCAACAAAGATGTGCGGAAACGCCGGCAGGTGCTGAAAGACCTAGTGAAAGTTATTCAACAGGTAAAACTAAACTTCAAGTGGTAAGACAGTAGGTGTAATCTCTAGACACTGGGGTCTTAGGTGAAAATGTATAAGGTAAGAGGGAAGTCTACATGAAATTAGAAGAGAGGCAAGCCCTAAGTTTACTTTTGCAAATTCACAGGTATCTTTATGATAAATATGGGATAAGTGATTAGCTTGGTGGAGTTGCTTGTTGATGGTTCATGAAATTGTTGCCTGTTCCAGATGGTGACCTATTAAATAGACTAATGTAGTAATAGTTCTTAATGTCAGCAGAAGCCCCTGCTGTTCAATTTATATGGAGCTTCTGGGGGATGGGGGACAGAATACCAAAAAAGCCAAAGAAACCTGATATAATCTAAGAGTGCATTTATACAAAGAAGTGATTGTTATTGTAGGGAATATCTTCATAGCTGGAAAAGAACATCATTGTTTATTGACTAGAGGAAACTAGGTATTAGAATTGAAAATTTGTAAAATAATTCTAAGATGAGAGTTAGAAATTTTTAATTTGGACATGTGGCACACTTACTGTATTATTTGCGGTAAGAGTTAGAATGGGTAACTTGAGATGACATTGGATTATTAGTTGTGAATTGGGATATTTTATTGGCACTATGTGAAACAGTGTTGAACAAGATCTAACTGGATATTTGACTTAATTTGTAGGAGTCTTACACATATAAAGACCCAATTACAGAATTTGTTGAATGCCTATATGTTAACTTTGATTTTGATGGAGCTCAGAAAAAGCTAAGAGAATGTGAATCAGTAAGTATGAATTTTTACTAAGAAATTTACATTCTTAAATTTCGAATCTGATAAAGTATTGAAGTAATTGAATAAGAAAAAATAAACTAAATGGCATATTATTGATAGAATTTAGTCACCTAATTGACATTGTCTTCTTTTGGTTAGCAAAATTAAAACATTAACTGTCTGAATTAATCTGAGTCCCCTTAATTCTATGTTTTTCTAACCTGGTTCACATGTGCATGCATATCATAACTGTGATCCCTTTATTTATAGATGGAGTTATATTCCATGATCTTTGGTGTTTCAAAAGATTAAATTTAACATTTCCTATAAACTAGACAGTTTATTTCAGTTATGAATTTTATACCTAATTTTTTCTATTGTTTAGTTGAAAATAAAGTTCTTTCAGAGCAAATCTGGACCTTGATATGTAAACCAAACGGTCAGTGTGGATTTACAGAGATCCATCCACCTGCTCTGCTTCCCAAGTGCTGGCGATGAAGGCCTGCACCATCATGCTCTTTTGCTGTTTTTTGTGGTTTGTTTATATTTTAAAGAGGCTTCCCTTTTTTAGTGCATGTGGGCTCATATGTGGAAGTCAGAGGACAACTTTGTGGAGCCTCTTTTGTTGTTTTCCTATTGGTTCCAGATGTTTAATTCTGGTGTTAGGCTTGCATGCCTTGCACTTTACCCACTGAGCCATCTTTGGCCTCGCCATATCTA
The DNA here is from genome assembly GCF_021556685.1 of Rattus norvegicus. NCBI lineage: Eukaryota > Metazoa > Chordata > Mammalia > Rodentia > Muridae > Rattus > Rattus norvegicus. Next base: position 84,004,704 of record NC_141540.1, on the reverse strand, counting down.
TTTGTCTATTTATTCGCTCATATTCGCAACATATTTGGGATTAGGTGAGGTGAGTACACAGTTCGCTATTTAGCTTAAGGCGACCTTAGGCTCATAATCTTTGTATGTTAGTTTTCTGAGTGCTGGGGTTATAGGTGTGCAACTCCATCCTCAGATAGTTTTGTCTTTTAAAATCAAATTAGGGGAACAACAATTCTCAGTTTCTAAGGGAAAAAAATATAAATATGCATTGTGATAAGTTTGAATATTAGTCAAAATGGAAAACAAAAATCTTGCTTGATAGTTTGTCACTGTAACCATGTGAGCATTACACATTACTTGTACATTCCTGTTGAAATTAGCTTTTTTAATTATTACTCTCTTTGAAATAGGAGCTATTCATTGCAATATTTCCTAACCATCTTGTTGTAGAAAGTTCATTCTCTTAGTTCATTCTTTATTTTTAAGTAGCTAGAGCGTGTTGTATACAACAATATATATCAAGGAAGTTGCTCTGTTGCTCTGTTACCTCAAATCATCAAAAAAACAAGGAGACGTTTGGGCTACTTGGAGAGGTTTTTTTTTTTGTTTTGGGGTTTTTTTATTTGTTTGTTTGTTTGTTTTTCATCATTCTTTGTTTAAATTATTAAGGATTTGGACATGAGCAACATTCTAAAAAGTGCTATGCAGTGGGATTTTTTTTTAGATACTAAATGAAGCAATGAAGTAGACAAAGTGAGTCAAGTTTTTAAAAACAGTTGTGAGCATGATTAATTTTTAAATATATTTTCTGTATCTAGGTGCTTGTGAATGACTTCTTCCTGGTAGCATGTCTTGAGGACTTCATTGAGAATGCCCGTCTCTTCATATTTGAGACTTTCTGTCGTATCCACCAGTGTATCAGCATTAAGTAAGAGCACACAGAGTGCATATACATTTCCTACCTTTAATCTCTGGAAATTGCCAGTTATTATAATGTTCTATATAGTGAGATTTCAGTTAATTCCATATTTATTTCTCTTTTCTTTTTAAGAGAAAAGGTAATATGCTAATTATGAAAATTTTAACATGTTTGCATTTTGAGAAATGTTTAGTCTTTATTTGACTGGCAGAATATAGTTTTCTGAAAGTGACAAGTTGAAGACTTTTCAGCTTACTTTCAGTTACCTTGTTGTTCATTATGAAGGGATAGGTAAGATGGTTTTAAACAGTGGGTCAAATGACTTAGCCCTTAGCAAATTGAAAATGTTGTTGAAAGACCGCTACATTTGGTAATAATTTCTGTTAATTTAGTTTATTAAATTACATATTTAAATTATCATATAGTAAGATTCTGTGACATCCTAAAATGTTGAAACATGGAAAGCTTGTGGTGAATTTTAGTTGAAAGTTTCTCTGTTGTGCGAGAAAATAATTAGGAAGATTGTGAAATGTGCATGAGCTATTAGAAACTAATTTCATGTATTAGGGTTTCAAAAATTATTAGTGTCTTTTGGCCACAGATGAAGTCAAATATAAAACATAAAAACTTGGTACTTTTAATCTTTGCCTCAGAGGAATTGTATGTAGACCAAATTCTGTTTCTTAATGCCATTTGGTTTTGGTAGTCGATCCATCCATTCTTGCCTAATTTTAGTGAATTGTCCTTGAAGTGGTTGTCAGAGTTAGAAGTGTAATGTGATCGCTGGGCTTTTCTTATGGGAATTAGGACTTTGTTGTAGTTTGCAGGCATTCTTTTTAAAATTGATTCTCTTCCTATTCTTTATATGCAATTGATTGTGTGATTTTAAAAAAGGCGGGCACATAGTATATGAGATTAGTGGACAGTGGTACCTGGTCTTGATTGTTCTTTGGGTTTAATTCTTTTCAGTCAGAGAGGAATGTTGAGTATTTTGGTTTTCTTTTTGTGGTTTTCTCCATTTCCTCATAGTCTATGGTCACTTGTGTGTTTGGGGTTATGTGTTCTGTTTGACCAGAACTTTTTTATTTGCTCCTGTGTTTGAAAACAAATTTAATCTTTGTAAATAATAATAATGTATTCTTTTTTTTATAATAATGTATTCTGAACTTGTTAAGTCACAAGGCTTCTTTTTATTTGACTTCTAAGGTACCATGGGTAAGGAGTTGTGCTGGTTCTAGCTCTTTACCTTTATAAACTGGTACTTGTTCATTATTGTGTTTCTTCAAGTTGAGCTTTCTGTGTCAGTAAAGTAGACTAACTATCATGTCTACTCTTGTAAACCATGTAGTTGGTAAAGGTGAAGGTTGATGGTAAAGGTATTAACCTGTGTTTGCTTGGCTTGCTTTTGGTACTAACCAGGATCCACACTAGGGCCGCCTCATAATTAATTAATGCTAGGCAGGCACCTAACCACTGACCTATGTACAAAGCTGTCCAGTCTGTATGTTTACTTTTTCTTGGATCTCTTCAGTTTTCTGCTAGTCTGTTTCTAAAGCATCTTAAACTAAATTTCTAGAGGGGTTCCAATTATCTATCTATCTGGATAGGTAATTTTCCTTTTGAAAATAGTAAATGAGATCAAGCACATTCAGGCTGCTGTGGGGGCTATAAGTGTTTTTAGATTAACTTGAGCTTCAAGGACTCATAGGAAAAACTTCTATTAATCACATACTGCACATCTATAGAAAAATTTATTTTAGTCGTCTCAGTAGAATAAGTCTAGGAAAATGTAGAACTTTCTGTGGTGGTGGACATGCTCTGTATCTTCATTGTGTATCCTGGGGCACTGGGAACATGACTTGCATTTCAAGTTCTAGAACTACAGCTTTCAAATGGTGCATGTGTGTGCTGACCTGCGTGTGAATGGTTTGGCAACTACCACATGCAGTCTTACTTAATGTAAAGTTTTGTATGCGTGCAAGTAGATTAAATTGGGCCTTTCTCCAGCTGTTATCTTACATTTTTTCTCTGACACTGGAGACTTGTAGAAATATTGACTCCATGAACTCTTGTTACTTAGCTGGAAAGCTTAAGGTTTGGTGTCATCGTGGATTACCAGATTTAGGCTGATAATCCTCTCATACCTTGTAGTGTTCCTCATGAGGAATTGTTTTGTTGGGAACAGTTTACATTTTTAGACATAATCTTTATATAAATTGATTATTTAGCTGAAGAGTAAACATGAAATCTTTGTCAGCTGGTAACTATATCACAAAAATTCTAGTTTTCTTTGACACACACTTTGTGATGTGTAACAGCTGCTATGCTGTACCTCGAGGGTTGGTTATTCCAAAGCATGGCCAAAATTGAAAAAAAAAAAATCACACCCCATCACTTAATTTTTTTATCCATGTAAGTTATAACTCTTTAGAGTAATGAAGTGATAGACCAGTAACATTCTATCTTTAGTATATTGAATATAGAAAGCTTTTTCATGTGTTAAGCTGTTTTACTGGATTAGAATGATAGCAACTGAAAGTAATATGATATATTTATAGTAAGATTTTGCAAATGCAGCAGATCTCTTAATTCAGACTCCAATGATTTATAATCCATTTAAATGAACAATAGAAGTAACCTTTATCTTTAGACAGTACACAGGGAGAAAAGTACTTATTCTCTGATCTAGTTTTCAAGCCCTGCTGTATATTGAATTAATCACGAGAAGTTACATATCAGTTTAAATAGAACTGATTTTTTTTCTCTGGCTTCACCCAAACCTTTTGAATCAAAACAGAACCAGCAATATAGCTTTTCAAAGAAGTATTGCCAGTGTTAGCCAGACACTGAGGATCAAGTAGTGACTGTCCTCAAAGGAATTAAAGTGTGGAAGAAGCAGATACTAAGTGGACAAGTACATTCAGATTTAAAAGTTATTCCTGATGTCTTAGTTTTACTTTTCTTTTGCTGTGAAGAGACACCGTGGTCGAGACAGTTTATAAAAAAGCATTTGCTTGCATACAGTTTCAGAGAATGAGTACATGACCATCCTGGTGGGAACCATGGGAGTAGGCGGACAGGCATAGTGCTTAAGCAGTAGCTAAGAGCTTCCCTCTTACCACAGGTGTGAGGCAGGGCAAGCTAAACTGGGCCTGCTGCTTTGCCATTTGAAACCTCAAAGCTCACCCCAGTGACAGGCCACACCTCCTAATCCTTCCTGAAGAGTCAACAGACTAGGAACCTAACTTTCAAGTATAAACTGTGGGGCCATTCTCATTTCAACTACCTCATAGATATTTTGAAGAACAATACGTAGTGACAGGAAAAATTACATGAATATATATTGTGTGTTAAAAAGCCCAAAGAAGTAATTCGGATGGAAGTTTTGCTCAATCCTAAATCCTTTGCACCTGAAACTAGACTTTCTGTAAATGTTTAGTGTGCCACATTATCTTGTTCTGTTCTCTACTCCATGCTGGCCTGTTTTGACTTCTAATTTTAGTATATGCTCATATTCTAATTTCTTTCTCTTTTTTTTCTCTTGTGGGTTGGGAAGGTGTATGCATCTCTGGCCTCTTTTTCCTTGAAAAGGACACATTTCAGTTGCTGAATGCAGTAGTTTTATAAGGCTCATTGCTTATTAAACAACGTTATACTTGTGATTTAAAACATACTATTAATACACTGTCTGATATAAATTATGTAATATCTGCCAGAAAAGATAGTATTGTGGGATCTAATTTAGTATATAGCTCACTAGGTTATTAGATAAATGTGTCTGACATTTAAAAGGTGTTGTAAAATAATTCTTGGACTAGTTTTCAACAGGAGATAAAACAAAGAATAGAAGCAACATTTTGAATGCATATGATAAACATGTTGTATTATGCACTAATATGATTTCTCTGGGGGATTTGGTATTTCCAACTATTCTTGTGTTTCTAGCATTACAAGTCAGTCTGCTTCGTTGATTAAGTGAAGTTAGACCATAACATTTTCCTTCAAGTTATTACCACATAAGGATTTATGTTTAAAATCACATTTGTTGCGAATAAAAAAATATAGTTGATAGTAGTTTTAGAGGCCACTATTATCTCATTTCTGTGTTAGTTTTAATATAAGGTTGTACGTTTCAGCTGTTACATTCAGCATTTTGTGTTTCTGAGCTTGCTATGTTTGCCTGCCCTCACAGTTAACAACAGCTTCTACTTAGATCCCTTAAGTTAGCTCTTAAAGCATACTCTTACAGATACACAGGCCTTCTCTTTCGATATATTGGCTGCAGTCTTCAGTGAAAACCAGACCACATGTTCCTGTATCGTAACCCTTGGTAACATTTGAAATAAATTGTTCTTGTCAACTAAAATTTGGAAAAGCGAGTTATGAGATAGTTATTAATATCACATGTGAAATCCTGGACTCCAAATCTGCACTAAGATGGATAGATAGTGAGTGACTGGGGGGCTCAGTGAAGAGAGAGAGACCATCCTCAAGACCTGGTATTGATGACTTGATAGATAATCAATGTGGAATCAATAAAGTACTATTTAAGCCCCTAGATCAAGCTTTATATCTAAGGCTTGTAAGTGGGGCCACCAGTATTGATCAATTCAAAGAAATGGAAAAAGGATCTGGTTTTGTGCTGGAAGCATGAAAAATCTGATTTAAAGCAACTGGATTGAGGGTAGAGCGTTTGTCTTTGTTTAGCGTTCTTGTTACATTTTCATGTTTGTAGAACAGGTGAACTAGTCAACTTAAACATGTATGAAATAATTTCAGAGAAAATATTAAGGTCATTTTGAGATGCTTCCAACACAGTTAAGATTTTTAATAATATATGAATCTATAATCTGTTTCTGTTTAGAGTAGAACTAGCTTGGATCTTTTTTCCTCAGACATTCTGTGCTTTGATTCATTTTACAGCATTTTCTAGGGTGGCCTAAGTCACTTTTATCTTTTAAGCTTTCATTAGTATGTTTGTTTTGTTCCTTTGATTTTGGTTTTTGAATCTTTAGTATTTTGTATGAATTTATTAGTATAGATATTCTTTTAAAATATTTTTACATTTATTATTCTCCTCAAGAGTGAATGAGATAGAGCAGCGTGTGTACATGTAAGGTGAAAGGGACTTTGTGAATCAGAACTTCCCTTCCACTGTTTGGGTTCATGGATTGAACTCTGGTTGTTAGGTTTGACAGTAAGGACTTTTATACAGGCATTTTTACATTCTTTAATTTTGTTCTTACAGTAAAACAAGGTGCCATCAAATAATGTGCTAATGCTCTTAGAACTTTTTTTGGTTCTTTTTTTTTTTTTTTTTTTTTCAGAGCTGGGTACTGAACCCAGGGCCTTGCTCTACCACTGAGCTAAATCCCCAACCCCATGCTCTTAGAACTTATTTCAGGTTTATTTTGACTCCATTAAGTAAAGAATCAAGAAACGGTGGAGACAGTGTGACTGTTAAAGCTCAGTCCACAGATGTGTATGCAACTCTGTTGTGCATAATGCTAAGTCACTATAGCCATGTTAGAATGTGCATTTCAAGAGGAGGATGTTGATTCTAGTTAGAGTTAACTGTGTAGAGTGTAATTTTCTTTTAAAATCTGAAATCGGGTGTTTCCTTATGTCAACTCTAGGCTAGCATTGTTAACCCTGTTGGATTTCTCAGGTGATAATAGTGATGGAGGAGGTGGTAGTGGCCATGGTGATGGTGGTGGTTGATTATATATGGGGATTATGTGAAACCCACTCCCTAAATCTTTGCGCTCTTGAGAGTTACTCTTTGCTATAAGCATCAAAGCCAGTTCATGTTTCATTGGAATAGTGATAGTGAAGGAAGAGAGTTGATTTGCTATGGCTGTTGTTATATGGTAATCATGAAGGAGGATAGTGGGAAGCTAAAAAACTTCTATTGTAGCCAAAATGGAGGAAGCCATACCTGGATAGTTAAGTTTGAATGCTTTTGCTTTTTGTATTTGTGTGTGTGTGTGTGTGTGTGTGTGTGTGTGTGTGTGTGTGTGTGTGTGTGTGAGAGAGAGAGAGAGAGAGAGAGAGAGAGAGAGAGAGAGAGAGAGAGAGAGAGAAAGACCTACGAAATAAGCTGATCATAGGATTTTAGGGTGGAACAGGTATGTAAAATAGATTAAGGGCTCAAGATAGATTATTTGGATAACTGGAAAACATTAATGGAGCCTGAATCAGTTCCTGGCTTGAATAGGAAGAAATCAGACAATTAAGTATTGGTTGCCTCCTTTGTGATATATATGACACTCTTCTGCATGCATAGGAAATAAGCCATCTGAAAAAGGTAGATATTATTTGGTTTGCTGTGTACATAAACTGTGTCCTTGGAGGCATGTAGTCAGCAAAACTAAGTGACTAAGAGTAGGTTAGTTATAAAAACATCATCATTGGAAGACTTTTAAGGGTCTTTTTCTATTTGAGAACCATGTAAGAGACAGGTCAGTAAGTGAGAAAGAGGGCACATGGAGGGACAGCCTGTGCAAAGACCCTAGAGATGGGAGTGTTTGAAGAACATTTAGTATGGCAGCTGACAAAAGGGCCTTTCATGATGAGAAGAGCTTGGTAAGGGACTTTTGGTGAGAAGCTATCTATGGTTTAAAAAGAAACTGAAGGACTTAATAACCTTGGTTTTAAACTTTTATTTACATAGCTTATAAACAGTTTGCCTTACAATTTAAATTTTTAATGGTGCCAACTACATAATTGTCTGAAAATTGGGATCTCTGCTTTTAAGTAGCATACTATGGCCAGATATAGTGACACATGTTTGTAATCTCAGCACTTGGGGTGGGATAGACAGAGGAAGAAGGCTCACTCCAAGTTTGAAGCCAGCTAGAGCTAAACAGCAAAATTCAGCCTTCAAAAATATTAAGTAAATAAGTATATACTTACTGATATAGATATAGAGAAGATTGACTGCCAACCAATCCAATTTTAATAAATATTGTTTCAGTTATGCTGAAAAGATAGTATTCTTTTTTTAAACTTACTCCTTGAGTAACAGCTTCTTCACATATTTGTTTACTTAGTACAAAGGAGGTGAATTTACATTTCAGGAAACATAGTAGTAGAAAATAGAGGGATTAACTGTGAAGTTACAGGAAAGATTATTTGCAGGATTTTCCCATTTTTGAAAACCGTGCCTTTTAACTGGGGCGTGGGGGATGTCTCTGGCATAGGCCTCTAATCCCAAAGGTAGGGTGGAATGTTGCACATTCAGGCCCTCCTTGAACTAAAGAATAAGCAATGGCAATTGAATTATTTCAGAAAGTACCAAACAGGTTAGGAATATAGCACTCACTGTCTTAGAGTTACTGCTGTGAACAGATACCATGACCTAATAAGGACAACATTTAGTTGGGGCTGGCTTATAACTTCAGAGGTTCAGTCCATTATCATCAAGGCAGGAGCATGGCAGCATCCAGGCAGGGATGATGCAGGAGGAACCGAGAGTTCTACATCTTCATCTGAAGGCTGCTAGAAGACTCGTTTTCAGGCAGCTAGCATGAGGGTCTTAAAGTACACCTCCACAGTGACACATACTTCCTCCAACAAGGCCACACTACTCCAACAATGCCATCCTCCTAATGGTACCATTCCCTAAGCCAAGAATATTCAAACCTCCATATTCACAAATGTAGACAGTACTTACCAAATTTATGCAAGGCCCATTTTTCAATCCTGTTGTGGACTGTTTTATTGATAGACTTGAGAGTTTTTACATTTTCCACAAATTTTTCTCTTTAAACAACGAAATAGGGGTATGGTAGAGAGTATGTTATTTCCCAAAAGTTATCTTTGATTAATTGAATTGGTTACATTTGGGTGAAAGCCTTATCACTATATAGTCACTTGTATAGCTGCTAAATGACTTAAGTACATTTAAAGATGGGCATGCTGTTATATCCAGAATTTCTGTCTACTGTATTCCAAGGAGCTGTTTTGTTGAGTGTGGTATGTTGGCTAACATAGCTGACTTCCAATCTTGTTGAAAATATTCAAAATCTCTAAACCAAATCAGTGATAAAATGATAATGAACGGTGAAGATAAAGGGCATTTAATAATAGTGTGCACACACCACTGCATTCAAGTGTCGTGTGTTCTTATTGTCATGTGCATATGTACTCTTTGTCAGTTGGCTGATGGACAAGTAGCTGCTCAAGTACAAGCCCTTTACCACCTGATTGTACGTGGGGAAAATAAAGGATGCAGATGCAGTGTCAAAGGGCATTTTAGCATGTCTCCATGGTGTCAGCTGGTTTGTCTCTGCATCCCTTTCACTAGCGTTGTCGGTTTCGTGCATAACTGCTAGCAGTCCCTCCAGAGCTCTATTACAGTCATAAATAGCAGCCTTAAGCATTAACTCTTCATAGTGGGTGTATTTAGTGTCATAAAACTACTTCCTTTGATAGCCACTGTGGAACACTCAAGATCATGTTTTCAAAACCACAAGTTTTGTAAGTGCAGAATACAGTATTTTTTATCAAAGATGTTTATACTCTAGCTGGTATTATGAAGGTAATATAAGATAGGCATAAACAGGGATGGTATATATGGTTAAGGGTCATGTATGTAAGAGTACATGATCCAGAAGTATTTGAAGTCTGTGCAAAGTATGAGTCACACTGTGTGCAAAAGCCTAAGCTTTTATGTCTCTCATTAGTATGCTAGCAGATAAACTGAATATGACTCCAGAAGAAGCTGAAAGATGGATTGTGAATTTGATTAGAAATGCGAGGTTGGATGCCAAGATTGATTCTAAACTAGTAAGTATTATATTAGGTATGGTACATGCTGTTTAATAGTTGCTGACTACTTTTATAATTCAGGAGAATGTTTAATTAGAAATTTTATTCTATAAACCTTGTGTTTTGATACAGGATCCCACTGTACTAGAATATTCTGGCCAGTTGCCTCCTACACTGGGTTTATGGGCATGGACACCACATTACTTGCCTATGAATCTTTATTAGGTTGAGCCTACTGGTGCAGGCCTGTTATCTCCCTACTTCAGGTTCTAAGGCAGGAGGATTGAATGTTCAAGGGCATCCTGGGGAAATTAACAAAATACTGTCTCAAACTGGAAAAATAAAGCCAAGACGTGACTGTAGCTTGTTCTGTGTCAGGCCCCATTCCTGATATTCTATTCCCCACCAAAAAATAGATGGGTGACGGTTGTTTGAATATGAGTGAATAAATGTTATCATATCAATACAGTGTATAGGTGGGAAACAGTTATGTGGGATTGTGTTGTACTCAATAATTGACTGACAGACTTCACTCACTGACGTTACGAATAATTTCTCCCTTTTATTTCAGGGTCATGTGGTAATGGGCAACAATGCAGTCTCACCCTACCAGCAAGTGATTGAAAAGACTAAAAGTCTTTCTTTTAGAAGCCAAATGTTGGCCATGAATATCGAAAAGAAACTTAATCAGAACAGTAGATCAGAGGTAAGAAGTAGACATTGTCTGTTCTGTCTGGGATTTAGCAATAATGTAACTACTATTATTACATGAACTTTGGGAACATCATTATTAGCATTACTTTTATATTTCTGTTTATGTTTACGGTGTTCAAAAATTACTAAATTGAAACTAAGTTTGTTTTAGATATACTCAGTAGCAAAGAAAATAAAGTATATTCTTATTTATAGCTGGGTTTCTTTTTACTTTTGTGACTTTATTAACTCACTTGCTCAGGCTCTCGACACATTTTGATTCTGATAGATAACTTTATATGTGCTTGAAATGTGTGTTTTCTTTCTAAGTCTAAAGAATTAGTCATATAAAAAGTACTTTTTTCTTGCTGAGCATACATCAATTTTAATTTTATCTTTTATCTGTTGTTTATAAGTGTCCAACACTATGCCCTTCCCTTTTAGTAGATGTTCCTCATCTTTGATGTTGGAAAAAACTTGAACCTTGTAACCTCAAAGTTCCATGTTTTCTTTAATTCTCCTTAGACACTAACTACATAGAACTGAGAGTAGAAAGGAGTTGGTAACTGGAGTACCGAAGGACTCCATTGAATTAAGGTTTGAAAAATAGGTTAAATTAAATGGAATTTCAATTATATTTTTCCAAGTCTAGTAGAGCTGAGCCTTGAAAGTATCATGTGAGTGTGCCTTTTTTTCTATATATTCAGAATAAATTTATTGATTATCTTTCCCATGTTTATTGATTATTGTTATGGTTTATCACTCTCCAAAAGCTATCAATGATAAGATGCTTGTACCACTTCCTTTTCTGTTAGTGTTTTCAGATTTCATCTCATCTTGATTTCTTTCTGCATGTGTTTTAGGCTCCCAACTGGGCAACCCAAGATTCTGGCTTCTATTAAAGGATTATAAAGAAGAAAAAGGAATCAGTGGAAGACACAGTAACCATTATGTATAAAAGACGACATACATTTTTAGAAGCAATTAACATGTTTGCTAAAAATTTTGGAAATTTGAATAAAATTGGCTATGATTCATTTTTTTTATCTTGCTTGAATTTTCTTGTGTGCAAGTGTTTTTTATTAACTTTATTTTAAAACAATTATATATCCCCAGGAAGTTGCTAAAGTGGTACAGAGAAGTCCATATGTAAACCCTATTTCCTCGGTACTGTAGAACATTACAAGCCAGGGCTTTGATTGTGGCACAGCATATATAAATGATTCTTATTAATATGTGTGGATTGTGTAACTCGTGGGTTGAGATACAGAACTATCATTAGCTCACCTTCTGTCAGGTGTGCATATAATGTAATCTCAGTAGTTCTAACTCCTGGCAGCCCCTCATCTCTGAGAATTTTATCAGAAATGGAATTTGAGTTAGCCTATCATGTTGACAGGCTTTATATCTGCAGTTGTATAGAATAAAAACATTAAGACAAAAAATAGATCTGTATTGAATTTAACATAATAATGAACAAAACGTCATATAGGTGAGTAGTATATTCCTTTTATTACAAAATAGGATTCCTTTTGTTTGTTTACCACATTGCATCATAATTTGGGTTGTTTCCAGTCTGGTACTATTACAAGTAAAGCATTTTAAATTTTTTATTAGTCTTTCTAGTTACAGAAACTATACACTCCCAAAACGTTTCACACACACAAGTTTTAACAGAAGCCTATGTTGTCTTAGAAATGGATTAGCATGTTTGTCTGTTGAGCTGCCATAGCATTGGTACTGTTTCTTTCTCCTCCCATGCTAATGGTATAAAAAGGAAAGTCTTTTTTTTTTTTTTTTCTTGTTTTACCATTTGTCAGACCACTGTTAAAGTCAGTTGGTGAGATTCTAACATAATTACATTGTATATCCCACTTTAAAAGCATAGAGAACCAGCAGCAGCAGGATGTACAAACTTTCTCTAAAAATGCTGTATAATAACTTTTTAGGCCCTTGGAGTCCTTATGTTCTGTTAGAACTGTTCAATTGTCATATAGAACAAAAGCATTTGCTTGATTAAATGATGGCTTATTATAATACAATTGTAATACAATTTTATTTTTAAAAATAGCCGAGTGTTAGGCCTGAAGTTTTTGGCTCTTACCTTGATATTGGTATTCCTACATAGGAGTGCAGATATGCTGAAGTTAGGCTAAGCCAAATGCTGAGTGTTTTATTGTCCAGTATGAAAGTACTGAATGTTGTCCTAAGAAAGTAAAGGAATATTTGAACAACAAAATTAGCAGTTTATGGAGAACGTTCCAGAAAGTGATCTTTTGTCAGAAGTTCTTATCAGCAACAAAACCGTGGTTCATTATAAAGTAGAATAGCATACACTACTTAGATGTCAAGTTTGATCAGTAGCTTCCCAGGATACATTGATAGCAAATACTTTTTTCCAATTACTCAGTCTAGCAAATAAAGAGCTTATAAGATGTGTCCTAAGTGGATTAGCAAAAGGTCAGGGAAGATACAGTTACTATGAAATATCTTTCTTTGCTGGGCTCAAAACCCTCAGGGAAAGAAAGCTAATATTTGAACACCTTAGGCAAGCCCAGAAATGTGGAAATGCCTGCAGCAGTTATATATTCGTGACAAAGCATGGTCGGTCCAGTGTATGTTAAGATGTAGAGCAGAGAATAACTATCAGTTCTGTCAGGTTGTGTCCTATATCAGTGGTTCTTAACCTGTAGGTTGTCACCTCTTTGGGGACAGAAGGACCTTTCACAAGGGTTATACATCAGATAATTATCTATATTAAAATTCACAACAGTAGCAAAATTAGTTATAAAGTAGCGGGTCACCATAATATGAGGAATTGCATTAAAGGGTCACAGCATTAGGAAGACTGAGAACCACTCCCACATTCTTTCCATTTCTGTTTGCTGAAGGTTAACCTCTTGTGGTTTATTAGGACCCTGGTCAGGGAAAGATGTTTCACGTGAGCACAAAGGATTCTATGTTCAGTTCCACCAGTGGGATTTCTGGCTACTAGTGTACATTCTGTTTTTCTTGAAACATGCCATTATTAATATCACTTGGAAAACATATAATTAATGGTCATTTTCGCACATTAAGAGCATTTGTTTGTTATTAAATATATATTTTTGGCATGCAAGGATATAACTTTGTATAAAAGTTTCTTGGCTGTGAATATAATCTTAAACCTAAACAAAAAGTAAAGTCTTCCGGTAAGAGACCAAGTAAAAATAAATTTTAGTCTTCATGTCTGTACCCTGCACTTTATTCTGCATTCTATGCATTTGCAACTTTTTTGCAGACAAATCAAGGATCCACATAGGCATAACCTGGTTTTGTATTTACATTGTTTTCTACTTAAAAACAAATGAGTCTGTGCTATTTAAAAAATATTAAGTATATAAATGTATATATAATGTGTATCGGTATGTGTGTGGATACATACACATACAGGTCATCTGTTCAGAGAAGCCAACATCTATCTAATCACCACTTTCAGCTGTTTTACTTAAGGTGTAAAAGTCTTGTTACCTAAAGAGTTACTTTTTCTTCACCCCTGAACAGTAAGCACTGACTGCCATGAGACTTACATAAATAAGTGATTTGTTTATATCTATAATTGTATCTTGATTATTTCAGTAATAAAGTTTGGTTTTCAGTGCTTCCAGTCTTAAGTTGAAATTACATTTGCTACTTCTGTAGCTTGCTTCATTCAGCAAATTATTGCATTCAGCTTTAGTTCATAGCTTTTCACTGCCTTTGATACCTGTTTCCTCAGAGATTCCATCCTGTAAGAAGCTCTAATCAGTAAGGTAAACAACTCAAAATAGTTTCAGGAAGTCCCTGAAACTGAGCAGATTCACTAGGCCCCTCTCTGCCAGCATAGGCAATAGACTGAGAGTTCCATTCAAATGGAAGGTATCTGAACTGAACTGCAGAGAAGTCTCTGAGAGCAGACCAGATGCAGGTTTAGAACAACCAAGCCACCTGAATGGATGTTCCAACCTGTTGAGCTGCCTGCAGGCTGTGCAGTATATTTCAGGTTCACAGCTTGTGTGCTGTCATCCACGCTAGGGTGGGCTTTGGTGATTAAGATGCATTTGAGTTGTTTCTGCTTCTGTAAGTAACCACTCACCCACATTCCTGTAAGTAACCATAAAAACTCATTGGTTCACACAGTGAACTTCGATGGTATTCACATTTTGGTTTGTCTTGGGATCCCTATGTCAGGTGAGTAAACGAGTGTTGTATCTTCCCGAAAAAAGTTTTGTCACACAAGTGTTGATAAACACACTTCCAACTTCTTGGTTATATAGAGTTTTTGAACAAAGTTTGAATGTTGTTTGTAGACCAGTGGAAACTGTGTATTGTGATTATTGCTTATAGAAGTGATTATCCTTTGATAACATCTCCTTTGGTCTTTTTTCTTTTACTTCTGGCCTTTTAGTTTGTTCTCTGCAGTTCCATTCTTTCCCTTGTACTATTTGAACAGCCCAGTGCTGCATTTCTGTTCTTAGAATGATTATCCTAGAAAGTTTGACATGCATGTATTAACTTGTAAATTAAAATTCTCCACACTGGAAGTCCCACACCCGCGGATCCCGGCCCGCAGCAGCTCTCTGCTCCCAAACCCTGTGGGAGAGAGACCTCACCGCCTGGTCAGGTGGGCACTCCTGAGGCTGCAGAGCAGAAGAGACCACCAACACTGCCCACCCCTGCCCACATCCCTGGCCCAAGAGGAAACTGTATAAGGCCTCTGGGTTCCCGTGGGGGAGGGCCCAGGAGCGGCAGGACCCCTGCGCCTGAGACACCGCCGGAACCTGAAGGAAACAGACCGGATAAACAGTTCTCTGCACCCAAATCCCGTGGGAGGGAGAGCTAAACCTTCAGAGAGGCAGACACGCCTGGGAAACCAGAAGAGACTGCACTCTGCACACATCCAGACGCCAGAGGAAAACACCAAACGCCATCTGGAACCCTAGTGCACGGAAGCTCCCGGAAAGGGCGGCGCAGATCTTCCTGGTTGCTGCCGCCGCAGAGAGCTCATGGGCAGCACCCCGCGAGCAAACTTGAGCTTCGGGACCACAGGTAAGACCAACTTTTCTTTTTTTTTTTTTCTTTTTTTTCTTTTTTTTCTTTTTTTTTTTTCCTTCGGAGCTGGGAACCCAGGGCCTTGCGCTTGCTAGGCAAGTGCTCTACCACGGAGCTAGATCCCCAACAAGACCAACTTTTCTGCTGCAAGTGACCTGCCTGGTGAACTCAAGACACAGGCCCACAGGAACAGCTGAAGACCTGTAGAGAGGAAAAACTACACGCCCGAAAGCAGAACACTCTGTCCCCATAACTAGCTAAAAAAAAAAAAAAAAAACAGGAAAACAGGTCTACAGCACTCCTGACACACAGGCTTATAGGACAGTCTAGCCACAGTCAGAAATAGCAGAACAAAGTAACACTAGAGATAATCTGATGGCGAGAGGCAAGCGCAGGAACCCAAGCAACAGAAACCAAGACTACATGGCATCATCAGAGCCCAATTCTCCCACCAAAATAAACATGGAATATCCAAACACACCAGAAAAGCAAGATCTAGTTTCAAAATCATATTTGATCATGATGCTGGAGGACTTCAAGAAAGACGTGAAGAACTCCCTTAGAGAAACATAGGAAAACATTAATAAACAAGTAGAAGCCTACAGAGAGGAATCACAAAAATCCCGGAAAGAATTCCAGGAAAACACAATCAAACAGTTGAAGGAATTAAAAATGGAAATAGAAGCAATCAAGAAAGAACATATGGAAACAACCCTGGATATAGAAAACCAAAAGAAGAGACAAGGAGCTGTAGATACAAGCTTCACTAACAGAATACAAGAGATGGAAGAGAGAATCTCAGGAGCAGAAGATTCCATTCCTTCCTTCTCCTTTCCACTTGAGCCTCTGATTCCAACCTCCCCATTCGTTCATAATGCTTCTGTTTCAGGACGTCTATCTGCTTATGTAACTCTACCTAAGTTACCCTATGCCTAACCTCTGTGGTTTCTACAGTCTGTGGCTTGGTCATCATCAACTTAACAGCCAATATCTACATATAAAGGAATACATACTGTCAGAGCACAATCCAAGAATGGAGTAACATGAGAAGAATTCCAATAGCTTGTGAGAAAACTCCAGAAAGCAAGAGCCTAAGCTAATGGTGTTCTGTTTAGGAAGTCTTCCTGTGCCAATGAATTCAAGGGTGTTTCCCACTTTCTCTTATGTCAGGTTCAGTGTATTTGCTTGTATGTTGAGATCTTTAATCCATCTGGAGTTGAATTTTGTGCAGGGTGTTAAGTATGGATCCAGTTGGATTCTATTACTTGAAGCCATACAGTTTGACAAACACCATTTGTTGAAAATGCTGTCTTTTTATGAGTGCATAGTTTTGGCTGCTTTATCAAAAAATCAGGTAGATGTGTGAATTTATGTCTGGATTTTCAGTTCAATTTCATTGATCAACATGTCTGTTTTTATGTCAATATGATATTATTTTTATTATTATTGCTTTGTAGTACAACTTAAAATTGGGAATAGTGATACCTCCTACAGTTCTTTTATTATTCAAGATTGTTTTAAATATCCTGGTGATAGTGGTGGTAGTAGTGGTGGTGGTGGTGGTGGTGGTGGTGGTGGTGGTGGTGGTGGTGGAGTGTGTGTGTGTGTGTGTGTGTGTGTGTGTGTGTGTGTGTGTCCATATGAAGCTTGCACTTGTCCTTTCAAGATGTGTGAAGGATTAAGTCAGAACGTTGATGGGAATTGCTTTGAATTTATAGATGGCTGTTGGAAACAACAATTTTTAATTTGTTCGTCCTACCTGTTCATGAGTATGGGAGATCTATTTATCTTCTGGTATCTTCAATGTCTTTCTTCAAACCCGAAGTTCTTATGATAGAACTCTTTGACTTCCTTGGTTCAAGTTACCCCAAGATATATTATTTGAGGCCATTGTGGGGTGTGTCGTTTCCCTGATCTCTTTCTCAGTCCATTTATCATGTCTTTACAGGAGGGCTATTTAGACTTGAGACTTAGTTTTGTACATGACTTCTTTGCTGAAAGAAAAGTTGTAGAAGTTTCCTATCAGAGTTTTTACAGTCACTTACATCTACTATTATATCATTTGCAAATAAAGTATTTCGACTAAGAAAAATAAGCTTTTCCAACAGAATAAGATCCCTAAACAGTGCCATGTTTCCTGCCAGCTTTACTGCTGTTACCAAAAAAAATTTTTTGAGTAATAATTTGGTAAACATCCAGTGGGTTTTTGTTGTTGTTGGTGGTGGTGGTTTTTTTCTTTTCTTTTTTTTTTTTTTTTTTTTGGCAGATTTTTTTCTGTCCTGTTTATTGCTTCCCCTGAAAGAAGAGTTAAAACTTGCAAACAATAGTTCTGACATTTATCACTACAGCGTGGTGGTGGGTTCTGTTGGTGTATACCATCAGGGGTATTGACAATTCCAGGCAGACTGGGTTATATCACAGTTCTAGTTCAACCATGGTTATAGAAGACACTGTCTCAAAAGAATATAACACCCCCCATCACACACACAAAAAAACCCTCATATATAACATTGCTATAAGAATGGGAATACATGATTATTGACCCTCCCACCCACTAAAAGTGGTAGAAAAGTCTATATTTTAGTATGAGAAATATAGGTGTTGCACAACCCACAATGTGCTATTTTGCAATAATTAATTTTTAAACTGAAGGTTAAATGGGAATGTTATTATAAACATGAGTGAATGACTGACTTTTTTTTTTATTAAAAAGAAAATTTATTTCTGGAACTATACAAGCTCTTTGTGATGACTCTTTAAGTTTAAGTAGTTCCATCCACAGACAAGCTTTTGGGCCTGTAGCACTCGCCTTTCACCAGGTGTGTATGATCAGGAAGAAGGTATGCATGACAATGGTACCTGCCAGTCTCTGCTTCTCCTGGGAAGGGCATGGCACAGTGAAAGCATGCAGCCCAAGAAGGATGAGGTTTTCTTTGGTGTGTACATGTAAAGAAATAATAAAGTCATTTGCTGTGTTTAAACTGCTTTATTAATTTGAAGCAACTCTGGACTTTTCCAAAGTTATGAACTTTCAAAATTTGCCTTGGTTATAAAAAAGAAAAAAGATTGGCCTATTAATCCCATTTAAATCTTTCTTAGAAATCAGAATTAGATAAAAGGGAAGATTACGAATGTTACCTGGTCTTTTAAGTACAGTCATTTTATCATTCAGTAATGCACCATTATTTAGTATAACTTCTACATATGTGTTTTGTCTTACTTACCAGTCTCGAATGGTGAAGCCAAAAGAAAGTTTTTGTTTTAGTGTATTTTCCATCCCATCCTGCTGGAACCTGAATTTCTAATCACTGCTGACTCTGCCACACACAGAGGCCACACACGGGTCTATTCCTCATGTTCTTCTGCTCTGTTTGCACTCCCTTTCTCCCTTGTTTTATTGATTCGTTATTTTAAATAACTATACACAGATGGTTTCCCTCAAACGTACTGTGTTCTACCTTTTCTGTTCTTTCTTAATTACTCTTGTCCATGTGATTGTGTTTTTATCGTGTCCTAGATCATTCTTATTAATAACTACTAAATCTATCAAAGAATTAAAAGATAGTTTTCCAGTTTTATAGGTCTTCAGTAATTAGTTAAAATGTTCCAAATAACACAACTCTTACACGGTTGATTCCAACCACGCACTCCCCATGTATGTACTACAAATATACTTTAATTCTAGCTTTTTCTTATTTGAATCCACAAAGACATTAATATTTTTGTACTATCATTGTTATCTAAATTTACTTAAAAAAGTTCTTTCTGTAATTCACACTCTCCACTAAAGATCATATTCCAGATATCTTAAAAAGGCATTTTACAATTTTCTCCCAAATATTTAGTTGAGAGCAAATTACCTGTTTTTAAATTTCTGATGACATTTTTATCTGCACATCATTTTCTTTCTCTTATACTACTTTTCATTGGCCTATATTTATTATGCTTCATACTAGCTTTCATAAAGATATTTTTCATGAGTATGGTTTTACCGGTGCCTCATTAACTCACCAGTCATGCATTAGATTGATTTCTTCCTGCTATGTCTTTGTAGTTTTTTGGACAGTTAAGGACTGCCATATATATATAGATTGTTCACTAGATTGTTTCTAGTGAAGCCTTTTAATTTCATGAACTCCCATTTGGATCTATTTTTCTGAAAGTCCTTGCCTACACCAACAACTTGTTTGTAGTTGGACCTCATACAGGGTAAGAAGGGTCCAGTTTCATTCCTAGATGAACATTAATAATTCTGGAACCATTTGTAAGCAGTGGCTATCATTTCACTGATGTACATTTTGAAGGCTACTTCTTAAAAATCAAGCAGTTATAATTATTACATATCATTTATTTTTCAATAACTTTTAGGCAATTGATTTCTCACTATAGAATTCTTTGCTGATAGTTTCTAAGAAAAAACGAAGCACATTTTGTAGACTTCTGGCTTCCATTGTGGCAAGGAAATCTGCTGTTAATGCGACTTTTGATTCTTAGAAGAACATTTATCTTTGCTTCTTAGGTGTCTCTCCCTGAATGTCTTCTTTTATTTTTAATTGGGTATGTTATTTATTTACATTTCAAATATTATCCCCTTTCCAGGTTTCCCATCTGCAATCCCCCTATCCTATCTTTCTTCCTCCTGCTTCTATGAGGATGCTCTCCCACCTAACCACCCACTCCCACCTCACCACCTTGGCATTCCCCTACTCTAGGGTATGGAGTCTTCACAGGACGAAGAGCCTCTCCTCCCACTGATGCCAGCTAAAGACATCCTCTGCTAGATATACAGCTGGAGCCATGGAAACCCCTTCAGATCCTTCAGCCCTTTTCCTAACTCCTCCATTGTGGTCCCTGTTCTCAGTCCAATGTTGGGCTGCTAGCATGCAAATCTGTATTTGTCTGTCAGAGCCTCCCCGGCAGTAGGCAGCTTTATCAGACTCCTGTCATCAAGCACTTCGTGACATCTTCAATAGTGTCTGGGTTTGGTGTCTGTATATGGGATGAAGCCAGAGGTGGAGCAGTCTCTGGATGGCCTTTATTTTCTGTCTCTGCTCCACACTTTGTCCCTATATTTCCTTTAGACAGAAACAATTCTGAGTTAAACATTTGGAGATGAGGGGTGGCCCTATCCTCCAACCCAGGGCCTTGCCTAAATTCTGGTCTCTAGAGGTTCTGCCTCCCCTTTGTTGTGCATTTCAGCTAATCTCATTCCTGTTGGGTCCTGGGAGCCTCTTGCTTTCCTGGCATATGGGACTTACTGGTGGCTACCCCCAATTCTCCATCCCCATTGCTATCAACTCTGTTCAATTTACTGATACTCTATCATCCCTGTCTCCTCCCATACCTGGTCTTGTCCCCCTTTCTCTCCTCCCCCTCCTTTCTTCCTTCCATGTCCCTCCAACCCTCTACCTCCTGTGAGTATTCTGTTCCCCCTTC
Source organism: Rattus norvegicus (assembly GCF_021556685.1). Classification (NCBI taxonomy): domain Eukaryota; kingdom Metazoa; phylum Chordata; class Mammalia; order Rodentia; family Muridae; genus Rattus; species Rattus norvegicus. The sequence goes on along the minus strand of NC_141540.1, from coordinate 83,983,853 downwards.
TAAGAAGGACTGAAGCATCCACACTTTGGTTTTCTTCCTTCTTGAGCTTCATATGGTCTGTGAATTGAATCATGGTTATTCCTAGCTTTTTACCTAATATCCACTTATCACTGAGTGCATACCATGTGTGTTTTTTGTGATTGGGTTACCTTACTCAGGATGATATTTTTTAGTCCCATCCATTTGCCTAAGAATTTCATGAAGTCAATATTTTTGATAGCTGAGTAGTACTCCATTGTGTAGATGTACCACATTTTCTGTATCCATTCCTCTGTTGAAGGGCATCAGGGTTCTTTCCAGCTTCTGGCTATTATAAAAAATAAGGCTGCTATGAACATAGTGGAGGATGTGTCCTTGTTATATGTTGGAGCATCTTTCAGGTATATGCCCAAGAGTACTATAGCTACTTCATCAGGTAGTACTATGTCCAATTTTTTGAGGAACCACCAGACTGATTTCCACAGTGGTTGTACCAGCTTGCAATCCCACCAACAATGGAGCAATGTTCTTCTTTCTCCACATCCTCTCAACATCTGCTGTGACGTAAGGTTTTGATCTTAGCTATTCTAACTAGTGTGAGGTGGAATCTCAGGGTTGTTTTGATTTGCATTTCCCTGATGACTAAGGATGTTGAACATTTTTTTAGGTGCTTCTTAGTCATTCGATATTTCTCAGTTAAGAATTCTTTGTTTAGTTCTGTATCCATTTTTTAATAGGTGGTTACTTGGCTCTCTGGAGAATAACTTCTTGAGTCCTTTGTGTATATTCGATATTAGCTCTCTATTTGATATAGGATTGGTAAAGATCTTTTCCCAATCTGTTGGTTGCCGTTTTGTTGTATTAACAGTGTCCTTTGCCTTATAGAAGCTTTGCAATTTTATGAAGTCCCATTTTTTGATTCTTGATCTTACAGCATAAGCCATTGGTGTACTGTTCAGGAACCATGTACCTATCTGTTCAGGATTCTTCCTCATTTTCTCTTCTGTTAGATTCACTGTATCTGATTTTATGTGAAGTTCCTTGATCCACTTGGACTTGAACTTTGTTCAAGGAGATAAGAATAGGTCAATGTGCTTTCTTCTACATGCTAACCTCCAGTTGAAACAGCACCATTTGTTGAAAAAGCTATCTTTTTTTTCCATTGGATGGTTTTAACTCCTTTGTCAAAGATCAAGTTACCATAGGTGTGTGGGTTCATTTCTGGGTCTTCAATTCTATTCCATTGATCTACCTGCCTATCCCTATATCAATAACCATGCAGGTTTTTTTTTTTATCACAATTGCTCTGTAATACAGCTTGAGGTCAGGGATGGTGGTCCCCCAGACATTCTTCTGTTGATGAGAATAGTTTTCCCACTATCCAAGGTTTTTTATTATCCTAAATGAATTTGCATATTACTCTTTTAACTCTATGAAGAATTGAGTTGGAATTTTGAATCTATATATTGCTTTTGGCAAAATGGTCATTTTTACTATATTAATCTTGCCAATCCATGAGCATGGGAGATCTTTCCATCTTCTGAGCTCTTCCTTAATTTCTTTCTTCAGAGACTTGAAGTTCTTGTCATACAGGTCTTTCACTTGCTTAGTTAAAGTCCCAGAGTCACACTGAGGTATTCTATATAGTTTGTGACTATTGTGAAGGATGTTGTTTCCTTAATTTCTTTCTCAGCCTGTTTATCCTTTGAGTAGTGGAAGGCTACTGATTTGTTTAAGTTAATTTTATATCTAGCCACTTTACTGAAGTTGTTTATCAGGTGTAGTAGTTCTCTGGTGGAGCTTTTGGGATCACTTAAGAACTATCATATCATCTGCAAATAGTGATATTTTGACTTTTTCCCTTCCAATTTGTGTCCCTTTGACCGCCTTTTGTTGTCTAATTGCTTTGGCTAGAAGTTGGAGTATACATTGAATAGATATGGAGAGAGTGGGCAACCTTGTCTAGTCTCTGATTTTAGTAGGATTTTTTTCAAGTTTTTCTCCACTTAGTTATATGTTGGCTAGTTTGCTGTATATTGATTTTAGTATGTTTAATGCATGATCGTCCCAAGACTTTTACCATGAAGTGGTGTGGAATTTTGTCAAGTACTTTCTCAGCATCTAATGAGATGATCATGTAATTTTTTTCTTTGAGTTTATTTATATAGTGGATTATTTTGATGGATTTCCTTATATCGAGCCCTCCCTGCAGCCATGGGTTGAAGCCTACTTGATTGTGGTGAATGATCATTTTGATGTGTTCTTGGATTTGGTTTGTGAGAATTTTATTGAGTATTTTTGAATCAATATTCATAAGAGAAATTGGTCTGAAGTTCTCTTTCTTTGTTGTGTCTCTGTGTGGTCTAGGTATAATCGTAATTGTGGCTTCATAGAAGGAATTTGGTAGTGTTTCTTCTGTTTCTATTTTGTGGAATAGTTTGAAGAGTATTGGTATTAGGTCTTCTTTGAAGGTCTGATAGAATTCTGGACTAAACCCATCTGGTCCTGTGCTTTTTTTGGTTGGCAGACTTTTAATGACTGCTTCTATTTCTTTAGGTGTTATGGGGCTGTTTAGATGGTTTACCTGGTCCCAGTTTAATTTTTGTACTTGGTTTCTGTCTAGAAATTTGTCCATTTCCTCCAGATTTTCTTTTTTTTTTTAAATCTTTTTTTATTAACTTGAGTATTTCTTATATACATTTTGAGTGTTATTCCCTTTCCCGGTTTCCAGGCAAACATCCCCCTCCCCCCTCCCCTTCTTTATGGGTATTCCCCTCCCCATCCTCCCCCTTTTGCCACCCTCTCCCCAACAATCTAGTTCACTGGGGGTTCAGTCTTAGCAGGACCCAGGGCTTCCCCTTCCACTGGTGCTCTTACTAGGATATTCATTGCTACCTATGGGGTCAGAGTCCAGGGTCAGTCCATGTATAGTCTTTAGGTAGTGGCTTAGTCCCTGGAAGCTCTGGTTGCTTGGCATTGTTGTACATATGGGGTCTTGAGTCCCTTCAAGCTCTTCCAGTTCTTTCTCTGATTCCTTCAACGGTCTTCCAGATTTTCTATTTTCTAGTTTCTGATCCCCATTGATCATAGTTGTATCATACTGAAAAATTCTTTTAATCCAACTACAGATGTCCTGTAGTCTTTCAGAATCGACACTGTTTTAAAGTTCAAGCTCCAAAGTCTTTTCTGAGACTCAGAGCAGTCTCTTAATCTTGACAAGAAAAAATTACATACTTCCTACATACAGTAGCATAGGACACCTATTACTGTTCCAAAAGGGAGAACTTAGAACCCAGACTACCAAACACAGGTTTCCCCACCCACAATGGAATGGGTCCTCCCTAATCAATACTAATTGCAAAAATGCCCTATAGTCAGTTTTGCTTTGTTTTGTTTTGTTTTTGTAATTTTTCTCCCATATAATTTATGTGACCACAGCTTCCCCTCTTTCCACTCCTCGATGCTGTCCCCTTCTACTTCTACATTAGTTTGATATTATTTTGACTCAAACTCATAGGATAACATGGTTTCTCTTCTAAACTGAAACCTATCTTATCTTTAATTCATGATTGCACATTAGAAAAAGGTTTTCCCCCACATTTTCACAGGATTCATTCCTTTTTTAATTAATTAACTTATTAATTTTTATCTCAGATGCTGTTTCCCTCCCAGTCTGCCCTCACAGAGACCCTCTCCTATACCCCTTCTTCTTCACCTCTGAGAGGATAGCCAACCCCATCCCCTACCCCAGGTGTTCCCCTACCCTGACACATCAAGTATCTGCATTATTAGCTGCATCCTCTCCTACCAAGGCGGAACAATGCAGCCCTCTACTACATATGTGTCAGGGGCCTCCCTCCAGCCTGTATATATGTTCTTCGGTTAGTGACTCAGTCTCTGAGAGCTCCCAGGAGTCCAGGTTATTTAACACTGTTAGTCTTCTTGTAGGGTTGCTATCCCCTTTAAGGTCTTCAATCCTTTCCCCAATTCTTCCATAAGATTCCCCAATCCTATGTTTGGCTGTGGGTATCTGCATCTATTTCAGTCAGCTGCTGGGTAGAGCCTCTCAGAGGACAGTTATGCCAGGCTAGGCTCCAGTCTACAAGCATATGGCTCAGGCTTTAAGGTCAATAATTGATAAATGGGACCTCATGAAATTGAAAAGCATCTGTAAGGCAAAGAACACTGTCAAGAGGACAAATCAGCAACCTACAGAATGGGAAAAGATTTTCCCTAACCCTATACCCAACAGAGGGCTAATGTCCAAAAGATATGAAGGACTCAAGATGGTAGACTCTAAAAGAAAAAAAAAACCCAATTTTTAAAAATGAGGTATAGTGCTAAACAGAATTATCAACAAAGGAATCTATAATGGCCAAGAAGCACTTAAAGAAATGTTAAGCATCCCTAGTCATCAGGGAAATGCAAATCAAAATGATTCTAAGTTTCCACCTTATACCAATCAGAATGACTAAGATCAAAAACTCAAGTAGCAGCACATGCTGGCAAGGATGTAGAGCATTGTTGGTGGGATTGCCAACTTGTCCAGCCACTCTGGAAATCAATCTTCTCAGAAAATTAGGAATAATTTTACCTCAAGACTGAGCTACACTGCTTCTGGGGATATACTCAAAAGATGCTCTACTGTAACACAAGGACACATGCTCCACCATGTTCATAGCAGTCTTATTTATAGCAGCCAGAAACTGGAAACAATCCAGACGTTCCTCAACTGAAGAACTGATACAGAAAATGTGGTTCATTTACATAGTGGAATACTATTCAGCTATTAAAAGCAAGGACATCATAAATTTTGTAGGCAGACAGATGGAACGAGAAAATATCTTACTGAGTGAGGTAACTCAGACCTAAAAGGACAAGCATGGTATGTACTCACTAGTAAGTGGATATTAACCATAAAGTACAACATACCCATGATACACTCCACAAATCCAAAGAAGCTAAACAAGAAAGACCCAAGGTAGGATATATGAATCCAACTTAGAAGCAGGAACAAAATAGTCATGGGGGTACAGAGGGAGAAAGGGACCTAGACTGAAAAGGGTAGGGGGAGGAAAATAGTTGGATCAGATGTGGGGAGAGGCATGAGAGAGGTCCACAGGGTCAGGAGAATGAACCAAAATCTGTAGCTGCCTAAACTGGTGAAATGGGGAGAATCTTTAGGAAGTCTGAGAGACCTGAGATGAGGGAAGCTTCCAGGTGTCAATGTGGGTGATCTTAGCTGAGATGCCTAACAATAGAATCTGAAGAGATTACCTTCTGTAGTCAGGCAGGATCCCTAGTGGAGAGCTACGAACACCAACCCACTCACAAAACTTTCAACCCAAAATGTGTCCTGTCTAAAGAAATATAAAGATGGAGCCGAGGCTGAAGGACTGGCTAACCAATAACTAGAGACCTATCACATGGGCAAGCACCAATCCTTGACACTATTAATAAAACTCTGTAATTAGAGAAAAACGTTTTTATAGGGCAGTATATGATTGCTTAAAAGGCAATTAGGGGATAAGACAACAAACCTAACTTTACTTTGTGTTTTGTTTTTAAAAAACATGGAAACAAAAATGTAGTTTTAAGAAATTTATCTGAACATTTTTTTATCCCTTTGTCTTTATTAAGTCAGAATTGGATAATTATAGATATAGCTTAAAATGCAAATCAATCTTTTAGAATCCAGTACAATGATGGCATAGCATTCAATATTACGGAAAGAGTTGAAATCTGTCCTAGACTTACAGAAATAACTTTGTCATAAATCTTGGAACCTCTGTAAAGAGGATGAACATTGGGCATTTTCCAGTTCATTTATCTTGGCATTTAGCACACTTAGGTCAATGGGCAAATGGATTTTAATACTGTGGATAATTTAATCATTTATTGAGCCCCATTTGGTTATTCTCAAGACAATATGAGTATATGAATCCATCAACAATATTAAAGGACATCTGGAAAAAATGTTGATATCTGGTAATTCCAGTAGCTTTATAACCTAAAATAACCTTATCCAGTTAAATAATTAATAAGCTATTTAGTGTATGACTTACAAGTGATTGTTAACTATTTCAAATATAAGTAGAGATTTATAAATATGTGGTTGGACAATGTGAAAATTGCATTTTTTAATAATTTGCAATAACTATTGTGTTTCCCAAACAGTAAAACTTTGAATAAAATAATTTACTACCATAAAAACATAATACTATAGATGAAGAGAAGTGTTTGAGTTAAACAAATCATTAAAAGACTTATTCAAACCTTATTATTTCAAAGTTACTGTCTTCAACTGATACTGAGTATGATGTGTTATACATCATATTTTCTGAAAAAAAAAAAACATAAATCTGTCTGTAAAATCTGTCATCCCATTGGTCCCAGTGTTGACTAGGGTTATCTGCATGGATAAGCAGATGTTCATTTCCTCCCCCAGCTCTCCATGTTTTGTGTTTAGCTGAAGTGAAAAAAAAAGTGTCTTTAACAAAAAGAAGGATTTTTTTTTTTTTGGTCAAAGGTGTATAAGTAGCTGTGCTTCTCTGTTAGAAGAGCCAAACAGGATATGAAAGTCTGTCTAAAGACCTACTTAGTCTAGTAATATCATATCAGCCTTGGTGTTTCTTGTTTGAAATGCACCCAATTTGCAAACATTCTGATAGAGAAAGAAAGAGAGAAAAAGAGAGAGAGAATACAAATACGAGTATTTATTTCTGAACAAAACAGAAAGGTCTTTATAACCCTGAATACTAAAAATGTAACCAACTTCTTCTTTAAAAGATATTTTATTGTTTATTTATGTGGATGCATTATATTTTGAGTGTAGATGCCTGTGGGTGTAGGTGTGCCCTTGGAGGCTAGAAGAGGGGATTTCACCCTGTGGACCTGAGGTAACAGGTGGCTGTGAGCTGCTGAACATGGAAGCTGAGAACAGAACATGAGTTCCTTAGAAGAGGGGCAAGCCCTCTCAACCACTAAGTCATCTACTCAGCCTCTAACATATATTATGGCTTAGATTAAATCCACAAATTCTTTGAAAGCTACAAATCACCAAAACTCACTTAGAAAAACTGTAGATGATGTTAACATTAATTGTCTTATATCCATTAAGGAAATTGCATTTAGATGTTAAAAGCCTATGAACAAATAAGACTATAGTTCTACTAAAAAAATTACAAAGCAAATTAAAGGAAGAATTAATATGAATTCTACAAAAGCCACTTCAGATAGTATAAGTAGAAAATGTACTTACAAACACTTCTGATGCTGCTGGAGTAATTCTAATAGCAAGACAAGACAATGATTTACAAGGAAAAAATACTGACCATATTCCTCAAGCATGCATTATTAAATCAAGTACAGCAACACATACAAGGATAAGACCACCCCTGTGTGGCAGTGCACAACTTTGTAATTGTATGATTCAGTTGGCTAAGAGAGGAGGATCCCATTTGAGGCTATACTGGACTATACAGCAAGTCAAAAACCAAATTGAAAATATTTTATAACCACATATGGTTTATTCTAGGAATATGTTGGTAAAATAAGCGATATGATTCACAATAGGGTGGAGAAAATTCACATGACTCTCAGAAGATGTATGAAGAAACACCCAAGAAAACTCAACTGCTTTTTGTAATGTCACCTCACAGTAAACAGGATGGAAGGAGACCTCCTGAAGTTACAAGGGCCACAGACAAGAAAATGACAGCCAAGACTATGCCGACAGATGGACCACTTGCCTTCTATGACTTGAACACGTAAGGTTGTCTGCTCTTATCAATCCTACCCAACATTACTTAGGAAGCCTTAGACAGTACAGTGAAATAAGTAAAAGAAAAACTAAGTTCATTTTGGAAAGAAATGTGCTACTGTATATCAGAAGTATGTGATTTGATTTTTCATTTAACAGAGGTTACAATTAAAGGGTTGCCTGAAGTCTAAGAAGAGACTATGGACTTTTAAAATGTATTGAGACTGTGAAAGATTTGGGGGTGTTTGATTTTTGACTAAATATATTTTGCGTGATGATGTGACCACAAGGTTAAGTGGGCAAGGGAGTGGAATGCGGTGGTTTGAATGAGAATGACCACCACAGGTGTTTAACTGGTCCATAGGCGATGGAACTATTTGAGAAGAGTTAAGAAGTGTGGGCCTTGTTGAAGGTATGTCAGACTGCAGGCTTTGAGGTTTCAAACACCTGCCATTCCCTGCTCTCTCATACTCTCTTTCTCTCCCTCCCTCTCTTCTTCCCTCCCCTATCTCTCCTTTCCCCCTCTCCATCTCCATCTCTATCTCTCTTCTCACTTTCCCTCTCCTTCCTACTCTCACTTGCCTTGTGCTGATGAATGGAGATATGGCCTCCTCTATGGCACCCTAACTCCTTGTCTGCTGCCATGCTTCTCACCATGCTAGTTGTGTGTGTGTGTGTGTGTGTGTGTGTGTGTGTGTGTGTGTGTGTGTGTGTAAGAATGAAAAATGGATTGATGGATGGTTATCTCCACTGCAATTTGCAATTCCACTATTGGAGTGACTATTCGATGGAGAGATGGGAAAGATACAGGAACATAGCAGTCAGTGTGTGCGCAGTGGATACAGTAGTAGAAATATGATGGTGGTGACAGGTATAGGAAAAGCCTATGGTGGATGGGATACTATGTTGCTGAGTAGGGCTAACAAGCTGGTGTGCTTGCTACGACTCACTCCTAAATATGCTGCCATGATAATCTTAGTCCTGAGCAATGGCAGGATGTCTGAGATGAAGGACTGATAATTTTCGGGTTAGAACTCTTTGAAGGACCTCTATGGTCTAGGCTGCCCCTGAAGGCCACTTATTCATAGGTGGTTCACTCCCTCTGGCTGTGTTGAAGGCAGAGTGTCATGTGGATGCCCATGGTCCCACAGCAGCCAGAGCCATGTTGCTGTCTCTGGCCTGAGGTACCATCAATGTTACCTCAAAGAGGTTCTTGGTCTGTGTCACTACCTTAAGCCATGTTAATGTTTGGGTCCCTTCACTGGGGCCATACTGATGTGGGTGGCATGGGCTGCCATCTGAGACATGGTGACATTCCAGTCCATGCTGCTGCTGAGACTCATGTCAGGGTCCATGTTCCTACTGCAACCAGGGTCTTTGTTGATGTCCATAACCTATGTTACCAAAGGAGACCATGTAGATGTCAAGATGTCCATAGTCTGTGCTGTAGCCTGAAGCCATGTTGATGCCCAAGGGTTATGCTTCTGCCAGGAAGTCATATTGATGTCAATGGCCTGTGTTGACACCTGAAACCAAGTTGATGTCCAGGTCTGTGCTGCCACGAGGGCCATGTACATGTTCCTACTGAAGCAAAGAGCTGTGTTGATGTCCATAGCATATGCTGATACTAGAGCCCATGTGGGTCTGTGCTGTCTTCAGAAAACATGTGTAATTGCATGATCTATGCTCCCACTGACTTTAAAGGGCAAGGAAGCTACTTTTACCATGGTATTGATGACACAAACTCATAGTTGAGGAAGACAGACATAGAAGGCTTCTGTGACAATCTCTACCCAAACCACTAAAAAATAACAGCTTAGACAGGAAGCCACCAAAGAGAACTCCTAATTTGTGATAAGGATGCTGAAATGTAGCTTTCTACAAGTGATGGCTCCTTGCAGGGGTATGAAGTGCAAATATCTAGTTCTTTGGAAAGTTAGTTATGTCAAATGATGTTTTGCCATGGCATACAGATGAAATGATATCTTCTAAAGCAAACACATGAAAGGCTGCTTTGCTGAAGCAGACACAGGCGAAAGGATGTTGGGATATAGCAGACACATGAAAGGGCACTTGATGAAGGAGTATAAATATGATTCTACAGACAGCAGAAGATGAGCACTGAGCCTTGGTTTGATTAGCGCTGCTTCGCTGTGCTTTGCTGTTCTTTGCTAACAACATGCATGTATTGATTGCTTTACATAGCATCATTGAGCCCAACTTGTAATAACACTGCCATACAAAGAAACTCACCAAAAAACTGCCTGTGAGGTTCCTGAAGCAGCTTGCTGCTTCTGTGGCTTTGCCTCAGGCCAGTTGGCGAGCCTGGCAGTTTCTTCAGGATTGAACTACAGTTGCCTGGTGTTTGTCCACTCAAAGGTCTGGACTGTAGCTGCTGGTTTGTGCCTGGTATCTGCCTGGCTAGAGGACTGCTCTGCAGTTGCTGACTTGCATTTGGTGTTTGCTACAGGACTAAACTGCTGCCAAAGAAGATCAAGCTCGCCCCTGAAGAACTATTGCTGAACATGTCCACTTCCCCCATGTCCTAATAACTTTCATCTTCCACTACCTCTGCTAGGTAGTGGGTAGCTGGGTGGAATTCTTACAAAAAGTGGGTGCAAAAAAATGTATGCCTACAGGATAGGGAAGTTTTCCCCTAGGAAAGCATGGCCACTAGGAGTTTGACCATGCTTCAGTGAGTATATGGGCAACACAAATTGAACTTTTTTGTTTTTTTCTTTTTCTTGTGTTTTTCTTTTATGTGAGGGTAGACAGACCATGAGCATGGGACAGTGGACCTGGGAGAACTGGGAGTAGAGTGAGCTTGAGTTTCATGGTGTGAAATTCCCAAATAATCAATAGGAATATTATGAAAAAAATTAAGGACCGCTCCCCCCAAAATTTGCATGAGACCTGTGCCATGACTTTACTCCTAGGAATGAACAACTGAAAATAATCCAAATGAGCCACAACTGGGACAAATAAACCAGAGTGGCCATACAATGGCATATTATTCATTACAAAAAAACCTGATGAGTTGGGGATTTAGCTCAGTGGTAGAGTGCTTGCCTAGCAAGCTCAAGGCCCTGGGTTTGGTCCCCAGCTCCGAAAAAAAGAAAAAAGAAAAAAAAGTATACATTTAATCTACACAATGGAATATTACTCAGCTATCAAAACAATGCCTTTATGAAATTCATAGGCAAATGGTTGGAACTGGAAAATATCATCCTGAGTGAGGTAACCCAATCACAGAAAAACACACATGGTATGCACTCGTTGATAAGTGACTATTAGCCCAAATGCTTGAATTACCCTAGATGCCTAGAACACATGAAACTCAAGACGCATGATCAAAATGTGAATGCTTCACTCCTTCTTTAAAAGGGGAACAAGAATACCTTTGGCAGGAAATAAAGAGGCAAAGATTAAAACAGACAGAAAAAACACCCATTCGGAGCGTGCCCCACATGTGGCCCATACATATACAGCCACCCAACTAGACAAGATGGATGAAGCAAAGAAGTGCAGGCAGACAGGAGCCGGATGTAGATCTCTCCTGAGAGACACAGCCAGAATACAGCAAATACAGAGGCGAATGCCAGCAGCAAAGCACTGAACTGAGAACAGGACCCCCGTTGAAGGAATCAGAGAAAGAACTGGAAGAGCTTGAAGGGGCTCGAGACCCCATATGAACAACAATGCCAAGCAACAAGAGCTTCCAGGGACTAAGCCACTACCTAAAGACTATACATGGACTGACACTGGACTCTGACCTCATAGGTAGCATTGAATATCCTAGTAAGAGCACCAGTGGAAGGGGAAGTCCTGGGTCCTGCTAAGACTGAACCCCTAGTGAATGTGATTGTTGGGGGGAGGGCGGCAATGGGGGGAGGGTGGGGAGGGGAACACCCATAAGAAGGGGAGGGAGAGGGGTTGAGGGATGTTGGCCTGGAAACCGGGAAAGGGAATAACACTTGAAATGTAAATAAGAAATACTCAAGTTAATAAAAAAAAAAGTATTATTGCAAAAAAAACCTGATGAACTATTAATATATATTATAAAGTGAGTTAACTTCAAATTCTTTTTAGTAAATAAAAGAAGTCAGATTTTTAAAAATGCAGTTAATTCCAGAACACAAAATGTACTGTGGAAAAAGAAAACAGAGAAGAGGAGAGTAGTAATTAGGTCGAGGGTAGGATGCAGTTCCTAAGGTGTTAACCCAGCACAGTTTTAAAGGATCAAGGGAACAATTTCCCACTTTGCTTATAGTGGCATTAAAACAACTCTGCTCATTTTTTTGATGCATAGAACTGTCAGCAACCCGCGGATACCGGCCCGCAGCAGCTCTCTGCTCCCAAACCCCGTGGGAGAGAGACCTCACCGCCTGGTCAGGTGGGCACTCCTGAGGCTGCAGAGAGGAGGAGACCACCAACACTGCCCACCCCTGCCCATATCCCTGGCCCAAGAGGCAACTGTATAAGGCCTCTGGGTTCCTGTAGGGGAGGGCCCAGGAGCGGCAGGACCCCTGTGTCTGAGACACCGCTGGAACCTGAAGGAAACAGACCGGATAAACAGTTCTCTGCACCCAAATCCCGTGGGAGGGAGAGCTAAACCTTCAGAGAGGCGGGCACGCCTGGGAAACCAGAAGAGACTGCACTCTGTGCACATCCAGACGCCAGAGGAAAACACCAAACGCCATCTGGAACCCTGGAGCACGGAGGCTCCCGGAAAGAGCGGCACAGATCTTCCCGGTTGCTGCCGCCACGGAGAGGACTTAGGCAGTACCCCACGAGCAAACTTGAGTCTTGGAACCACAGGTAGGACCAACTTTTCCCCTGCAAGAAACCTGCCTGGTGAACTCAAGACACAGGCCCACAGGAACAGCTGAAGACCTGTAGAGAGGAAAAACTACACGCCCGAAAGCAGAACACTCTGTCCCCATAATTGGCTGAAAGAAAACAGGAAAACAGGTCTACAGCACTCCTGACACACAGGATTATAGGACAGTCTAGCCACAGTCAGAAATAGCAGAACAAAGTAACACTAGAGATAATCTGATGGCGAGAGGCAAGCGCAGGAACCCAAGCAACAGAAACCAAGACTACATGGCATCATCGGAGCCCAATTCTCCCACCAAAGCAAACACGGAATATCCAAACACACCAGAAAAGCAAGATCTAGTTTCAAAATCATATTTGATCATGATGCTGGAGGACTTCAAGAAAGACATAAAGAACTCCCTTAGAGAACAAGTAGAAGCCTACAGAGAGGAATCGCAAAAATCCCTGAAAGAATTCCAGGAAAACACAATCAAACAGTTGAAGGAATTAAAAATGGAAATAGAAGCAATCAAGAAAGAACACATGGAAACAACCCTGGACATAGAAAATCAAAAGAAAAGACAAGGAGCTGTAGATACAAGCTTCACCAACAGAATACAAGAGATGGAAGAGAGAATCTCGGGAGCAGAAGATTCCATAGAAATCATTGACTCAACTGTCAAAGATAATGTAAAGCGGAAAAAGCTACTGGTCCAAAACATACAGGAAATCCAGGACTCAATGAGAAGATCAAACCTAAGGATAATAGGTATACAAGAGAGTGAAGACTCCCAGCTCAAAGGACCAGTAAATATCTTCAACAAAATCATAGGAGAAAACTTCCCTAACCTAAAAAAGAGATACCCATAGGCATACAAGAAGCCTACAGAACTCCAAATAGATGGGACCAGAAAAGAAACACCTCCCGTCACATAATAGTCAAAACACCAAACGCACAAAATAAAGAAAGAATATTAAAAGCAGTAAGGGAAAAAGGTCAAGTAACATATAAAGGCAGACCTATCAGAATCACACCAGACTTCTCGCCAGAAACTATGAAGGCCACAAGATCCTGGACTGATGTCATACAGACCCTAAGAGAACACAAATGCCAGCCCAGGTTACTGTATCCTGCAAAACTCTCAATTAACATAGATGGAGAAACCAAGATATTCCATGACAAAACCAAATTTACACAATATCTTTCTAGAAATCCAGCACTACAAAGGATAATAAAGGGTAAAGCCCAACATAAGGAGGCAAGCTATACCCTATAAGAACCAAGAAACTAATCGTCTTGGCAACAAAACAAAGAGAATGAAAGCACACAAACATAACATCACATCCAAATATGAATATAACAGGAAGCAATAATCACTATTCCTTAATATCTCTCAACATCAATGGCCTCAACTCCCCAATAAAAAGACATAGATTAACAAACTGGATACGCAACGAGGACCCTGCATTCTGCTGCCTACAGGAAACACACCTCAGAGACAAAGACAGACACTACCTCAGAGTGAAAGGCTGGAAAACAACTTTCCAAGCAAATGGTCAGAAGAAGCAAGCTGGAGTAGCCATTCTAATATCAAATAAAATCAATTTCCAACTAAAAGTCATCAAAAAAGATAAGGAAGGACACTTCATATTCATCAAAGAAAAAATCCACCAAGATGAACTCTCAATCCTCATCTTTGATTGGTTTATATACAAGTGTGCAATTTCTAGGCTTGAAAGTAAAATGATGCTATCTGGTGCTGGATAGAGGAGCCTTATTTTTTATTATGGCAGCTTGCTATTTTTGTAACATGGTGATTTGGTTGAACACAATAAAGTACAGTAGTAACTGATCTCCCCTTCTTCCTGGATGAGTGAGGAGATGATTAAATGTTGATGTCAGCATCCATGAGCATATTCAGATGAGCTTCTGCTTCTGTTGAAAAGGATGCTGTGTTTGATTGTGGTCCGAAGCTTTGAAGCACTACTTGGCATCTCCTTCCTTGGAGGTCTCACTGTTTAAACATAACAGATTTGATAGCTTGTTGGTAAGGTGAGGTCCAGCTTGTCTCCACTAGGTCATCTTCATGTGAATCCGGTGGTTATACGGTTTTGTTCTAGGGATATTTCATTTTTTTAATAACGGTTTTAGCTGACATTCATGGAGAGAATGAATCCTTAGAACTGTGCCACTAGTGAAAGGAAATCCTGTCTAGAGTATGTTTCTTTACAAAGCTGTGTCACACCATCCTTTGGGCCCTCTGCTGGAAAAGTAGAATCAAGTCTCAAATAATGCCTTTTAAATTGTATCCTCTACTATTATAGATGTAGGACAGTACTGTATCATACCTCTGTGGATGTAAAATAGCTTGTACCTGCTTAAAAAAAAGAATTGACAAATTGACATCATAAAACTACAAAGCTTCTGTAAGGCAAAGGCTACTGTCATTAGGACAAAATGTCAACCAATAGATTGGGGAAAGATCTTTACCAATCCTACATCCAATAGAGGATTAATATCCAAAATATACAAAGAACTCAAGAAGTTAGACTCCAGAGAGCCAAATAACCCTATTAAAAAGTGGGGTACAGAGCTAAACAAAGAATTCTCAACTGAGGAATGGCTGAGAATTACATAAAGAAATGTTCAACATCCTTAGTCATCAGGGAAATGCAAATCAAAACAACCCTGAGATTCCACCTCACACCAGTGAGAATGGCTAAGATCAAAACTCAGGTGACTACAGATGCTGGCGAGGATGTGGAAAAAGAGGAACACTCCTCAACTGTTGGTGGGATTGCAAACTGGTACAACCACTCTGGAAATCAGTCTGGAGGTTCCTCAGAAAATTGGACATTGAACTACCTGAGGACCCAGCTATACCACTCCTGGCCATATACCCAAATGATGTTCCAACATATGACAAGGACACATGTTCCACTATGTTCATAGCAGCCTTTTTTTTATAATAAGCAGAAGCTGGAAAGAACCCAGATGCCCTTCAACAGAGGAACGGATACATCTACACAATGGAATATTACTCAGCTATTAAAAAACAATGACTTCTTGAAATTCTTAGGCAAATGGATGAAAGAAAATATTGGGGTGAGTGAAGTAACCCAATCACAAAAGAATATGGGTGGTATGCACTCACTGATAAGCTGATATTCACTCAAAAGCTGCAAATACCAAGTTACCCTTCAAAAACCACATGACGCTTAAGAAGAAGGAAGACCAAAGTCTGGGTACATCAGACCTGCTTGGAAGGGGGAACAAAAATACTCATAGCAGGAAATGTGGAGACAAAGTGTAGAGCCAAAACTTAAGGACAGGCCATTCAAAGTCTGCCCCACCTGTGGGATCCATCCCCTATACAGATACCAAACACAGACAATGTTGCTGATGCTAAGAAGTGCATGCTGACAGGAGCCTGATAAAGCTGTCTCCTGAGAGGCTCCTCCGGAGCCTGACAAATACAGAGGTGAATACTTGCAGCCAACCTTTGAACTGAGAACTTGGTCCCCAATAGAGGAGTTAGAGAACTGACTGCAGAATCTGACTGGGTTTGCAACCCCATAGGAAGAACAACAATATCAACCAACCAGACCCCCTAGGACTCTGAGGGACTAAACCACCATCTGAAGAGAGCACAGGGATATACCTATGGCTCCAACTGCATATATAGCAGAGGATGTCCTTGTTGGGCATCAATGGGAGGAGAAGCCCTTGGTCCTGCCAAGGCCTAATGCCCCAGTGTAGGGGAATATCAGGGCGGGGAGTTAAGAAGGGGTGGGCTGGTTTGTGATAGAACACCCTCATATAAGCTGGGGGAGGTGAAATGAGATTAGGAGTTTGTGGACAGGAAACAAGGAAAGGAGATATCATTTAAAATATAAATTAAAAATATCCAATAAAAAAAAACAGATAAAACATTACATATGATTTATAGCACATAGCAATAGCTTATAGCCTATATAAATGCTATCATTTATTACATGTTATATATTTTATTATATGTATTTGTATATATACATACACATAGATCAGGCTCACCTGAAACCTACAAACTTACACACACACACACACACACACACACACACACACACACAACACTGCAGTTTCATTAGTGTTTTTTAAAGGTAGCCATAGAATTTCAAGCAGTCCTTTTTTCTGTTTTTTTTTTGTTTTGTTTTCTCTTTTAGTGACAATTGTTTTGTTGTTTGTCATGTGCTACATATTGTGAACATGTGCAAAGTGGCGAAATCTCTACCAAGCGAAACAGATTAAAAAAAATCAAAAGTTAATATAGTAATAAAAGCATTAAGGACCAATAGCTGAAAGGATAGCAAGTAACTTTTGAGTGGTTGGACGCTCTGTCACAAGTAGTGGTCTAGGAATCTCAAAAGTGATTTCAAAAAGGGGGACTGGAGTGAAGACTGAACAATTAAGAGTATGTAGCTTTGTGCTCTTCCTGAGGATCCAGGTTCAATTCCCAGCACCTATATAGTGGCTTACATTCATACTTAACTCTAAGTTCAGGGGCTCTATTGTCCTCTTTTGTCTTCCTTAAACAGGAGACATACATGTATTACAGAGATATACATATAGGCAAAATAATTCTACATCTAAAATATAATTAAGTTAAATTAAAAGAGTAGGCTGTCACAAAGCAGAGGAAGGGTATTTCAGATCCAGGACTCATTATGAAAGTCACAGTCACAGAAGCAGCTTGGGGTACTCAACAGGAACTATACAAGATTTTTAAGGAGGGGAAGGATGCAGTCAAATTTGCATTTCAGGATAATCACATGAAAGCAGTGATATCACCAGCAAAATCTGGGACTCTTGTGTCTCAGTGTACTTCTCTATTACTGTAATAAAATACTAACTAAAAAAAAAAAAAAGAACTGTCAGCAAGATTTAAAGGTTACTATTTTTCTCTTTGTAGGGATAGTAGCAGGTATTACACTTAGGATCTCATGGACGTTAGCTTAGAACTCTACTTAATTGTCTTTCCTTAGTAACTTTAGAGTTCCTCCCTGGCTGATTACCAGGGGAGCCTTGCTAGGCTCACTTCTACACTTTTCAGTTTACAAATGATTTTGAAGTGATGTAGCCAGAAAGGATAGCCAGATGCCAGTTTGAATAATGAGGTTGGCTATATTTAGGTTTCTTTATTCTACTTTAACATATAAAAGGTATAAGAGTTTGGGCACATTCTATAATTCCACTGCCCTCAGTAGTCTTGTGAAATTAAGATAAATAGAGAATTATCTATTTCATGGTGTTTCTGTGAAGATAAATAATTCATAATTCTAGAATTTCTAAAGCTATGCCCAAAAGGAAGCATGGAATATCAGGTGTTAGCAAGACTAATCGAAAACTATCTTTAGTTCAACATTAGTGATCCATGAAAAGGTTTGGGAACTATACTTACTATCATACTGGGTAGTATTGAGTTTATTTTTCCACCCTTAAGCACTCAAAGCATCTCATCGGTAATGAGTACATACATTAGTCCTTCAGAGAATGCCATAAATTAGTCAGCAAGAGTTGTGAAGAATAGTGGTGAATATTTGTTAAGACCTGAATACATGTTATAAAATAGGGGCAACCTGATGGGGCCAGGGTGACTATGGAGAAGGAAACATCTATCAACAGTAGAATAAACACTGGCAATGTAGTGAAGAGGTGTGATGGCTTACTAGACAGTGGAGCACAGTCACTAGTGTTACCAGTATATTACAGAATATGGAGAGAACTAAGCAGTCCTCAACACCCCCCCCCCAAAACCCATACTATTCAATTAATATAAAATTCAAAGATAGGCAAGACTAAATTAGATTTTCAATGGATAATATATGCATGCAAACGATAAACTTGGGATCATGATAGAACCAATGAATGGTGACTTACACAGTCAGCTCTGAAGGTATTAGGCATGTTAGATTATTTTGCAATGTGGATATATATGAGGTCAGAGAAAAGAGAGGTATATTTTGGATATCTGCCTTATAACTGATATTTAAAAATAATAAAACCACTAAAAGTATAAATAGGATCCAGGAAGCCATCTAGTCCCAGCAGAAGGTCTTCTACGTTGTGGATAACGGGAATTAAAATTAATAAGGTTGGTGCTCAGTCTACTTTTTGAACTCTGAATGGCATCAGATTGGCTCTTGGCCCCTCTTGTAAGCTTAAAAATCTCACCTTCCGACTCCTGAGGCTGCAGAGCAGAAGAGACCACCAACACTGCTCACCCCTGCCCACATCCCTGGCCCAAGAGGAAACTGTATAAGGCCTCTGGGCTCCCGTGGGGGAGGGCCCAGGAGCGGCAGGACCCCTGCCTGAGACACCGCCGGAACCTGAAAGAAACAGACCGGATAAACAGTTCTCTGCACCCAAATCCCGTGGGAGGGAGAGCTAAACCTTCAGAGAGGCAGACAAGCCTGGGAAACCAGAAGAGACTGCTCCCTGCACACACATCTCGGATGCCAGAGGAAAAAGCTTAAGACCATCTGGAACCCTGGTGCACTGAAGCTCCCGGAACGGCGGCACAGGTCTTCCTGGTTGCTGCCGCTGCAGAGAGCCCGTGGGCAGCACCCCACGAGTGAACTTGAGCCTCAGGACCACAGGTAAGACCAAATTTTCTGCTGCAAGAAAGCTGCCTGGTGAACTCAAGACACAGGCCAACAGGAACAGCTGAAGACCTGTAGAGAGGAAAAACTACACGCCCGAAAGCAGAACACTCTGTCCCCATAACTGACTGAAAGAGAGGAAAACAAGTCTACAGCACTCCTGACACACAGGCTTATAGGACAGTCTAGCCACTGTCAGAAATAGCAGAACAAAGTAACACTAGAGATAATCTGATGGCGAGAGGCAAGCACAGGAACCCAAGCAACAGAAACCAAGACTACATGGCACCATCGGAGCCCAATTCTCCCATCAAAACAAACATGGAATATCCAAACACACCAGAAAAGCAATATCTAGTTTCAAAATCATTTTTGATCATGATGCTGGAGGAATTCAAGAAAGACGTGAAGAACTCCCTTAGAGAACAAGTAGAAGCCTACAGAGAGGAATCGCAAAAATGCCTGAAAGAATCGCAAAAATCCCTGAAAGAATTCCAGGAAAACATAAATAAACAAGTAGATGCCCATAGAGAGGAGACACAAAAATCCCTGAAAGAATTCCAGGAAAACATAAATAAACAAGTAGAAGCCCATAGAGAGGAGACACAAAAATCCCTGAAAGAATTCCAGGAAAACACAATCAAACAGTTGAAGGAATTAAAAATGGAAATAGAAGCAATCAAGAAAGAACACATGGAAACAACCCTGGATATAGAAAACCAAAAGAAGAGACAAGGAGCTGTAGATACAAGCTTCACCAACAGAATACAAGAGATGGAAGAGAGAATCTCAGGAGCAGAAGATTCCATAGAAATCATTGACTCAACTGTCAAAGATAATGTAAAGCGGAAAAAGCTACTGGTCCAAAACATACAGGAAATCCAGGACTCAATGAGAAGATCAAACCTAAGGATAATAGGTATAGAAGAGAGTGAAGACTCCCAGCTCAAAGGACCAGTAAATATCTTCAATAAAATCATAGAAGAAAACTTCCCTAACCTAAAAAAAGAGATACCCATAGACATACAAGAAGCCTACAGAACTCCAAATAGATTGGACCAGAAAAGAAACACCTCCCGTCACATAATAGTCAAAACACCAAACGCACAAAATAAAGAAAGAATATTAAAAGCAGTAAGGGAAAAAGGTCAAGTAACATATAAAGGCAGACCTATCAGAATCACACCAGACTTCTCGCCAGAAACTATGAAGGCCACAAGATCCTGGACTGATGTCATACATACCCTAAGAGAACACAAATGCCAGCCCAGGTTACTGTATCCAGCAAAACTCTCAATTAACATTGATGGAGAAACCAAGATATTCCATGACAAAACCAAATTTACACAATATCTTTCTACAAATCCAGCACTACAAAGGATAATAAATGGTAAAGCCCAACATAAGGAGGCAAGCTATACCCTAGAAGAAGCAAGAAACTAATCGTCTTGGCAACAAAACAAAGAGAATGAAAGCACACAAACATAACATCACATCCAAATATGAATATAACAGGAAGCAATAATCACTATTCCTTAATATCTCTCAACATCAATGGCCTCAACTCCCCAATAAAAAGACAAAGATTAACAAACTGGATACGCAACGAGGACCCTGCATTCTGCTGCCTACAGGAAACACACCTCAGAGACAAAGACAGACACTACCTCAGAGTGAAAGGCTGGAAAACAACTTTCCAAGCAAATGGTCAGAAGAAGCAAGCTGGAGTAGCCATTCTAATATCAAATAAAATCAATTTCCAACTAAAAGTCATCAAAAAAGATAAGGAAGGACACTTCATATTCATCAAAGGAAAAATCCACCAAGATGAACTCTCAATCCTAAATATCTATGCCCCAAATACAAGGGCACTACATACGTAAAAGAAACCTTACTAAAGCTCAAAACACACATTGCACCTCACACAATAATAGTGGGAGATTTCAACACCCCACTCTCATCAATGGACAGATCATGGAAATAGAAATTAAACAGTGATGTCGACAGAATAAGAGAAGTCATGAGCCAAATGGACTTAACAGATATTTATAGAACATTCTATCCTAAAGCAAAAGGATATACCTTCTTCTCAGCTCCTCATGGCACTTTCTCCAAAATTGACCATATAATTGGTCAAAAAATGGGCCTCAACAGGTACAGAAAGATAGAAATAATCCCATGCGTGCTATCGGACCACCACAGCCTAAAACTAGTCTTCAATAACAATAAGGGAAGAATGCCCACATATACGTGGAAATTGAACAATGCTCTACTCAATGATAACCTGGTCAAGGAAGAAATAAAGAAAGAAATTAAAAACTTTTTAGAATTTAATGAAAATGAAGGTACAACATACCCAAACTTATGGGACACAATGAAAGCTGTGCTAAGAGGAAAACTCATAGCGCTGAGTGCCTGCAGAAAGAAACAGGAAAGAGCATATGTCAGCAGCTTGACAGCACACCTAAAAGCTCTAGAACAAAAAGAAGCAAATACACCCAGGAGGAGTAGAAGGCAGGAAATAATCAAACTCAGAGCTGAAATCAACCAAGTAGAAAGAAAAAGGACCATAGAAAGAATCAACAGAACCAAAAGCTGGTTCTTTGAGAAAATCAACAAGATAGATAAACCCTTAGCCAGACTAACGAGAGGACACAGAGAGTGCGTCCAAATTAACAAAATCAGAAATGAAAGGGAGACATAACTACAGATTCAGAGGAAATTCAAAAAATCATCAGATCTTACTATAAAAACCTATATTCAACAAAACTTGAAAATCTACAGGAAATGGACAATTTCCTAGACACATACCAGGTATCGAAGTTAAATCAGGAACAGATAAACCAGTTAAACAACCCCATAACTCCTAAGAAAATAGAAGCAGTCATTAAAGGTCTCCCAACCAAAAAGAGCCCAGGTCCAGACGGGTTTAGTGCAGAATTCTATCAAACCTTCATAGAAGACCTCATACCAATATTATCCAAACTATTCCACAAAATTGAAACAGATGGAGCACTACCGAATTCCTTCTACGAAGCCACAATTACTCTTATACCTAAACCACACAAAGACACAACAAAGAAAGAGAACTTCAGACCAATTTCCCTTATGAATATCGACGCAAAAATACTCAATAAAATTCTGGCAAACCGAATTCAAGAGCACATCAAAACAATCATCCACCATGATCAAGTAGGCTTCATCCCAGGCATGCAGGGATGGTTTAATATACCAAAAACCATCAACGTGATCCATTATATAAACAAACTGAAAGAACAAAACCACATGATCATTTCATTAGATGCTGAGAAAGCATTTGACAAAATTCAACACCCCTTCATGATAAAAGTCCTGGAAAGAATAGGAATTCAAGGCCCACACCTAAACATAGTAAAAGCCATATACAGCAAACCAGTTGCTAACATTAAACTAAATGGAGAGAAACTTGAAGCAATCCCACTAAAATCCGGGACTAGACAAGGCTGCCCACTCTCTCCCTACTTATTCAATATAGTTCTTGAAGTTCTAGCCAGAGCAATCAGACAACAAAAGGAGATCAAGGGGATACAGATTGGAAAAGAAGAGGTCAAAATATCACTATTTGCAGATGACATGATAGTATATTTAAGTGATCCCAAAAGTTCCACCAGAGAACTACTAAAGCTGATAAACAACTTCAGCAAAGTGGCTGGGTATAAAATTAACTCAAATAAATCAGTTGCCTTCCTCTATACAAAAGGGAAACAAGCCGAGAAAGAAATTAGGGAAACGACACCCTTCATAATAGACCCAAATAATATAAAGTACCTCGGTGTGACTTTAACCAAGCAAGTAAAAGATCTGTACAATAAGAACTTCAAGACACTGAGGAAAGAAATTGAAGAAGACCTCAGAAGATGGAAAGATCTCCCATGCTCATGGATTGGCAGGATTAATATAGTAAAAATGGCCATTTTAACCAAAAGCAATCTACAGATTCAATGCAATCCCCATCAAAATACCAATCCAATTCTTCAAAGAGTTAGACAGAACAATTTGCAAATTCATCTGGAATAACAAAAAACCCAGGATAGCTAAAGCTATCCTCAACAATAAAAGGACTTCAGGGGGAATCACTATCCCTGAACTCAAGCAGTATTACAGAGCAATAGTGATAAAAACTGCATGGTATTGGTACAGAGACAGACAGATAGACCAATGGAATAGAATTGAAGACCCAGAAATGAACCCACACACCTATGGTCACTTGATTTTTGACAAAGGAGCCAAAACCATCCAATGGAAAAAAGATAGCATTTTCAGCAAATGGTGCTGGTTCAACTGGAGGGCAACATGTAGAAGAATGCAGATCGATCCATCCTTATCACCCTGTACAAAGCTTAAGTCCAAGTGGATCAAGGACCTCCACATCAAACCAGACACACTCAAACTGATAGAAGAAAAACTAGGGAAGCATCTGGAACACATGGGCACTGGAAAAAATTTCCTAAACAAAACACCAATGGCTTACGCTCTAAGATCAAGAATCGACAAATGGGATCTCATAAAACTGCAAAGCTTCTGTAAGGCAAAGGACACTGTGGTTAGGACAAATCGGCAACCAACAGATTGGGAAAAGATCTTTACCAATCCTACAACAGATAGAGGCCTTATATCCAAAATATACAAAGAACTCAAGAAGTTAGACCGCAGGGAAACAAATAACCCTATTAAAAAATGGGGTTCATAGCTAAACAAAGAATTCACAGCTGAGGAATGCCGAATGGCTGAGAAACACCTAAAGAAATGTTCAACATCTTTAGTCATAAGGGAAATGCAAATCAAAACAACCCTGAGATTTCACCTCACACCAGTGAGAATGGCTAAGATCAAAAACTCAGGTGACAGCAGATGCTGGCAAGGATGTGGAGAAAGAGGAACACTCCTCCATTGTTGGTGGGATTGCAGACTGGTACAACCATTCTGGAAATCAGTCTGGAGGTTCCTCACAAAATTGGACATTGAACTGCCTGAGGATCCAGCTATACCTCTCTTGGGCATATACCCAAAAGATTCCTCAACTTACAAAAGAGACACGTGCTCCACTATGTTCATCGCAGCCTTATTTATAATAGCCAGAAGCTGGAAAGAACCCAGATGCCCTTCAACAGAGGAATGGATTCAGAAAATGTGGTACATCTACACAATGGAATATTACTCAGCTATCAAAAACAACGAGTTTATGAAATTCGTAGGCAAATGGTTGGAACTGGAAAATATCATCCTGAGTGAGCTAACCCATTCACAGAAAGACATACATGGTATGTACTCATTGATAAGTGGCTATTAGCCCAAATGCTTGAATTACCCTAGATCCCTAGAACAAACGAAACTCTAGACAGATGATCAAAATGTGAATGCTTCTCTCCTTCTTTAAATGAGGAAAAAGAATACCCTTGGCAGGGAAGGGAGAGGCAAAGATTAAAACAGAGACTGAAGGAACACCCATTCAGAGCCTGCCCCACATATGACCCATACATATACAGCCACCCATTTAGAGAAGATGGACGAAGCAAAGAAGTGCAGGCCTACAGGAACCGGATGTAGATCGCTCCTGAGAGACACAGCCAGAATACAGCAAATACAGAGGCGAATGCCAGCAGCAAACCACTGAACTGAGAATAGGCCCCCGTTGAAGGAATCAGAGAAAGAACTGGAAGAGCTTGAAGGGGCTCGAGACCCCAAAAGTACAACAATGTCAAGCAACCAGAGCTTCCAGGGACTAAGCCACTACCTAAAGACTATACATGGACTGACCCTGGACTCTGACCCCATAGGTAGCAATGAATATCCTAGTAAGAGCACCAGTAGAAGGGGAAGCCCTGGGTCCTGCTAAGACTGAACCCCCAGTGAACTAGACTATGGGGGGAGGGCGGCAATGGGGGTAGGGTTGGGAGGGGAACACCCATAAGGAAAGGGAGGGGGGAGGGGGATGTTTGCCCGGAAACCGGGAAAGGGAATAACAATTGAAATGTACATAAGAAATACTCAAGTTAATAAAAAAAAAAGAAAGCTTCAAAATAAAAATCTCACCTTCCTCAGTATACAAAGATAAATAGTGGCAGTCATGAGTACAGACAAATGGTCACCAGGGAAGGTATTGAATCCTCCAAGAGGAATGTTACCTCTGACACCTAGCTACCTGGGCCACAGGATCAGCCATAAGGGAAAAATGAGGTGTTGATATCCAGGAGTTGTCTGTCAATATTAAAGACTTTCTTCTCACAATTGAAGCCCTTATTCCAGTTGACAAATGACACCCCACTGAAAAGGAGGTAGGAATTCTTTCTACGATGCAGGATAGGGCAGGAGTAGAGCTTGGTTGGTCATCAGTGTGGAAATGGAAGCGATGGAGTGAGGATAAACCAAAGGAATGTACTTTATGAAGATCAGAATGAGATTCAGGCTGAGAGATTGTAAGTTCAGACACTGGGAGTTTATCTCCTGTGTCTGAAATCTGCCCCAGACATTCCTTGGTTTGTTGCTTTCTTTGAAAACTGCTGTCAAGGAAATAAAATGCCAGCTAACTAGGAGCAAATGAGAATCAAAAGGTTTAATATTCTTTTTGAGCAGACTGTATATGGCAAAGAGAAGGGTTGGTCTAAGTTCCTTATTTTTAATAAAAAACAATTAATCACCCAAGGATGCTGAGGATGAAGTATATATTGATCAAGGCTAAAGCAGAGGAATACTAGAATATTGTAGCAGATAAATCTTGAGCCTCAACAGCTTTATGAAACTGATTTTAAAATAATCAAAAATTTTAAATAATTTGGCCAAGAACTTATAGTGAAACTAGGATGCCAACAGAACTTTCTGGACACAAACCAGAAATGACAGGTAAGAAATACACTTGGTAAAAAAGATGAGGTGTCTTTAAAAGCCCTTACCAGAGCTAGTCAGAAGAGATTAGTATTATCTCAGGAAGTGCTTTCTGGACTAATGAGAGACAGGGAGGGAAGGCTGCTCCCTAGTAAGGACAGGGCCGTTGTAGCTTTCCAAGAGGACATGGGAATAGAGCCTTGTGGAAATCAAAGAAAGGGACAGTTTTTCCGTAAACTGGAAAGACTCGTTATTGCATATTTGGACTTAGTCATCTAGGACATCAATTAAATTCACAGTTTTGTCCCTAAATCATCGTGACACTAATGTCCCAGAAACAGGTCTATTTTTTTCCTCCTGCATTTATTGATTTGTCTTATTACTTCATGTCTTGTATCCAAAACATTTAGTGTTTCCTTCTCCAGCACGTGTTCCCCAAAGGCTAGCAGTGCATTTGGGGGTCTTCTTGTTCCAGGGACAGAATGAGTGTAGGAGTTGAGAGTCCCAGCTAGAAGCCTCCTCTTCTGTGAAAGGTCAGCCGGGTTAAATACATTAAGAAAGGAATTTAAAAGTGCGGTGGAGAGGGAAGTGCCATTCAGCTTCTGAACTGCAGCTCTCCTGTAGGAAGGCCCTGGAATTGTGAAATGTAGAGACCATGGTTTTTCCAGAAAATGCCTTTATGGGGGACCTTAGGACTTAAGTTCCTCCAGTGGGCTCAGTGTGGGATGTGTGTGATGTGGGTCAAATATGAGTGCACACCAGTCCTTTTGTTTTCTCGCTGTGACAGACAGTGCTTTTTCATGTAAGCTACAGTAGGCGGGCCTGAAGACAAATGGCTTGCAATTCAGTTTCAGTGGGGATGGTGTGGTAGGGAGATGTTAGGAGTGATAGGTGTGTCCTGTAAATCAGAGAAGGTCTGCATTATCTTAAAGGGACAATGACGATTCATTGTATTGATGATAATTATTTGGAGTTCTGAAACTTTTCATTTTTCCCAAGGCCTGAAATCCTTATTTTGAGTGAATATTTTCTAATTAAAAAAAAGAAAGTTAATCTTGGGTCCAAGTTTTTATAAAACAATATATGAGCCAAATGAAGCATGTACTCAGCATGACTCTTTCCCGGAGGCAACTGTTTGGACCCTGAGGCTTAGTCTAATATCAGAAACCTGGTCTTGCAGGCAGCTCTGATTTTGGTCTCTAGGGACTTGACTAGCTGCCACCCCTGGCCAGATTACCTTTCTTGGCTGAACTCTCTCTAGCCCTCTGTAGCCCCTGCTCTTTTTCCACACACTTTTGTAATTACATTTGAAGTATTTCATTCCTCCTAGACTATAAATCTATTGGGGGAGGGAACTATTTCTGCATTAGTTGCTGCTACTCAGCCCCCTGCAACTTGACTCCCACTGACTGGGAGCTCTATAGAAGAGGATTACTGGGCAGTCTTCATGGGAGAAGTTGAGTGAACAGATTTGTAGAGATTCAACTTGGGATGCAGTCATATAGACTTGTAATAAACAATTCACATATAACATTACTTGAATA
This sequence comes from Rattus norvegicus, assembly GCF_021556685.1. Lineage (NCBI taxonomy): Eukaryota > Metazoa > Chordata > Mammalia > Rodentia > Muridae > Rattus > Rattus norvegicus. The sequence goes on along the minus strand of NC_141540.1, from coordinate 83,956,247 downwards.
GAAAAATAATAAAAGGGCTAAGTGATGCTATAACCTGCATTATTAGATTTCCTGTAACATAAATGCCATTGTTTAAATCCTAAAACAGAACTAGTTGACAGTGGTAATTAATAGTAGGTCTAAATAAGTAAATAATTTGTTCCAGGAATACTTGATAATATTGCACAACATTTCTCCTTCATATAGTTTTGCACTCATCACTCTATTGGATATTAAATGAGTTTTACTTTTATTAACATGTGTTTTAAAATTCATAAACTCTGAAGAGATGAGACTGCATCCAATAAACAATAGCAGTTTGGTGAGAAAGATGACTCTGGTTAAAAGTTGCTTGATGAGTACCTGAGTCTAGATCCCTCCACCCATATGAAAAGCTGAATATGACCTTGGGTATAGCTGTAACCACACTGCTGTAGGAGGGAGGGGTAGATACAGGATTGCTGGGACTTTCTGGCCACCAGCCTAGCTTCATGTTCAGGGAGACACTGGTTCAAAGGAGACAAAGAAGAAACTGATAGAGCATGTCTTAGTTGCTTGAAAAGTAATTTTGATTACTTAGTAACTGTTGCTGACACAAAATATTCTGACCTAGAGCTGGAGGTAGAAAGGGCTCATTTGGAGTCAGAGCCCGAGAGTATATGTAGTTTATCCTAGTGAGGAAAGCCTGTCTTCGGCAGCTTCGGGAGTGTCATGGCGCCTGCAGCCAGGAAATAGAGAATGATAAATATTGGTGATTTTCTTCTTCTGCAGTCAAGCCCAAAGGGCGGGATGGCCAACGATTAGGATGGTCTTTCCACCTCAGCTGACCTAATCAATCAAGATAATGCTCTCACAGGCAACCCTAGAAACTAAGAATGTAAATAATGTCAACAGGTATGCCAAGAGACCTGCCTCTGAGGGGATTTCAGATTCTATGAAGTTGACTGTCAGCAGTAGTGTTCATGTAGCAGTCAACTGGTGATCTTATTTGCCCTTTACACATGTGCACACATGCACACGTGTGAATGTGAATGTTCGCTGCTGCCTTTTGATAATGTCAAGCTTTTTTTTTTTCCTTTATGTTTTCATGTTCTCTAGTAACACTTCTCTGGTTATCCTGCTGCCATTACTTCAGGACATCCTTTTCTTTTCTGTTAAGATGGAATTGTGGTAGTGGAGTATCAAACTTGATTTGTTCTTCTCAGGTCCCCATTTCGTGGATTCTCAGCTTCAAACCAAGGCAAGGACATCAATCTACATGTATGTATATATGTATATACATATACACATATATTTTTTAAACAGATTTTTTTTTACATTTATATGTTGGCATCTTATTCACCAGCAAGGGCACTTTTGTTTTAATTTAAATAACAGCATCACTTCTCTTTATTCCCAAATCCTAAAGAGAAGGTAGTAAACACTTTATAGGCTAACAGCTACAGAGAGCATTGCTCTTGGGCAGACATACTTAACAAGTGGGTAAGGAGGGCAATGCAGTATAAGAATTCTGAAAGCTAAAGCTTTATTGAGGTCCTAGGCATAATCCATGGAGGTTGAGATCTCTATGTCTTAGTTAGGGTTTTATTGCTCTGAAGAGACACTATGGCTATGGCAATTCTTCTAAATGAAAACATTTAATTGGGGCTGGTTTACAAGAGGTTCAATTCCTTATCATTGTCTTAGTCGGGGTTTCTATCCCTGCACAAAACATCATGATCAAGAAGCAAGTTGGGGAAGAAAGGGTTTATTCAGCTTACGCTTCCACATTGCTGTTCATCACCAAAGGAAGTCAGGACTGGAAGTCAAGCAGGTCAGGAAGCAGGAATTGATGCAGAGGCTGTGGAGAAATGTTAGTTACGGGCTTGTTTCCCCTGGTTTGCTCAGCTTGCTCTTTTATAGAACCCAGGATGACCAGCCCAGAGACGGCACCACCCACAAAGGGCCCTCCCCCCTTGATCATTAATTGAGAAAATGCCTTACAGCTGGATCTCATGGAGGCATTTCCTCAAGGGAGGAGGTTCCTTTCTCTGTGATAACTCCAGCTTGTCAAGTTGACACACAAAACCAGCCAGTACAATTATTATGGTGAGAAGCATCATAGTGTCCAGCAGACATGGTGTTGGAGGAGCCAGAAGTTCTATATCTTGATTCCTCAGGAGACCGTGTGTCACACTGGGCATAGATTGAGCTTGTATGATCTTAAAGTCAGCCTTCACAGTGACACAGTTCCTTCAATAAGGTCACACTTATTCCAACAAAGCTGCATGTCATAATAGCACCACACCCTATGGGCCAAGCATTCAAACACATGAATCTATGGGGACCATTCCTATTTAAACCACCATACTCTAATTGATGGATTTCCATGAAACCAGCACCAACTCCATGGAGGGGCGCTGTAACTGTGAGGTGCTTCTGGCAATGTTTCACAATAGCAGGTTGGTGGCCTTGTCTGGTTTACCTTTTAGCTCTCTAAAGCTATCTATCATTTTGTGCTTGCAAATGTGTTTTAGTAGTCCAACTTGTTCAGGTTTTTTGCAGAAATTAAATGTATAAGTTACTCATGCCACATTGTTCATTCCTAAACACTCCATAGCACTTTGGATATAATAGTAAGTGAAGGATCTTTGTATAAACCCCCAGTGCTAACATTGTCCTGAATAATTGGTAAGAATTCATTTTTATTTCTTTCAACTGCTAGGACAATATTTTTTCTTTTTTTGTGAGCTGACAGTGGGAGAATTGTGGTGTTTTTACATTGAACTTTTGTTAATGCAATTAGTAATGTGCTTTGAGTATATGACTATAAATCTTTGAATTATATAATTAGCAAAAAAAATAAAGCTCCTTTTCTCAAGGAAAATGATTTAAAACTATATACTGTTTCTTTGTGTGTTTATTGTTTTGAGTTTGACTTTCCTCAGACAGTGGTCTCAGGTAGCCCAACCTGGCTTCAAACTTGCTATATAGGTGATGCTAGCCTTGAACGCCCAATTCTCCTGGATACATCTTCTAAGTGCAAATATTTTAAGTTTGTGCCGCCATTCCCAGGATAGACACATTTTACCTGTGACCTCAGAAATGGATTACAAACAAGGATCAGTCTTGTAAATAAATATTCATGACCTGCTTAACTTTTCTTAGTTTCAGGAAAGACTTTTCTAAACATGAACAAAACAAAATGAGTCCTTTCATTTGCATGAGTTTTATTGCAACCCATACTGGACCCCCAACAGCTGCAGCGTGGAGATTTACCTTCCTCAGACTTTTGATTAACTCTTCCAAAGTTTGTAAGTTTAAGGTCCCTATGCTACTGTGACCACTCATTGTTCTCACCCTTAGCACACTGTCAAAGTAAAGAGAGGAATTCTTTTGGCCTGAATTTCAAAAGGATGATTTTATGGAAGCCTAATATTAATATCTTTTCTATGGCTAGCAACAATAATGGTATGCATATATCTAAAGAGGTAAACTCTTTCATTTCCTGAGAAGCTGGTTGTCCTACTAAATGCTTCTGTGGTCATTTAAAACAATTACTTGGGTTTTCATTATGAAAGTCCTAATGTTGTACATAAGCACATCACACACGCACCTTTTAAAAATAATGTTGTGTACAGTGTGCATAACATTTTCAAATTTAACATTTTTATTGTTATCATAGTATGTTTATAGACTGAGTAGAAATTTATACAAATTATATCTGTACAATTATGGGTGCAGAAACAAATGAGCAAAATCTGCTCTTATTTGAATATGATTATCAGCCCTCTTTGGTATTTTCTGAAATTTCAGTAGAATGTGGAACTCAAGAAGATGTTTTGATTTGAAGTTCCATTTTTCAAAACTCCTAAGAGCAGAAAACGAGATACTATCATTCTGCTAAAGGAGCATGCCAATAAAATGACTCCCAGTGACATTCTGCTGTACCCATAGGTCACCGTCTTGTTGGTTATCAGAGATGCTTCTCCTGCAGTGGACGGGAACAAATACAGAGACCCACAGCTGGACCACATGCAGAGATTTAGAGACCTTTGAACACTCCGTCCTAAGTGGGACGTCTCTTCCCTCAATCTCTTCCTGCAGCGGACTCTGTGGAAGAGGAGGCAAAAGGTTTTAAGAGCCAGAGGGGAGGGAAGGAAATGGTGCTTTCCAGACACAGCAGTACTGATGCAAGTAAGGACTCAGAGATTGTAGCAGCACAAAGTCTCCCCAGGTCCAGTTCAGCTGGAGTACCAGCTCTGAGGTACCTCCTCAGCCCCAGCGCAACTGAAAAGTGCTACAAAGGAAAAGTTGGTTTTCTCCAAAGGAGTCTCGCTCTGTATACAAATCACACTTAAGGGAAGCCTATACTCAACAGTTAGTGAGTTCACAAAAAGAGCTAAATGGTACTTGGTGAGATGTGTTGTCTCATAATGTTGTTTGGGCATTTTTTTTAAGACTAGCTTGTCTTTTACTTATCTATTAATGTCTTAGTTAGGGTTTTGCTGTTGTGAAAAGACACCATGACCAAGGCAACTCGTATAAAGGACAACATTTAATTGAGGCTGGCTTATAGATTCAGAGGTTCCGTCCATTATCATCAAGGTGGGAACATCGCAGCATTCCGGCAGGCAGCAGATGGAACTGAGTTCTACATCTTCATCCGAAGGCTGACAGCAGAATACTGGTTTCCAGGCAGCTAGAATGAGTGTCTTATTTTTCATATGCACAGAGACACACCTATTCCAACAAGTCCACACCTACGCAACACAGGGCCTCACCTTCCAATAGTGCCACTCCCTGTGGCAAGCATCTATAAACCATCACAGTTATACTCTCTCTCTCTCTCTCTCTCTCTCTCTCTCTCTCTCTCTCTCTCTCTCTGTGTGTGTGTGTCTGTCTGTCTGTCTGTGTGTCTGTGTGTATGCACGAATGTGTGAGGTTTGCAAACATGCTCATGTTTATGTTTCTAATGCTTTTTCTATTCCTGTTTATCTGTTTGCTTGATTTATTCTAGTTTGTTTGCTTGCCTTCCTGTTTCTTCTCTAAAAAGAGAAAGAAGGCATGGAGTAGGGTAGGCAGGATGGTGGGGAGAATCCGGGAGGGAATGAGGGAGGAAAAATTGTCATCAGGATATACTGTATAAACATATTTTCAATAAAAAATTCCCAATAGCCACAAAAGGCATTTCCTGCCTTGATTCAGTTTATCAATCTGCCATGGAAAACCAATGGTCATTGGTAAGATCTGGCAGACTCAGCCCTGTTGACGAGCCAGCACTTCTATTACACAAACTCCCTCTTCTGTCTGTTTGTTCCTGGGACATTCTGCTGAAACTTAACAATTGAGCCATGGAACTGAGCTTCATGTTCTAAAAGGAATAACATGATAATATGTTTGTGTACTGTGCATACACTAAGTGGCTATTATTTTCAACTAAGTATTGTTCTATTTTTGGAAGATTGAAAACTTCTCTGTCTTAAATTGTTGCCTGTTTCATCCTTGAATTATGAGGTTGCACATCTTGATGTGGTTCACTTTACTTCCTCTCTCATAAAAAACTCCAAATTATTTTCTGTATTCATTTTTATCCCAACAGGATGCCTTGTTTTTGTTATTTAAACCTCCAAACTAATTGTATGCACATCCATCAAAACAACACAGTCATTCAGCTGTGTTTATTTATTTTTGATGATGTATGGATTATTGGATTATATTAGAAGTGACATTATAATCACTAAATCTCCAGTGTTTAAAGTTTTACAAACTTTATAGCCAAGGAATTCATACTAAAAATTAAGTTAGCAATATTTTGATAACAAATCACAACAGTTAATCCAAAAGCCGAAGATGATTGTTGTTAACACCCCTATTTCTGTGGCTCTCAAGTCCTGCTCACCAACAGCAGGGTTCAGGGAGAGTCAGAAGCCCCAGGGGCTGAGCAAGGTAACTACTTCGTACCCATTTTGGTACTAAAGTCAGTGGTGCTTCCAGATGCTACTTGGGTATGAGTTTTGTACTTTCCCCCGATCTTCTAAGCATTTTTCATCGATCATCTAGAAGACTTCAGCTAAGCCCATTTTATAAGGGGTAATTCCCTCTGTGAAGATTTGAAGCCTTTTACTGTAACTGTGTTTTTCATTGTGCTCCATGGACTCTTTCCTTTGAGAATTTTAGTCAGAGCACTCAGGGCCAGTCTTTGTGTCTTTGGATGCTAAGATGTTGGTCCCTCCTTTCTCAGAAGGCTCCAGTCTCCTTATGAGTCTTGTCCTTTGGTTAGTAAGGTCTCTGCTCCTCAGTGGATAATGGCAAGAACTTCTCTCCTGGAGACTGTAGAGGTTTCTATTTTATCCCTTACATCAGGTCAGTGATGTTTCCCAGATCTACATCTTCACAACTAAGTCATCATAGTCAAATAACTTTTCAAAGATAGCAAAATTCTTTTGCAAGGTGAATGTGTGTTTCCTACCTTTATGGCTTTACATTTGGAAATTTTCCCCTTAGAAAAAACTGAATTTGTATGTATTATATGTTAGGCTTCTTAAGAAAAATACTATTATCTTATTATCTATAAAGATAATATTCAGAAACATTTGTTTGATGTTCTAGTAGTTTACAGATGGCCCTTGTGGGAAGAGTAAAACAATAAAAAGGTAGTTGAAATGGTAGCAAAAAGAAAGATTTTTAAAATTCATTTCTTATCTGAAAAATCTAAATTTTATTCTACCCTTAGCATTTCCAGAAGTGTTTGAACAAAGAAACTATACTGATAAGAGACTAGGACTCTACAGAACAAAAGAAAAGTTAATCTCAGGGTTAGCATTTGCCAGACTGTAACTCTAGATAATATATTATGCATATATTGAGACGTGAGACAATTTATCCCTTATGAGAAAATACGTGACATAATTCAGACATGTTCTAGAAAAGAACACATAAAAAGATGGATAGAATGTAATGGTGAGAGAAACAAAGATATCAAGGTACCTGCTTCATCTGGGCAATGAGACATGGTAAAGCAAGTGGTAAGAGTGATACAGTCAGACAGGACAAGAAGTACACTTCAGGCCACTTGTCCTGTCAGTTTCTAGGGTGAAGATGTATTGCAAGCTCTGACATTCAGAGACACTCATTATACTTAAATCGCTGATGACTTCAAGTCAATATAAACGCATATTAACTTGCAGTCATGGCATTCAGAATTCTGCTGAGCACCAATTCGGACATAGACTTATGAATACGGACCCAAGGAAAGGGGAAATATGTCCTTCTTTCTTCTGAGAAGCTCTTCTTAGAACCTTTCCTTTTGCTTTGAGGTGCTGTACCCTAAGAACTAAATGGCATGGATCAGTACCCAGCATGTCTAGTATTTCCTAAAGTGCTTCCACCTGCATAAAAGCCCAGCCTTGAGCTGCAGCTCATAAACATACCCAGAGGTTATGACTCAACGTTTCGTCAGCAGCTGCTTAATGGAGCCATTCTAATTTGCAGAAAATTTCAGTTTCCCTCCATGCTATGTGATGAACAGGAAGCAGTCGTGAAAGGGGAGCCCTAATGGCAAATCGCAGAGTCCCAGAGTCACTTAGTACAACACAGTGGAAACAACAGCTATCTCCCTTCTGTTGTTCCTTTCCCCCTTTTGGATAAACAAATGCGAATCATCTTGAGGGCTATTATGCATTCACTGAGGGGCTGTGACCTTAATCCATAAAGCCCTATACAGTTTATGCTTTGATTCCCTTACAGCCTGCCTCCCCCTATACAGTGTCCCAGACGATCAAAATCACCCCACAGTATGCCCTCTAACACCTCACAGTTACACTGGACCCAACTCTGGGCCATCTGGTCAACAGACTAGGGCACAGGGAGTCCCCTTAAGGTAACAGACCACAACACACAGTTTGCCTGGAAATCTCCTCACTGTTGGCAGCTCTTAGAACTCTCCCTGTATTATTGGACAGTGCAACAATTAGCAAAACTGAACTGTTAAGTCCGTGAGGACGTTACGCTTCTTTTTTTTTTTTTTTGTTTTATCTTTTTTTTTTCTTTCTTTTCTTTTCTTTTTTTTTTTTATTAACTTGAGTATTTCTTATATACATTTCAAGTGTTATTCCCTTTCCCGGTTTCCGGACAAACATCACCCTCCCCCCTCCCCTTCCTTATGGGTGTTCCCCTCCCAAACCTCCCCCCATTGCCACCCTCCCCGCATAGTCTAGTTCACTGGGGGTTCAGTCTTAGCAGGACCCAGGGCTTCCCCTTCCACTGGTGCTCTTACTAGGATATTCATTGCTACCTATGAGGTCAGAGTCCAGAGTCAGTCCATGTATAGTCTTTAGGTAGTGGCTTAGTCCCTGGAAGCTCTGGTTGCTTGACATTGTTGTACTTTTGGGGTCTCGAGCACCTTCAAGCTCTTCCAGTTCTTTCTCTGATTCCTTCAACGGGGGACCTATTCTCAGTTCAGTGGTTTGCTGCTGGCATTCGCCTCTGTATTTGCTGTATTCTGGCTGTGTCTCTCAGGAGCGATCTACATCCGGCTCCTGTCGGTCTGCACTTCTTTGCTTCATCCATCTTGTCTAATTGGGTGGCTGTATATGTATGGGCCACCTGTGGGGCAGGCTCTGAATGGGTGTTCCTTCAGTCTCTGTTTTAATCTTTGCCTCTCCCTTCCCTGCCAAGGGTATTCTTTTTCCTCATTTAAAGAAGGAGTGAAGCATTCACATTTTGATCATCCGTCTTGAGTTTCCTTTGTTCTAGGGATCTAGGGTAATTCAAGCATTTGGGCTAATAGCCACTTATCAATGAGTGCATACCATGTATGTCTTTCTGTGAGTGGGTTAGCTCACTCAGGATGATATTTTCCAGTTCCAACCATTTGCCTACGAATTTCATAAACTCGTTGTTTTTGATAGCTGAGTAATATTCCATTGTGTAGATGTACCATATTTTCTGTATCCATTCCTCTGTTGAAGGGCATCTGGGTTCTTTCCAGTTTCTGGCTATTATAAATAAGGCTGCGATGAACATAGTGGAGCACGTGTCTCTTTTATATGTTGGGGCATCTTTTGGGTATATGCCCAAGAGAGGTATAGCTGGATCCTCAGGCAGTTCAATGTCCAATTTTCTGAGGAACCTCCAGACTGATTTCCAGAATGGTTTTACCAGTCTGCAATCCCACCAACAATGGAGGAGTGTTCCTCTTTCTCCACATCCTCGCCAGCATCTGCTGTCACCTGAGTTTTTGATCTTAGCCATTCTCACTGGTGTGAAGTGAAATCTCAGGGTTGTTTTGATTTGCATTTCCCTTATGACTAAAGATGTTGAACATTTCTTTAGGTGTTTCTCAGCCATTCGGCATTCCTCAGCTGTGAATTCTTTGTTCAGCTCTGAACCCCATTTTTTAATAGGGTTATTTGTTTCCCTGCGGTCTAACTTCTTGAGTTCTTTGTATATTTTGGATATAAGGCCTCTATCTGTTATAGGATTGGTAAAGATCTTTTCCCAATCTGTTGGTTGTGGTTTTGTCCTAACCACAGTGTCCTTTGCCTTACAGAAGCTTTGCAGTTTTATGAGATCCCATTTGTCGATTCTTGATCTTAGAGCATAAGCCATTGGTGTTTTGTTCAGGAAATTTTTTCCAGTGCCCATGTGTTCCAGATGCTTCCCTAGTTTTTCTTCTATTAGTTTGAGTGTGTCTGGTTTGATGTGGAGGTCCTTGATCCACTTGGAATTAAGCTTTGTACAGGGTGATAAGCATGGATCAATCTGCATTCTTCTACATGTTGCCCTCCAGTTGAACCAGCACCATTTGCTGAAAATGCTATCTTTTTTCCATTGGATGGTTTTGGCTCCTTTGTCAAAAATCAAGTGACCATAGGTGTGTGGGTTCATTTCTGGGTCTTCAATTCTATTCCATTGGTCTATCTGTCTGTCTCTGTACCAATACCATGCAGTTTTTATCACTATTGCTCTGTAATACTGCTTGAGTTCAGGGATAGTGATTCCCCTGAAGTCCTCTTATTGTTGAGGATAGCTTTAGCTATCCTGGGTTTTTTGTTATTCCAGATGAATTTGCAAATTGTTCTGTCTAACTCTTTGAAGAATTGGATTGGTATTTTGATGGGGATTGCATTGAATCTGTAGATTGCTTTTGGTAAAATGGCCATTTTTACTATATTAATCCTGCCAATCCATGAGCATGGGAGATCTTTCCATCTTCTGAGGTCTTCTTCAATTTCTTTCCTCAGTGTCTTGAAGTTCTTATTGTACAGATCTTTTACTTGCTTGGTTAAAGTCACACCGAGGTACTTTATATTATTTGGGTCTATTATGAAGGGTGTCGTTTCCCTAATTTCTTTCTCGGCTTGTTTCTCTTTTGTATAGAGGAAGGCAACTGATTTATTTGAGTTAATTTTATACCCAGCCACTTTGCTGAAGTTGTTTATCAGCTTTAGTAGTTCTCTGGTGGAACTTTTGGGATCACTTAAATATACTATCATGTCGTCTGCAAATAGTGATATTTTGACCTCTTCTTTTCCGATCTGTATCCCCTTGATCTCCTTTTGTTGTCTGATTGCTCTGGCTAGAACTTCAAGAACTATATTGAATAAGTAGGGAGAGAGTGGGCAGCCTTGTCTAGTCCCTGATTTTAGTGGGATTGCTTCAAGTTTCTCTCCATTTAGTTTAATGTTAGCAACTGGTTTGCTGTATATGGCTTTTACTATGTTTAGGTATGGGCCTTGAATACCTATTCTTTCCAGGACTTTTATCATGAAGGGGTGTTGAATTTTGTCAAATGCTTTCTCAGCATCTAATGAAATGATCATGTGGTTCTGTTCTTTCAGTTTGTTTATATGATGGATCACGTTGATGGTTTTCCTTATATTAAACCATCCCTGCATGCCTGGGATGAAGCCTACTTGATCATGGTGGATGATTGTTTTGATGTGCTCTTGAATTCGGTTTGCCAGAATTTTATTGAGTATTTTTGCGTCGATATTCATAAGGGAAATTGGTCTGAAGTTCTCTTTCTTTGTTGGGTCTTTGTGTGGTTTAGGTATAAGAGTAATTGTGGCTTCATAGAAGGAATTCGGTAGGGCTCCATCTGTTTCAATTTTGTGGAATAGTTTGGATAATATTGGTATAAGGTCTTCTATGAAGGTTTGATAGAATTCTGCACTAAACCCGTCTGGACCTGGGCTCTTTTTGGTTGGGAGACCTTTAATGACTGCTTCTATTTCCTTAGGAGTTATGGGGTTGTTTAACTGGTTTATCTGTTCCTGATTTAACTTCGATACCTGGTATCTGTCTAGGAAATTGTCCATTTCCTGAAGATTTTCAACTTTTGTTGAATATAGGTTTTTATAGTAAGATCTGATGATTTTTTGAATTTCCTCTGAATCTGTAGTTATGTCTCCCTTTTCATTTTTGATTTTGTTAATTTGGACGCACTCTCTGTGTCCTCTCGTTAGTCTGGCTAAGGGTTTATCTATCTTGTTGATTTTCTCAAAGAACCAACTTTTGGTTCTGTTGATTCTTTCTATGGTCCTTTTTGTTTCTACTTGGTTGATTTCAGCTCTGAGTTTGATTATTTCCTGCCTTCTACTCCTCCTGGGTGTATTTGCTTCTTTTTGTTCTAGAGCTTTTAGGTGTGCTGTCAAGCTGCTGACATATGCTCTTTCCTGTTTCTTTCTGCAGGCACTCAGCGCTATGAGTTTTCCTCTTAGCACAGCTTTCATTGTGTCCCATAAGTTTGGGTATGTTGTACCTTCATTTTCATTAAATTCTAAAAAGTTTTTAATTTCTTTCTTTATTTCTTCCTTGACCAGGTTGTCATTGAGTAGAGCATTGTTCAATTTCCACGTATATGTGGGCATTCTTCCCTTATTGTTATTGAAGACCAGTTTTAGGCCGTGGCGGTCCGATAGCACGCATGGGATTATTTCTATCTTTCTGTACCTGTTGAGGCCCGTTTTTTGACCAATTATATGGTCAATTTTGGAGAAAGTACCATGAGGAGCTGAGAAGAAGGTATATCCTTTTGCTTTAGGATAGAATGTTCTATAAATATCCGTTAAGTCCATTTGGCTCATGACTTCTCTTAGTCTGTCTACATCTCTGTTTAATTTCTGTTTCCATGATCTGTCCATTGATGAGAGTGGGGTGTTGAAATCTCCCACTATTATTGTGTGAGGTGCAATGTGTGTTTTGAGCTTTCGTAAGGTTTCTTTTACATATGTAGGTGCCCTTGTATTTGGGGCATAGATATTTAGGATTGAGACTTCATCTTGGTGGATTTTTCCTTTGATGAATATGAAGTGTCCTTCCTTATCTTTTTTGATGACTTTTAGTTGAAAATTGATTTTATTTGATATTAGAATGGCTACTCCAGCTTGCTTCTTCCGACCATTTGCTTGGAAATTTGTTTTCCAGCCTTTCACTCTGAGGTAATGTCTGTCTTTGTCTCTGAGGTGTGTTTCCTGTAGGCAGCAGAATGCAGGGTCCTCGTTGCGTATCCAGTTTGTTAATCTATGTCTTTTTATTGGGGAGTTGAGGCCATTGATATTGAGAGATATTAAGGAATAGTGATTATTGCTTCCCGTTATATTCATATTTGGAAGTGAGGTTATGTTTGTGTGCTTTCATTCTATTTGTTTTGTTGCCAAGATGATTAGTTTCTTGCTTCTAGGCTATAGCTTGCCTCCTTATGTTGGGCTTTACCCTTTATTATCCTTTGTAGTGCTGGACTTGTAGAAAGATATTGTGTAAATTTGGTTTTGTCATGGAATATCTTGGTTTCTCCATCTATGTTAATTGAGAGTTTTGCAGGATACAGTAACCTGGGCTGGCATTTGTGTTCTCTTAGGGTCTGTATGACATCAGTCCAGGATCTTCTGGCCTTCATAGTTTCTGGCGAAAAGTCTGGTGTGATTCTGATAGGTCTGCCTTTATATGTTACTTGACCTTTTTCCCTTACTGCTTTTAATATTCTTTCTTTATTTTGTGCGTTTGGTGTTTTGACAATTATGTGACGGGAGGTGTTTCTTTTCTGGTCCAATCTATTTGGAGTTCTGTAGGCTTCTTGTATGCCTATGGGTATCTCTTTTTTTAGGTTAGGAAAGTTTTCTTCTATGATTTTGTTGAAGATATTTACTGGTCCTTTGAGCTGGGAGTCTTCACTCTCTTCTATACCTATTATCCTTAGGTTTGATCTTCTCATTGAGTCCTGGATTTCCTGTATGTTTTGGACCAGTAGCTTTTTCCGCTTTACATTATCTTTGACAGTTGAGTCAATGATTTCTATGGAATCTTCTGCTCCTGAGATTCTCTCTTCCATCTCTTGAATTCTGTTGGTGAAGCTTGTATCTACAGCTCCTTGTCTTTTCTTTTGATTTTCTATGTCCAGGGTTGTTTCCATGTGTTCTTTCTTGATTGCTTCTATTTCCATTTTTAATCCCTTCAACTGTTTGATTGTGTTTTCCTGGAATTCTTTCAGGGATTTTTGCGATTCCTCTCTGTAGGCTTCTACTTGTTCTCTAAGGGAGTTCTTTATGTCTTTCTTGAAGTCCTCCAGCATCATGATCAAATATGATTTTGAAACTAGGTCTTCCTTTTCTGGTGTGTTTGGATATTCCGTGTTTGCTTTGGTGGGAGAATTGGGCTCCGATGATGCCATGTAGTCTTGGTTTCTGTTGCTTGGGTTCCTGTGCTTGCCTCTCGCCATCAGATTATCTCTAGTGTTACTTTGTTCTGCTATTTCTGACAGTGGCTAGACTGTCCTATAACCTGTGTGTCAGGAGTGCTGTAGACCTGTTTTCCTGTTTTCTTTCAGCCAGTTATGGGGACAGAGTGTTCTGCTTTCGGGCGTGTAGTTTTTCCTCTCTACAGGTCTTCAGCTGTTCCTGTGGGCCTGTGTCTTGAGTTCACCAGGCAGGTTTCTTGCAGGGGAAAAATTGGTCCTACCTGTGGTTCCAAGGCTCAAGTTTGCTCGTGGGGTACTGCCTAAGTCCTCTCCGCTGTGGCAGCAACCAGGAAAATCTGTGCCGCTCCTTCGGGGAGCCTCCGTGCACCAGGCTTTCAGATGAAGTTTGGTGTTTTCCTCTGGCGCCTGGATGTGCACAGAGTGCAGTCTCTTCTGGTTTCCCAGGCGTGTCCGCCTCTCTGAAGGTTCAGCTCTCCCTCCCACGGGATTTGGGTGCAGAGAACTGTTTATCCGGTCTGTTTCCTTCAGGTTCCGGCAGTGTCTCAGGCGCAGGGGTCCTGCCGCTCCCGGGCCCTCCTCTACGGGAACCCAGAGGCCTTATACAGTTGCCTCTTGGGCCAGGGATGTGGGCAGGGGTGGGCAGTGTTGGTGGTCTCCTCCGCTCTGCAGCCTCAGGAGTGCCCACCTGATCAGGCGGTGAGGTCTCTCTCCCACGGGGTTTGGGTGCAGAGAGCTGCTGCGGTCCGGGATCCGCCGGTGTGGGACTTCCGGTAAACACAGGAAGTGCCCGGCCTTAGAGGAATTTTGCCTCTGTGTGTCCTGAGTTCACCAGGCAGGTTTCTTGCAGGGGAAAAGTTGGTCCTACCTGCAGTTCCAAGGCTCAAGTTTGCTCGTGGGGTACTGCCTAAGTCCTCTCCGCTGTGGCAGCAACCGGGAAGATCTGCGCCGCTCTTTCCAGGAGCCTCCGTGCACCAGGGTTCCAGATGGCGTTTGGTGTTTTCCTCTGGCGCCTGGATGTGCACAGAGTGCAGTCTCTTCTGGTTTCCCAGGCGTGTTCGCCTCTCTGAAGGTTCAGCTCTCCCTCCCACGGGATTTGGGTGCAGAGAACTGTTTATCGGGTCTGTTTCCTTCAGGTTCCGGCAGTGTCTCCACGCTTCTTTTTAAATAATGGAATTTAAACAAATCTCACTATCAAAAGTTTAAGTGGGTAAGTCATATTCAAGTTCACTTGAGGGACACAAGGCTATAAAATCTCTTTTAGAAGAACCTGCATTGTGTTGGGTACTTAGGTTGTTTTCCCACTTGAACCTTACACTGTCATATAGACATTACTCTTAATTTGAGAAAACCACCTTAGAAAGGGGAAAAGGCACAGGCATGCAGAGAATGCAAGGTAGACTTGAGACTCCTGTTTTACTGTTTGGGCTCAAGAGTCTGCACATCATTCCTGTAATCTTTGTCCAAACTTCCTACTTTTCATCCAGCTCTATTCATTTCTTTGTCTTCTCTACCATCTAATATCAACTTCCACCTTCTCAACATTCACTATTTCTTGTGAGAAAACTCTCCCTCTCTCTTCCCCTCCCTTCCCCTTCTCTCTCCTCTTCCCCTCCCCTCCCCCTCCTCGTCTTTCTTCTTCTTTTTTTTTTTTTTTTACTTTTTTTTCTTTTTTTTTTCTTTTTATTAACTTGAGTATTTCTTATATACATTTCGAGTGTTATTCCCTTTCCCGGTTTCCGGGCAAACATCCCTCTCCCCCCTCCCCTTCCTTATGGGTGTTCCCCTCCCAACCCTCCCCCCATTGCCGCCCTCCCCCCATATTCTAGTTCACTGGGGGTTCAGTCTTAGCAGGACCCAGGGCTTCCCCTTCCACTGGTGCTCTTACTAGGATATTCATTGCTACCTATGAGGTCAGAGTCCAGGGTCAGTCCATATATAGTCTTTAGGTAGTGGCTTAGTCCCTGGAAGCTCTGGTTGCTTGGCATTGTTGCACATAAGGGGTCTCGAGCCCCTTCAGGCTCTTCCAGTTCTTTCTCTGATTCCTTCAACGGGGGTCCTATTCTCAGTTCAGTGGTTTGCTGCTGGCATTCGCCTCTGTATTTGCTGTATTCTGGCTGTGTCTCTCAGGAGCGATCTACATCCGGCTCCTGTCGGTCTGCACTTCTTTGCTTCATCCATCTTGTCTAATTGGGTGGCTGTATATGTATGGGCCACATGTGGGGCAGGCTCTGAATGGGTGTTCCTTCAGTCTCTGTTTTAATCTTTGCCTCTCTATTCCCTGCCAAGGGTATTCTTGTTCCCCTTTTAAAGAAGGAGCGAAGCCTTCACATTTTGATCATCCGTCTTGAGTTTCATTTGTTCTAGGCATCTAGGGTAATTCAAGCATTTGGGCTAATAGCCACTTATCAATGAGTGCATACCATGTATGTCTTTCTGTGATTGGGTTAGCTCACTCAGGATGATATTTTCCAGTTCCAACCATTTGCCTACGAATTTCATAAAGTCATTGTTTTTGATAGCTGAGTAATATTCCATTGTGTAGATGTACCACATTTTCTGTATCCATTCCTCTGTTGAAGGGCATCTGGGTTCTTTCCAGCTTCTGGCTATTATAAATAAGGCAGCGATGAACATAGTGGAGCACGTGTCTTTCTTATCTGTTGGGGCGTCTTTTGGGTATATGCCCAAGAGAGGTATAGCTGGATCCTCAGGCAGTTCAATGTCCAATTTTCTGAGGAACCTCCAGACTGATTTCCAGAATGGTTTTACCAGTCTGCAACCCCACCAACAATGGAGGAGTGTTCCTCTTTCTCCACATCCTCTCCAGCATCTGCTGTCACCTGAGTTTTTCTTCTTAGCCATTCTCACTGGTGTGAGGTGAAATCTCAGGGTTGTTTTGATTTGCATTTCCCTTATGACTAAAGATGTTGAACATTTCTTTAGGTGTTTCTCAGCCATTCGGCATTCCTCAGCTGTGAATTCTTTGTTTAGCTCTGAACCCCAATTCTTAATAGGGTTATTTGTCTCCCTGCGGTCTAACTTCTTGAGTTCGTTGTATATTTTGGATATAAGGCCTCTATCTGTTGTAGGATTTGTAAAGATCTTTTCCCAATCTGTTGGTTGCCGATTTGTCCTAACCACAGTGTCCTTTGCCTTACAGAAGCTTTGCAGTTTTATGAGATCCCACTTGTTGATTCTTGATCTTAGAGCATAAGCCATTGGTGTTTTGTTCAGGAAATTTTTTCCAGTGCTCATGTGTTCTAGATGCTTCCCTAGTTTTTCTTCTATTAGTATGAGTGTGTCTGGTTTGATGTGGAGGTCCTTGATCCACTTGGACTTAAGCTTTGTACAGGGTGATAAGCATAGATTGATCTGCATTCTTCTACATGTTGACCTCCAGTTGAACCAGCACCATTTGCTGAAAATGCTATCTTTTTTCCATTGGATGGTTTTGGCTCCTTTGTCAAAAATCAAGTGACCATAGGTGTGTGGGTTCATTTCTGGGTCTTCAGTTCTATTCCATTGGTCTATCTGTCTGTCTCTGTACCAATACCATGCAGTTTTTATCACTATTGCTCTGTAATACTGCTTGAGTTCAGGGATAGTGATTCCCCCTGAAGTCCTTTTATTGTTGACGATAGTTTTAGCTATCCTGGGCTATTTGTTATTCCAGATGAATTTGCAAATTGTTCTGTCTAACTCTTTGAAGAATTGGATTGGTATTTTGATGGGGATTGCATTGAATCTGTAGATCGCTTTTGGTAAAATGGCCATTTTTACTATATTAATCCTGCCAATCCATGAGCATGGGAGATCTTTCCATCTTCTGGTCTTCTTCAATTTCTTTCTTCAGTGTCTTGAAGTTCTTATTGTACAAATCTTTTACTTGCTTGGTTAAAGTCACACCGAGGTACTTTATATTATTTGGGTCTATTATGAATGGTGTCGTTTCCCTAATTTCTTTCTCGGCTTGTTTCTCTTTTGTGTAGAGGAAGGCTACTGATTTATTTGAGTTAATTTTGTACCCAGCCACTTTGCTGAAGTTGTTTATCAGCTTTGGTAGTTCTCTGGTGGAACTTTTGGGATCACTTAAATATACTATCATATCATCTGCAAATAGTGATATTTTGACTTTTACTTTTCCGATCTGTATCCCCTTGACCTCCTTTTGTTGTCTGATTGCTCTGGCTAGAACTTCAAGAACTATATTGAATAAGTAGGGAGAGATTGGGTAGCCTTGTCTAGTCCCTGATTTTAGTGGGATTGCTTCAAGTTTCTCTCCATTTAGTTTAATGTTGGCAACTGGTTTGCTGTATATGGCTTTTACTATGTTTAGGTATGGGCCTTGAATTCCTATTCTTTCCAGGACTTTTATCATGAAGGGGTGTTGAATTTTGTCAAATGCTTTCTCAGCATCTAATGAAATGATCATGTGGTTTTGTTCTTTCAGTTTGTTTATATAATGGATCACGTTGATGGTTTTCCGTATATTAAACCATCCCTGCATGCCTGGATGAAGCCTACTTGATCATGGTGGATGATTGTTTTGATGTGCTCTTGGATTCGGTTTGCCAGAATTTTATTGAGTATTTTTGCGTCGATATTCATAAGGGAAATTGGTCTGAAGTTCTCTTTCTTTGTTGGGTCTTTGTGTGGTTTAGGTATAAGAGTAATTGTGGCTTCATAGTAGGAATTCGGTAGTGCTCCATCTGTTTCATTTTTGTGGAATAGTTTGGATAATATTGGTATGAGGTCTTCTATGAAGGTCTGATAGAATTCTGCACTAAACCCGTCTGGACCTGGGCTCTTTTTGGTTGGGAGACTTTTAATGACTGCTTCTATTTCCTTAGGAGTTATGGGGTTGTTTAACTGGTTTATCTGTTCCTGATTTAACTTCGGTACCTGGTATCTGTCTAGGAAAATGTCCATTTCCTGCAGATTTTAAAGTTTTGTTGAATATAGGCTTTTATAGTAAGATCTGATGATTTTTTGAATTTCCTCTGAATCTGTAGTTATGTCTTTCTTGATGTTCTTTATGTCTTTCTTGAAGTCCTCCAGCATCATGATCAAATATGATTTTGAAACTAGATCTTGCTTTTCTGGTGTGTTTGGATATTCCGTGTTTGCTCCGGTGGGAGAATTGGGCTCCGATGATGCCATGTATTCTTGGTTTCTGTTGCTTGGGTTCCTGCGCTTGCCTCTCGCCATCAGATTATCTCTAGTGTTACTTTGTTCTGCTATTTCTGACTGTGGCTAGACTGTCCTATTAGCCTGTGTGTCAGGAGTGCTGTAGACCTGTTTTCCTGTTTTCTTTCAGCCATTTATGGGGACAGAGTGTTCTGCTTTCGGGCGTGTAGTTTTTCCTCTCTACAGGTCTTCAGCTGTTCCTATGGGCCTGTGTCTTGAGTTCACCAGGCAGGTCACTTGCAGCAGAAAAGTTGGTCTTACCTGTGGTCCCGAGGCTCAAGTTCGCTCGCGGGGTGCTGCCCATGAGCTCTCTGCGGTGGCAGCAACCAGGAAGATCTGCGCCGCCGTTTCCGGAAGCTCCCATGCACCAGGGTTCCTGATGGCGTTTGGTGTTTTCCTCTGGTGTCTGAGATGTGTGTGCAGAGTGCAGTCTCTTCTGGTTTCCCAGGCGTGTCTGCCTCTCTGAAGGTTTAGCTCTCCCTCCCCCGGGATTTGGGTGCAGAGAACTGTTTATCGGGTCTGTTCCTTCAGGTTCCGGCGGTGTCTCAGGCACAGGGGTCCTGCCGCTCCTGGGCCCTCCCCAACGGGAACCCAGAGGCCGTATACAGTTTCCTCTTGGGCCAGTGATGTGATCAGGGGTGGGCAGTGTTGGTGGTCTCTTCCGCTCTGCAGCCTCAGGAGTGCCCACCTGACCAGGCGGTGAGGTCTCTCTCCCATGGGGTCTGGGAGCAGAGGGCTGCTGTGGGCCAGGATCTGCGGGTTTGGGACTCTGGGTAAACACAGGAAGTGCCCGGTCCTAGAGCCCTCCTCGTCTTTTAATGACTGCATTTTAAACTTCCTTCATTGACATTAACATCTCAACCATCAGCTCCTTTCCTCACATAATGTACCACTTTCCTGGTTGGTCTCCTAGCTTTCTTCTGTTTAATCTCAGTCTGTTGCCAATGCATGAGCATTGCAAAGGGGAGTGATTTGAGTTTGTTTGTTCAAGATCAGGGCAGTAGGCTGGCCACGCAACTTCCAGGAAAACATCTCTTTGGATGGCCAGAGTCTAGTGTGGCCTCTGCAGAGGTCTGTCTCTGCCCATTTCCTGAACTTGCTTTTTTGTCATCCCAGAGTTCCAGCAGCTCGTTTTCTTAGGCTCTCAAAGGCCAAGTTCACAACTGATCTTATACTTGCTGGTCCTGAGATCTCCCTCTGTTCTCCTCATGCTTTGTTTTCTGACTCCATTCAGGACTAGATGAACATTCAATTTTGAACAAGGGCTTTCTTGACTCCCAATTTTTAAAATACCTGTGCTTCTAATTCTTACCCTGATTCACTTTTGTCTGTAGAACTTAGCCCAAACTATCTCTTTTGAATATACATTTATTCCTTTTTCTCTGCCAAAAAAGCATAGGCTCCCTGATCTTTTCTAGCTTGCTTATCTAGAGCCCCAAACAGTGAATGCTGATAATAGACTTTCAGACATCTGTTGAATCAGTAAAAGGTAGTCTTTCACGAGCGCCTCAATAATGTTCAATGAGATCTTAGTAGATTGCTTCTCTGGTCTGTGCATTATTTCTTCCTCGTTTTCTTACATTTCTTAATAATGCCCAGACTCTAGAAACTTATTACATACTGACTCATGATGCAATCTGAAAAATATAAATAATATTACGGCAGTTTATATGTTTCAGTTTTCATCTTTGAGTACCTTAGATAATAGCATAAACATGACCTATAATACTTGCTTAGAATTTCTTAAAGCCACATAGTTTATTTATATTACATAGTAGAAATCAATAAATGCCTCTTCGCATATTACTAACTACTGTGTACAATCCAAGTGATTCTTTTTTTGAGACAAGATTTCTCTGTTTCCCTGGTTTCCTTGGACTCACTCTGTAGACCAGGTTGGCCTAGAATTCAGAGATTGGCCTGCCTCTGCCCCTACCCCAAGTACTGGGATTAAAAGCTTGTACCACTAGGTCCAGACCAAATGATTCTTCTAAAAAACAAAAATTATTTTTAAAGGATTCAACTGGAAATTCTCATTCTAACCTTATAGATAAGGAAGCTACTTACATAAAGAAAAAAGGTTTGCTTAATTAAGGTCATTTACCAAAGAAAGGGTGAAGTGGGTCTAAATGTAGCTGTTAGCCTGAGAACAACCCTCATCTCTAGAGACTACAGCTCTTAGAGAGAACGGCTATTATTTTGTAGAGTCATTCATAAAGCATGATGGTTTCCGAACTGGAATGAGCCGCCTTGCCTGCGTTGGAGGGAAAGGAGCAGGTGGGTGGAGCATGTAGCTTTTGTGCACTGCCTCTGTGTCAGATGTTTAGGGAAAAGCAGGGCTGGAAAGGTTGAGAGCTCTTCTTTGAAAGAAGGAGCCATTTAAAGCATAGGACAAGTGTGTGCAATGGGTACAGCGTGATTTTGACTCATTCTTGGTGTTTTGGTCTATGGTATTTGAGCCCTGAGACAAGCTATGGGCCTAGCTTTCCCAATTAAGCCTGGGGCTTAGGAAAGTGTTGCTTTAATTGGAATTGGCAAGCTCAGTGTAGAACCTCAGAAGGAAGAATCAATCAGTAGCACTGCCCTTGACGTCTTTGCAAGCATAGCTTTGTACAAGATACCTAGAGCAACCACCAATATAAAACCCTGGCTCATGAGTGGCAGCTCATGGTAGGTAACTGGCCATTTGCTGAAATTTGTCATTCTATGAAATCTTTGGATTTGCTGCTCTTCATTATTAAAGTTGATATTGGTGATTGCTAAGATAAAGTCAGTTGCTTACGGATCATGAGGGTACTCTGTCAAAAGGTAGACTGGCTTCTTGGTGCCTGAGGTTTTAAGCCTTGGTGGTGCTTACAGACCTTAGTCTTAAATAAGTGTCTGCAGATGATTCTGAGGATATACTATCTGTGGAGAAATCAGTCTAAATAACCTTTTCCTTTGGTATGATTAAACTCGGGAATTGTTTTACATCTCTGAGTAATACATTATTTCCCACGTGAACACTGAGGACAACTGAATATACAGTTGTGCTGATATTAGAGACTCAAATCCAAAACAATAATAATCTGAGGTATTTCGCTTGTAATGGTTTATTCAAGTCTCTTTTTAAAACGTCTTCGAAGGCTTTTAATGCACAGTCAATCTTTTAAATTAGACACTGGCCAAGCATTAGCTCACAATCTATACTGCTAAGTACTAAAAGCTGGCCCAGCGTTCTGCCCAAGAAGGATGAGCTGCGAACAGTGAGGCTTGACAACCAAAATGGTGTGAAGCGCTTAGATCACCTTGGGGGCAGCCTTGGCAAGAATGCTAATCCTCATTTCCCAGAAGGCTCCTCTGGTGTCATGCAGTGGGGAAACCATTAGCAGATTCATTGCAAGAGGACTCTTGGCGGCTGCTGCTGTGTGCATGCTAATCCCCACCCCCTCTCCCTTTTAAAACTAAATTCTCTATTAGTGCAAAACTGGATGAGACCCTAGAAAAAAGATGTATATGACAATCCTTTCTCCAAACACCCCATAAGAGATGGCTAGAAGCAGACTGCTGTATCGTTAATTATGATAGACTATGAAAAGCATTCTACAAAGGCATAAACAAAATGCTCAGAGCTTTGGAGGGTGATATGTGAGTTCAGCCTTATAGTGTAAGTGGCTGGAACCAGGCAGAGAAGGGGCTTCTTTTTTTCTTGTAGAGAGGAAGTACCTTCTGACAAAGTAACAATAACAACTCACGGTTTTTCATTGGAGAGTTCCTCGTTAACATCATCACAGGAACTTATGTGTCCCCATGTGAGCCTCAGAAAATGTTTTAATAGAGGGTGCTACATTCCACAGTATAGAGTTGTGTGTGTGTGTGTGTGTGTGCGCGCGCGCGCGTGTGTCCGTGAATCATTTGCATAGCCATATGTCAGTCAATGGCACATAGTCAAAGGAGAGGACATCAAAAGAAAGTTGGGGAAAGGAGATAAATGATTTTTGTTAGATGGCTATAATTGCATTCATTAAATGAAGGGTTTTTGTTTGTTTTTAATCAGTTTTTCTTATTACAAAAGTGATATTAGCATATGATTTTAAACATCCATAAAGAGCATATGATACAGAAGTCATCTGAGCTCTTCAGTTCCACATCTTCTCTCCCTAGAAGTATCACAACTCCGAACTTCTGAGCCAAGGCACAGGTATTTTTTTGTGAGCATCTCCCTTCTTTATCCTGTATTGCCACGCAGGAGCAAACACAATATCTAAATTATGCTTCCTATCTGAAGTTGTTCCATATCATCACATTGCACACATTTACATCTGCCTCACTGTTTCCCACAGCTCCATATTTTCCAACTATGTGGTTGAACCCTGGTTTATTTAACCAGGCCCACTAGTAAGAGGCATTTGGTGCATTACCAGTCAATAAGCAGGACTGATTTGAATATTCCTGCTTTTGAAAACATGTGTGGCTATTATTTAAGAAGACACCCTTTAGGGTGGAGTTTCTGAGGCTTCAGAAGGAATTCAGGCAGAGGAATCACACGAATGGCTTGACCTTTTACAGCTGTCAATCTGGCAGCTGTGGGAAGGGTTGGGGAGCAGGAGTGACAACCACAAGTGAGTCTGGCCTTGATTTCTTCAGGAGTTTGACAGTGAGAGCTGTTAAAAGCAACCAAGGAAGACTGGGAGAAGAGAGATGGGCAGAAGGTGAGTGTGAAGACTCGCAAGAAAGGGCTCAGTGACCTGGGACATTGCATTGCTGTTCCCATGCTGGTTTACTGCTTTCTAGGTTCTTATTAGAATCTACCTACCTGTGATCAGAATGCATGTGTGCAAGCATCACCACCATGGCTCTGAGGGAAAGTGTGGCTTTACTATTTTGAAATTAGTAACCACCAAAAAAATTTAGAGAACCAAGGAGCAATGGATGAAACTTGAAACAAAAACAAAAATCAAAGCAACCAACCAAGCAAACAGAAAAACACCCAACAATAAAGAGCAAAACAGCTCCCAAAATGAGGTTAAAGTTGTATCAGTATCTGGTGTTTGCCGATTTCTACCAAGTATTAGTGCACGAAGCTGTGTCTATGCATCTCTAATTGCCATCTTCCCCTCCCCCTTTTTCCACACCAATAAAGGAAAACTTATTATCTTTCTATTTGAGGGTATCTACATTACCCTCATTAGCCCATAATTTCTTTCATTCACTGTCTAGTCATAATCTTAATCACTCCTGCTTAAAAAAGCTTAACCTACTTAAAGGAGCAATAACAAAGTAATCCCGGTTTGACAACACATACGCACGCCGTCTGGCATCAGCAGCATCGATCACTGCCCAGCCACTGAGGGGAAAAGGCAGCCAGAGAAAAAGAAGGTGTTCAGGTACCCTCATCTTGTTTTCCTTCTTATATACAAAGAGAGCTTTGGGAATGTGCCCCTCCATGCCCAGGAGTCGAAATGCACCGCAGCCTGAGTGCCCTAGAACTGCCCACCCTTACATAAAACAGGACCAAAGCAGAGCTGCTATTCCTGGTGTGGTTGCTAGGCAGAACTAAAGCAACATTTGGAAAAAAAAATACTAGGAAATCCTGGCTGCCAGTCACACAGTGTGCCCTTCTGGCAGGGTACACCTGACCTTGATATGTGCTGTTGCCAAAACAAAACAGCCCCAAATCGCCCAGCTCCTTGCATTTTGCCTGGGAGAAGCACCCAGGACCAGCACCCGGTGATGTCACACAAGGCAGAGATGGGTGTTCATTTGGGGTGGGGAGGAGTAGGAGTGTCAGCAGTGTGCCCTGGGCTTCTTCATGCTTCCACTTTAACGGCTATTGTTCTGTTTACTTGGAACTAGAGAGGAAGTTGAAACTAGAATCTTGCAGGTTGTTTGTTTTTACTGCTGAACCTGACTTTACTTGACACATTTCTCCTTACTCCAGGGGGACACTGAAATTCACAACAAAAGAATGAACACAGTAATGGGAGGGAGGCAGAGAGCTGGTGGGGCAGGATCTCAATTCCCTTCTCGTTTGCATGCCTGGAACACTCTTCTCAGGCAGAACTTTCCAAACAGGATTGATTTCAGGTGAGCCAAAATATTGACCTTTCCGCTCTCAGGCAGGGAGGTGGGGTCAAAGGGGTCTGCAACTGCCTTTTGCATGTGACCCGAATCACCATCAAATGCTCTTCTGTGTATACTAAGATACGAAATGCTTCATTCGCCTCAATATTGAAATTCTTAGAAACTTCTGGTTTTCTAGGTTATTTGTGTATGTGTGTGGGGGAGGGGGCGACTTTGAGTGTAGATACTCAGGGTCTATGGTTTGAAGCTGGTTTGATCCTCACTGGGTGGTCTTGAGTAGGCTGCTTACCCTGTTTGAAGCTTAGTTCTGACTGGAATATCTATCCGTTTTTAGGGTTATATCTTTAGGCAAGCTGAATTACTTGTGCTTCAGGTTTTACTGAACTGTAAAATTATACAATCATGTCTGCCTTAAAACTAGAAGGTGGTATGATTGATGTACTAATGCGCACATTAACACATGTACATATCTGTTAGATATGCTGTTGTCTAAGGTATTGTGTCTATTAAACCATAAATTACTGTCTCTCATCACCATTTAAAGAATAGTCTCAAATATAAATGAGGGCCACCATGGTCAGTATGTTTTAAAGAATTATTTTATGTTTAAGGATGTGCATGCCTGTATGTGTGTGTGTGTGTGTGTGTGTGTGTGTGTGTGTGTGTGTGTGTGTGTGTGTGTGTGTGCATACCATCAAAGGCCAAAGTTGGAACCTTCTGAGGCCGAAGTTACAGATAGGAAATGATGTGGATACTGGGAATCAAGTTTTCCACAAGAGTGATCCATGCTTTTTACTACTAAACTATTTCTCCAGGCCCCATCATCATTGTTTTTATAATTAGCATTGAAGATGGGACATTTTTGTTACCAAACAAAACAGCAATCTGAGTGGAACTCTGGTAATATGGTGATAACATGGGAGATAATACTGTTGCCTGGATAAGTCTAAAATGTGCAGTAGAAGTTCCATTAGCAGTAGAAGATGGGCTTCTCCTGGGGTTCTGATCCATTCTGAGGTCTTCTTCACCTCTTCCTTTGGAGCCTCCCTCATCAGGGCTCTAGGTAAAGCACTTATCCAGCAATTCTGCCAAATAAAAATTGGATTATTTGTGTTTTGGGATCCCTGTCATGTCCATTATCAAATTGAAAAACCAGTGCCAAGAAAGTGCTGATTCTGAAGCCTTTTGGTTTCTTCCCTCACCAAATCCTCAGGTACATGGCTGCAGTTACGTTGTACAATGTTTAAGAGGGAAGGTATGTGAAAACTTCTATTTGATACAGTGTTAACACCAAGAATCCTTGACAAGAAAACTATGGACAGGAGACGGGAAAACAAATCTATCAAGATAGAGTTGAATAAGCTTCCTGTGGGCCCAGGAGCCTTGGGGCAGATGTGTAGCTGGCCCTGCCAAATAACCCTCTTTGGGTTGTTTTGTTGTTTGTTTTGTTTTACTATAGCTTGTCTCATCGTTAGAAATAGAACAAATCTTTGCCCCTGGAAGAAGCAGGAAGTACATATTGATTGGCTCAGTTTACACTCCTTTCCTCCTATACACTGGCCTAAAGGTAGATGGTGGCAGGGGAACAGAGGGGGACTTTAGAGTCTTCATTCAGAGGTCACATCTAAATCACCAGCATGGCAGCCACATAGGCCAGAGTCACAGTCCCAGCTCCTTTCCTAGCCACTAAGTGAGCAAGCTTGGGCTATTAATGACTTGTTTCTCAGGGCCCTCACCCAATAGACATTGTGAGTGTTGCAGTACATACAGCATTGTGTCTGGTGAGTTAGACACAGCCCCTGTGGGGTAGAGCAGGTGCTTTGTCCTGTCTTTCTTATCTCCAAGGCAGACGGGCTGCTCAGTAAGACCTCAAAGACCCAATCCTGTTTCATTCTCTCTCCCAGCTCCTGGCAGCCTCCTCTTGGCTTTTCTTGTCAGCCACTAATGGTTTTGAGTTTCAGCTGAATTTTAAGTGTGGGCAAGCTCTTGCTCTAATATTCCTGGGACTCTTAGCTCTCCATGAGCCACCCTCTGGGGAAAGAGTCAGGCTGGGAGAGAATTCACAGGCTTCCATCCCTGTCTCCTGTTCTGATCCCTCCAAAGTCCATTCCTGCCACATCCAATCTGACTGAGGAATCTTATAAACTGCAGATGCGTTTGAAGGGCACTTGTGTGGGGCAGGGCAGGGGAACTGATCCTTCCCTGTGGAGTGATCTCTGGGAGGGAATGTGGAAGGGGGTTGGGTATACAACATAGAAGAATGCAGTAGAATCTTGCATTCGCATTGGACGCTCCTGTTGGCAGTTTACTTTGCTTTCTGGTTTTGAACCTGCGAAGTCAGCTGCTGACAGTTTGGGTTGCTGTTTGTCGATGTAAGAGGGTTATAAACTCAACCAAGTTCACCCCAAACCTCCTCTCTGGGATTGGCTGGAAGAAAACTAAAAAGAGAAAATAAAGTCTGTTGGTCTCATCTCCCCGTTAAGATGAACTAGGTTCCCCAGAATTATTACCCTGGAAAAGAACTTTGACTTGGTCCTCATGGGAAGATGGTGGGAAGTAAGCACCCGAAGGTAGTGGAATGAAGGAGATACCCCAGGCAGGGCTGCTCATTGAGGACCTCCTTTAGCTCAAGCCCTGCCTTCCTCCTGGCGGTGGTCAAGGATCCCTGCAGGTCAGAGGAAGGTAAGCCTGATTTATGCATATAATGCACCTGTCATGAAAGCATCAGGACCCAGAAAGTGACTTTATAATCCCCAGACCCTAATCCCTTCACAGATAGCAGATATCATGGCTAGAACATTTGGTTACCTTTAAGAAAGGAAAAAGATAAAGCATTTAACTCAGCTGCAGGCTCGGTTTTTAGAGGCTGATTAAATGAAGACCTCCTGGGTGACCATCTAAATCTGTGTGTGTTTCAGATACAGTGTGTGTGTGTGTGTGTGTGTGTGTGTGTGTGTGTGTGTGTGTGTATCTTTAAGTGGTATCATCTGTTAATATAGTGAAATGGCCTCAAATATAATTATACTTGTCTTTTGGGCCCCCTTTCTCTCTTTTTATCTAAAAATTAATCCATTAATTTAAATTCTTGAACCAGGTTGTCAAAATGTTTAAGAAGTTCTATCGAACTTGAAAGAGATTTGGAGGCCATGATCCTTTCTCTGTCCCCTTTTTGCTTTGTGGCAGCCATAGGGTGAGGATGTCCCTGTCACATACTCTTACCCTACACCCACAGGCAATGACCAACCAAGCATAAGCTGAAACTTCTGAAACTGAGCAAAACATTTTTTTTCTCATTCTAAGTTGATTCTCTTGGGCATTTCGTTCCAGTGAAGGCCTGAAGTTGACTCACATCATGTTCTAACAATCTTGGAGCTTGATATAAAAGGAACTGGATTTGGTGATGTTCGAAAAATTCTTTTTTTTTCTAGAGATAGAAAGGTTTATATTGACTCCCGATGAATCAGGGCACAGCTCACGTGAACAAAGGACTGTTACCTAAAGAGCTGGATAGCAAGAAAGGGACCCCTGCATAAAACAGGATCCACAGCTTTGCACACCTGCTGTGCAGACAACTGCACTCCATATTTGCTGTGTAAATGCCTGTGTGACCTTATTTTTCCCTAACAGGGTGCTGCAAAGCAAGTACAACCATCTTCATTTTACAAATGAGGAAACCAAAGTTCACAGAGGTTAAATCCATTATCCCAACACATAGGACCTGGTATAGGTCTTTTTGTTGGACTCCCGAGGCTAGCGCCCTCATCAGTTTGCAAAGTTGAACGTGATGAAGAAAGACGGCCAGCTTTTCTACCTTTGAAAATCCCCAAGGGTGAAACGGCCTGAACAGAAGTGTGATGGACGACATTGGCCCACTGACTGATAAACCCGAAGAAACGACACAGCAGGAAAAGAAAGGTTGAGAAAGGGGGCAGAGTGGCAAGATCTCTCTGTACAGAGAAGAAAGCCCGGCCTCCTCCTCCCTCTGCTTGGCGGGCGCAGCACAGTGGTGGCCAGTGTTTGGCTGCCTTTGCAGCAGCGGCTGCTCTCCAGTTCTAAGGTTGCAGCACCAGGTTCTGTTCACCTGACACTATTGAAAAGCAGAGCCGTGTAACAGTGGCTTATCACGAGGCACCGGAGGTCTCTGTTTCTGGCTGGGTTCTGCAGTGGACTTGGCATTCAGAAAGCACTTGTAGACAAACTGCCAAAATACCAGCTTTATAAAAAAAAAAAAAAAAAAAACCTCCAAGGTAGGGTCGGGTTTTCTCTCCATCTTCCCTCCTCTCCCTCCCCCAAGGTAGTAATCACATCACAGGGAAACCCGAGCTCCCTTCCTTTTCACTGCGTGCTCCCATTTGCCTGGAAAAGATGACATTTACTGGAGAAGACTAGGACAGGAACTGCTGTGTTCTGATTTATTGCTCTTTGCTGGAGAAGTTTTTGCTTCTGAGAATTCTATTGTGTCAGAGCCGGGTGGGATTTGAGTCCTGCTCTGAAGGGATTCAGTCTTGGTAATGAGATTAATAAAGGGCATGTTCTGGCCTCTCAAAGAACTATGATGTGGCGATTTTCTAAGGAGAACAGAGAAGGGGCGGTTTGTTAACGTTGCTGTGCTGATCGTGAGATCCTTTAAGTACAGTCTTTATGCACTCGATGAGGCAGCTTCGAGGTCCCAGGCTGGCTCTCCTGTCCTCTCCTGAACTCTGTGTGTTGCCTATACTGCCAGTCCTTTCACATGATGCTGTTGACACAGGGAACAGGAGAGGGTGTGTCCTTTCCCTTTGGTGATGAATCCTTTTCTGAAGAAGCATTCCAGTGGATATGTGTTAAATGATTGAACTGGGATTTGTGGGGACAGTGAGTGATAACAGGGACGGACCCGAGGCACCCGAGAGAAAGGTGATCTATGAAGCAAGGGCTATCTCCTGATCTGCCATCCCATAATCTATTGCCAGTCTTGTTGCAGAGACCAGTGTGCTCGTAGGATGTTGAGGTTGAGAGGATTCTCCTTTATGTGAAAACAGTTAGCAAGTGTCTTCAGTGGAACCTAAAATCTGTTTTCACATTGGTAGTCCAAGAGGAACTCATAGCCAGTGTCATTTTCTCTGTTATGACTGACATGTAGCTCAGGCCGTGTCTGTAACATCCTGGGATGCTTTTCTTTCATTGCTGCCCCCAAAGACTGAGGAAAGGGGCTTTATCTTAATTAGGTTCAAAACACTAGGTTTCAGTAGCCAAGAAGTTTATCGTTAAAACAATACAATTGCTCCTGTATGCAGATATATGCATTTATCTGTTTTGTTGGTGTGTGCATGTGTGTGTATGGAGGCCAGAGGTTGATGTCTTCTTCCTTAAAGCATGGAGGAGTGTTTTGTAGATGCTGGGGATCTGAATTAAGGTCCCCATGTTTGCACAGCAACCCCTTTACTGACTGAGCCATCTATCCTAGCCCACACAATTGTTTTTAAATGATAAAATGCAATGCTACAATTATGATTTCTAAAAGTGTGGGGAATATAAACAAGTTTTTAGTGGGGCTGGACTAAACTCCTGAATAGTAACTTGGCCTCTAAAGATGAAATAATTTTCTAAAAATTTCCTGTCCGGGGATTGAGATGCAGTTTCTAATACTTCCAGAATGCTAAAGATGGTAGAAATATTTTCCAGTTCATTAGACAGAGAGAAGGGCTAGGGAAAAACAATAACACCAACAAATCAATTCTGAAACCTTGTTTCATACTTGGAGTCCTAGTGCTTGAACTGGAAAAGATGTTTCAACCTGAACATGCTGAAGCATGGAGGAACAGGAAGTGGCCTTAGAATCCTTGTGTACCTCTGTAGACAGCAAAGCATGACTGAAAGATTTCCCACTGAGTCCTGAAAGCATGTAAGATGTCAGGTCAAGAGCCAGTTCATGATAGTGTTGATAGCTCTTGATACAACTCCCAATAGAGCTTTGCTTCTCGGGGAGTATTCAGTAACTGCTGAATAGGTCAAGGGAAATGAAATGGGAAAGTCCACCAGAGACCAGCTCGGCTGTTAAATGTATCAGGTTAATTGTTGCAGGCTAGGCACTGGTGACTGTGTACTGAGACAAACAAACAAAAACAAACAAAATCAACATAGACTATGCCTGGTGGGTTGCTGGTTCTTGTGAGCTGAGAGAGACCTCAGGTTCATAAGACCTGAGGAGTTGAAATAAAATTAACAGGCACGGGCAGACAGAGGAAGCTCAGCAAGTTATGGAATTCGTAAGATACCTTCCCAAGGTTATATAACCAGAAAATAATTGCCAGGGAAGAAGAGATTTTTCAGTGGAGTTGCGTGCAATTTGTACAAGAAGTTCCAGAAATGCAGCTTTTATCATCAAGCAGGCTTGGGTGCATTTTTCAGTGATATAATGGCCTTTGAGTCATCTGTGGACTTGTGAAGCCTTTCATCCTTTTCCCTATAAGTAGCCCAGGACACTCACTGGCTCAGCAAGCTAGGCTATGTGAAGTTTCTTTGCTCTGTTCTCACTGTCTGACTGAGGTAAAGTTGCATACCATCACCTCTATGGTAATGTTTTCATTTTTACTTGATAGATAGCACTAGCATGGACAATTTCATCAGGATTGCTCCAAACTGATGCAATTTTGCCAAAAAAATCAAAACAAAACATTTTTTTCCTATAATGAATTGAAACAAATCAATTTCTCTCCTCACCAGTATTCTAGAGAAGACACTGAAACCTCTGTTACCATTTCACTTTTCATTCTTATTCTATTGTTGTTAAATTCCATTTTCCTGTGAAAACAATAGAGTTAAATTTGGATTGGCATTTTCATTTTTGTTTGGTCTACATACAGCCTTTCCAAATAAGGGCTTTTTGACACTTTTAAGTTTGGTTCCTCTTTGACCCATCTTTTAAAAATTAAGTATAACTCTTGAAATCTCATATTTTATCTGTTGCTAATCATGTTAAGTAGACTGATTCTGCTATGTGTTAATAATGAGCTTAAGGTTCTTTGTGTTTATGTCCTTGTATCTATGAATGACTATGCAACAGGGCTCTGCTGTGAGGTAGCAGCCTTTCATCCATTAGAGTATCTCCTCTCATTGCCTTTTGTGCTGCTTACATGTGTCAGCCAAGCAGGGCCTGAGTTCTGTTTCATTCCCAATGTGTCTCAGGACACCTGGTTGTTGAAAGCCAAAGGAACTATCCAAGGAATATTATTGCTTCAGCATTCTTATTCTTTCCTGCTTACGGTTATTTTGCATATATAAAACTCACTAATCTGTAAATGTGACTTTCACTCACCAGATGTATTTGTTTCTGAGGTTTAATGGAGAATAAGTCCCATTTCTAGCTCTTTCTGAACTCTGGACAGTCAGTTCACTCCTCTGTTCTGGCCCAACTCCTCTTCAAGCTGACCGACTCAATCTGACTTCTCTTGACTTCTCAGTGAATTGTTCTGCTTAGCCTCAAACTACCTCTGGCAATCTGTTCTAATCTTCTGGGTCCTTTTCATTCTCTCGCTCACTATGTCTTTACCTGTAACCTGTCTCTGTAAAACTGTGCTGGTAAAATTGCCTCCTCTCTGTTTCTCTCTGCACTGCTCTCTTTCCTGTTTATTCTCATGAGAGTTGGGTATATCCTATCTCTGACTCATTCTGTCAAATCTTCCTCTGATTCACCACTTTGTCTGCCCCTCAATTAGACCTCATTGTCTGGAATTAAAGATGTGTACTAAGAACATATATGTATTCCTACCAGAAGGATTAAAGGTGTGTAGCATGTCTACTTTCCAGCAGGATCACACAGACCTAAAAGGTATTTGGATGTGATCAGAGCAGTCCTGTTGCTAGATTAAAATTCCACTATACTAATCCTTGAGTTTTATTTTCTACTTATCAAAATTTGAGGCAAGATTATCACTATGTAGTTTAGGATGGCTTAGGACTCAGGGTATAGCCCAGGATGCCTTTCAATTCGTAGTCCTGCTATCGTGGGTGCTCAGACTATAGTTGAATGATCCCTCACCTAGAGAATGTTACTAATCCTTTTACTTATCTATAGAAATGTTACTGGTTCTTCCATAAGAATTAATTTATTTTAGACTTCACAGGAATAGATATGCTTTGTTAAAATTTGTTATAGTGTGGTATGCTGTACTAAAGGTTGTTGTATATTATATTAGTAACCCTTTACCTTCAGTGTTTGGGTGAAAATTACTTGGAAACAGAATCCATATTTTATTTATATGTGTGTTCTCTAAAATTATGATCATTGTGTGTATGATGTTTGTGTGTCATATGAACATAAGTGTGTGTACATGTGTTAATGAACACACGTGAAGAAGCCAAGAAAGACACCAGCTGTCTCACTCTATTACTTTCTATCTTATTTCCTCTAGATGGAGTCTCTTGATGAGCTAGATGCTTGCTGTTTGGGCTAAGATGGCTTCCAAGGAATGTGTGGTCTGCTAGTCTCTGCCTTTCGGTACTGAGATTATCAGTCTGTGCAGCCATGCCTGGCTCTTCATGTGGGTTCATGAGAATACAAACTCAGGTCTGTATGCTTACACAGAAAGTACTTTAACACGCGAGCCATCTTCCCAGACCATACCTGGAATTATTTTTAAAAATCAAGCTGAAGCCCCCTTGAACCACATGACAATGTTCTGAAGGATGGTATAAAGGAATGTTCTTTCCTCTTAGTGGCGCCTTTGTCGTTGCTGCTCTGGTCTTATTAGTTTCTGTGGCTGGTTCATTCTGCCTCTTTCTTGGGGAGAGGGAAGCTCAGATACTGGTGGATATTGGTACCCAGATCAATACCTCATTGATGTCTTGTTCACTCCCAGGGATGCTTCTCTGATATGGTTCTGGTACTGCATTCTTTGCATTTTGTAAATTACATATCTTTTTTTCTTTTACTTACCAAAGATATTGAGTAGAATATATTTTTTCTTTATTTTTAACAAATGAGAAAATGTATCTTCTTCAAGAAACTTCCACCATTTCAGCAATATTCTCTGTGTCCATGAAACACTATGGGCTTAAATAAATACTCAAACTAGTGAGAAAGTGAAAAATGAAGAATAAAAATGAAGAATGAAAGTATATTTACATGGTTCCCCCCCCCCCCCCCCTCTCTCTCTCACACACACACACACACACACACACACACACACACACACACACATCCTTCCACAAATAAAGGGTCGATAAGCAGACCCTGAGATGTCAATGTCAAAACTAAGGGGTAAGTCCGAATTAGAGGTGTAGTCAGCTGCTCCGGAGGCTTGTCTTGAGAGACCTTCTAGCTCTAAACACTGTGAAGCAGGAAGTAAATACTGGCAAAACAGTCAACAGGAAGGAAAAGGCATCAGGAAGGCTCGTCAGAGCAAGGATATGCTGGGGATTCATACGTAGGACATTGATCTTAAGGAGGCACTAGGTAGGATCTCAGTACTAGATGTACAGGACATTGGGACAATCACAATAATAGGTCATTCAATGAGGAAAAACTCCATTAGAACCTAATATTTAGAAAAAGATTTGAAGAGTAACCCTGTGCAGAAACAATGCTGGCTTCTTGTTTGGGGGGTAGGTATATTAGTCAGGGTTCTCTAGAGTCACAGAACTTATGGGTAGTCTCCATATAGTAAGGGAATTTATTATGATAACTTACAGTCTGTAGTCCAACTCCCCAACAATGGTCAACAGCAGCTGTGGATGGAAGTCCAATGATCTAGTGGTTGCTCAGTCCCACAAGGCAAGCAGGTGAGGAAGAAAGGATCTTCATTCTTTCAATGTCATTCTGTAGGTCTCCAGCAGAAGGTATGTCCTACCACGCCTGGATCTGGGACTTGCTTTGTTCCAGATGACCTTGAACTCAGAGATCGCCTTGCCTTAGTCTCCTGGGATTCATAGCCAATATGCCTCAAGATCTAGATTACAGGTGAACCTTCCAATTCTGGATTGTAGTTCATTCCAGATATAGTCAAGTTGACAAGCAGGAATAGCCATTTACAGTAGGTCATTGAGCCTCTAGATTATAGTTTCAGCGTTTCTCCTGTAACAATAGAAGAAAGGAAAATTTGGTCCTGAAGTTGAAAGTGGAAATAAACTCTAGCCTGCAGCAGAAATCTGAGTTGCCCCAGGGATAGGGAGTGGAGGGATAGGAGAAGGTGTAGACAACGAGTCAGACAGGCCATTAAGCCAGAGCCTGGATGCATGGTTTTGAAATGGACACTGGCGAAGATACTAGTCTTCACACACTTGTCCACACATGGATAGTGTCAAAACTTAACTTTAAATATGTTAGCCAAAAACGGCCTGCTCTTAGAAAAATCATCATTTGTATTTCTTTCCCTGTAGTTCAGTCGCCACAATCTAACATGAAATTCACCATACACTGAAGAACAACAGCAACATTGCTCTGATGACTTGGTAGAGTCTTAAGAACAGATAGCGCATGGCGGGGAAGGATCAGAGTCACATTTTAGATGGCTGCCAGGTGTGAACCATTAATCCCAAAACACTGTTGTATATGTTTTCAGAGAGGCCACAACCATAATCATTACAGTGCGGGCATTGCATTATTCAGGGACTTTGTGTGCAAATTTAGATCTAGTCTCTTTCCATTCAAGGGTAGGCAAAGACCTGGCCATTCTCTCTTAGACTACCAGCTCTGTACACTTATCTCCTCACTTCAGCACCTCCACTGGGTCTCTAATTTGCCTTAGGTCAAGACCAATGTCTTCCTGTCAGTGTTTCTTCTCCATTTTACTTACTCCACTAGCTTTGTAACAGCCCCACTTTTGTGTCTGAATACATCAGCCAAATCTGTCCCTGACTTACGTTCCTGCTACTGAAACAACTCCTCTTGTTTTCTCTTGGATATTTAATCTCTGTTCTACTCTCAAGTCTAGCTCTTTTTCTCCTTCCAGTGTAAAATCTTTGCCAATAATGCATGCACTATTCTCTCCCTTCTTTCATATCTCAATACTTCGGACAGGGATATCATCACCTATCTAACATGATTCTCCCCTTCTTCTCACAGAGTCCTGATTTTATTCTGGGAAGCCTTGTTGGAGTATACATGGTTAATATGCCAGCCATCGAGACAAGTGAATTTCTAGACATTGATTTCCTGGGGGGCAAAGAGATGACTCAGAGGACACTGGCTGTTCTTTCAGAGGACCCAGCACCGCATGGCAGCTAACAACTGCATGTAACTTTAGTCCTACGAGATATGACACCAGATTCTCGCCTTTGTGGGAACTAGGCATGCATGTTATGTATAGATCTACATATTAAAAAGTGCTCAGACATATAAAAAATAAAATTTCTTTTAAAAAAGATAGATTGGTTTCCTGATATTAGCATAGCACTGCATTTTCTCTTGGGTATCTTTTTTTCTGCCCGGAACTTGTTCATAAAGTAAACAAAAGAATGGAAATTAAATGCTAAGCATGGCAGGCTGTGGTTCCACAGCCACAGATCTACTCTACCATGCTGTGTTGATGTTATGTGCCTAACATTTTTATATAAAAAACAACCCTCTACTGGATAATTTATAATAGGTTAGTAGGTAACACATGCAACTTTGTAAATCAAAGTCAACAACATACCATACATTACATCTATTTGTTCTCTTATCTAATTTTTCTCTCATCAAAGAGATACCCTCTTATCTAGTACTACATATGCTAGCATTTCTCTACTAGTGTCTCATTATTATTCATTTTAGACTCAAGTTTCCAGTCAGTGATGGTTGTTAGTAATAGCTGCTCAATATGATAATCATATATAAATAATATGACATAAACAACCCAAATGCCTGATATGGTATAGAAAAGTATGAGTTTTGGAATAATTTCATACCACCCACCAACCAACCCAACAAACATATACAAAACCACTGGGGGCTGGAGAGATCGCTCTTAGGTAATCACACTTACTAACTCAGGTCTTGCAAAGGACCTGGATTCAGTTCTCAGGACTAACATGGAAACTCACAACTAACTTTAATATCAGTTCCAGAAATTGTAGACTTTCTTTTAGCCTCCCATGGCATTGGGTACTAAAGCAGTGTCATACATAGAAGCCTGCAAAACACTCACACACATAAAATGAAAATGAATATTAAAAAGAAAAATCATCATAAAATGTTTTAATGTATATCCTCAGTTTGGAAAGTCTGACATCTAATATGTAACTTTTGAATTTATGGTATATTCAGATGATGAAATCAATTCCATACTTTAAATTACTTTGTGCTACAATAAGAATAATCTGTGTTTATAATATAAATAGTTTGTAATGGTGAAATTTGAAACTTTAGTGTATGGGTAAACTTGTGATTAGCCCTGTGATTCCATTTTTAAAGGTAATTGATATGAGGTTGGTAATTTAAAATGGAAAGTTAATGGAGTTTGAGTAACTTTAAGAATTAGAAAATGTAAAAACTTGAAATTTACACACACACACACACACACACACACACACACACACACACACACACCAGGCTCCTGTATATTCAAACAATTTCTCAGGCAAAAGAATTGTGGTATATTATATATTTGTCTGACCAACATTTAAAATTCTTCAAAAGTAAGCAATGTATAGTCATCTAAAATGTTTAAGGACATTAACTTCATCAACTGAAGCATCACAGTGGGACCTAGCCCATTCTACTTTGGTTGATTAATTGAGTAATTATTTATTTCAGTAGTTAAAGAATTTTCTGAAAACTGTTGTTTTTGTTGCAAGTGAAATTTGCTATATGCATAAGGAGAAGATTTACTTATAAGTTAAATGTACTTATAGCATGACCTTCTAACCTCAACAGAGACCATCACATTAGCTTGAGAGTGTGTGCAAGTAGACCATGGAAGAAAAGTAGCCATATTCCACAAACATTTTTTCAAATCACATCTTCTGAAGATGAGAATAAACTTTGTATTTTTATTTAATGTAGTCCTATCTTCAGTAATTCTGGTCACTTCCAGTACATTCCATATATCTTCTTCTATTGACACCACGTCCGAGTCTAGAATACTAATGTAATAGAGACTGGACATCCTGCTGCAACAATGGAATGAATGAAAGTAATACATGCAGTATGTGGATTTTTCTTGCACACAGAGGCTACAGAGGAAAAGAATTATAGAGTTTGCCTTACTCTCTAACTTTGAACTTTTTTTTTTTTTGAGAGAATGAATGGCTTCACACAGCGAATAGTGTCCCTTAATTCTGAGGGGACAGGATGAGAATCTGGACAGGGAATCTGCACCTGAACTGATAGGCTTCAAGACTGAATTGATACAGAAAGAATGCAGGTATGTGGGTGAGAATTCACTCTGTACTCTCTTGTTGATTATGTATAGATTTTCTGATACAGATGTGAGAACCCGAGAAGACAGCATATCTGTTTTCTTTGCCTGTTTTTGTTGCTAGAGTAATGGAGCTTGCTGGATAGAAACAGCAGACATGCTCCTGCATATGCATTAAGTAATACATATTGTATGTATGGTACATATGAGTTAAGAAGGCAGTCGGGCTAAGGGTGACTGGGAAATATGGAATAGCTCTGATGAGAAGATGACAGATATGAATAACAGCAAAGACAGTTCATCTCTTGCCTTGTATAATGAAAACAAATCTGCTTCATCCACTCTGTTTTACCAAAGGCAGTCAATTCCTGAAGTTTCAAGAGAATAATTGTAATATCTTATGTTTGTATTTAATAACAGCAACTCATAAGCATTTTGCCCTTTGTCTTTGCCATGACTGTGGTTGAAAGAAAGTTGCATTTTTTTTTTAAGAAAAAAAAATGGCCAGTCACAACTCT